>NC_138774.1:288024145-288039145 GCF_965119305.1 Pelophylax lessonae
TTTTGGAATTTTAAAGATTCCTTGGAGCATTTGGGGCTGGTGGTGGTTCAAAGTGAGTGTTAGTAAATAGGGTGAACCTTTGCAGGCTTCGCATCGCCAATCGTGTGCAAGGGAAGGCAAAAAAAAACAGGATTTTTGCTAACCCCTAACGCTGAAAAGCGCTGCACAAACTGTTGGCACTACATAAATCCTGTATAATAATATTATTAATAATAATAACATATGATTGTGCATTCAAATTTAATTTTAATATTAATATTATTGTTGTTATTATTATTATTACTATTAATAATACTACTATTATTATTTTTTCTTAATATTATATATATATTTTATTTTATTTTTTTTAATTATTATTATACAGTTACAATGCTATAAAATACATGAGGGTTAGGAGGGCCCTGCTCACAATCTAATAGGGTAGTGTGGGTTCATCCTATTTACTAACATCCTCTACTCCTTCAATATATGTCCTCCAGTAAGTCTATCTCTAGGAGGTATCTAGGGACCTGGGGCAGCTAATCCTGGACCACTAATGGAAAGGTCTGGAAATGAAGAATAGTTCTAAGGTCAGGCTGTGACAGGAGAGGGACAGATGTAGTTTCAGGTGATCTCCTATTGCAGGAAGATTCCACCCTTGCTGAGATCTGCCGATAAATATCGGTTCAGTTATGGGATCAGTAACTAAACTCCTTAATATCTCCGTAAAGGAAATGACATCCAGGAGACAATTCCTGCCAACTGGCCACCCTTCCATCAGCCCCAGAGCAGAGCTGAGAGTTGTTGTGTCTATAAGATTGTCTATCATTCTCATTTATATCACATCCTAAACACTCGGCTCATTTCCTAACACCGGATAGAATAGAAAGCAACAGTCCTCTGAAAACTCTCCCATATATACAAACTATTATATATATATATATATATATATATATATATATACACATATATATATTATATATATATACTTTGTATATATGGGAGAGTTTTCAGAGTATATATAAGAAAGAAAGAATATATATATATATATATATATATATATATATATATATATATATATATATATACACATATATATATTATATATATAATACTTTGTATATATGGGAGAGTTTTCAGAGTATATATATATAAGAAAGAAAGAAAGAATAAAACAGGGATGATGAGACAGTTGTAAACTGTATACACATGACAGAAATAAAGAAGAGATAGATAGATAGATAGATAGATAGATAGATAGATAGATAGATAGATAGATAGATAGATAGATAGATAGATAGATAGATAGATAGATAGATAGATAGATAGATACATAGATAGATACATAGATAGAAAATAAATAGAAAGATAGAGATAGGGCAGGAAAGAAAGAAAGAAAGAAAGAAAGAAAGAAAGAAAGAAAGAAAGAAAGAAAGAAAGAAAGAAAGAAAGAAAGAAAGAAAGAAAGAAAGAGGGGAGAGAGAAAAGGAGGGTGAGAAAGTTGTAAACTGTATACAAAAATATAGAAATAAAGGATAGATAGATAGATAGATAGATAGATAGATAGATAGATAGATAGATAGATAGATAGATAGATAGATAGATAGATAGATAGATAGATAGATAGATAGATAGATAGATAGATAGATAGATAGATAGATAGATAGATAGATAGATAGATAGATAGATAGATAGATAGATAGATAGATAGATAGATAGATAGATAGATAGATAGATAGATAGATAGATAGAGATAGGACAGGAGAGAAAGAAAGAAAGAAAGAAAGAAAGAAAGAAAGAAAGAAAGAAAGAAAGAAAGAAAGAAAGAAAGAAAGAAAGAAAGAAAGAAAGAAAGAAAGAAAGAAAGAAAGAAAGAAAGAAAGAAAGAAAGAAAGAAAGAAAGAAACAGGGATGATGAGACAGTTGTAAACTGTATACAAAAGACAGAAATAACGAAGGGATAGATAGATAGATAGATAGATAGATAGATAGATAGATAGATAGATAGATAGATAGATAGATAGATAGATAGATAGATAGATAGATAGATAGATAGATAGATAGATAGATAGATAGATAGATAGATAGATAGATGTGGAATACAGGTAGGACTCATTGTCATTCACTATCCTCTAATATAAATCTCTCCTTCCCCTGCTCAGTGATCACACCATCCACATATCCAGCCTGTCCTCAGAATGTTCTACATTTCTCCCCTCCAGTGTACAGAGATATTACAAATCACTGTCAGATATCTCCAGATACAGATATAAGATACAGATATAAGATACAGATATATACTGTATATATAATCATCTCACTGTACTGCTGGGAGCCACAAGAGAGAAAAGACTTCAACATGAGAAAGAATATTCTGCTACAGGAGATAAGAGATATGTAAAGATAATATTACACTCTAGAGGAGTGATAGATAGAAATTATTATGTTCTAAAATATTGCCAGATATATTATGATGACATTGTAACGATCTAAACAATGTGTTCCGCTCTAATACATTGATAGAGATAATGTTATGTTCTGGATGATTGATAGAGACAGGTAGAGATTATTATGTACTAAAATATGACAGAGATAATAGTATGTTCCAGAGCATGGGCAAATATATGTAGATATGTAACATAATGTTCTGGAAGACTGACAGAGCTATATCTATATCTATCTCTTATATTCTAGAAGACTGACAGAGCTATATCTATATCTATCTCTTATATTCTAGAAGACTGACAGAGCTATATCTATATCTATCTCTTATATTCTAGAAGACTGACATAGCTATATCTATATCTATCTCTTATATTCTAGAAGACTGACAGAGCTATATCTATATCTATCTCTTATATTCTAGAAGACTGACAGAGCTATATCTATATCTATCTCTTATATTCTAGAAGACTGACAGAGCTATATCTATATCTATCTCTTATATTCTAGAAGACTGACATAGCTATATCTATATCTATCTCTTATATTCTAGAAGACTGACAGAGCTATATCTATATCTATCTCTTATATTCTAGAAGACTGACAGAGCTATATCTATATCTATCTCTTATATTCTAGAAGACTGACAGAGCTATATCTACATCTTATATTCTAGAAGACTGACAGAGCTATATCTTTACCTTATAATCTAGAAGACTGATGGTGTACAGTTAATAAACGGTAATAATTCTTGTATTATCTCAGCTCTGTAACAATTTCACTCCTGCTCTGAGGCTGTTTAATAAATCTGATGATCTAGAAAACCGACAGAGGTGAAGTAATACATATAATTTTATGTTCTAGAAGAATGACAGATATCTATATTTATAGATATGATATTACTCTAGAAGACAAATGTCGGGGTATTGATGTACATATTAATATTAGAGAAAGAAAGAAAGAAAGAAAGAAAAAGAAAGAAAGAAAGAAAGAAAGAAAGAAAGAAAGAAAGAAAGAAAGAAAGAAAGAAAGAAAGAAAGAAAGAAAGAAAGAAAGAAAGAAAGAAAGAAAGAAAGAAAGAAAGAAAGAAAGAAAGAAAGAAAGAAAGAAAGAAAGAACGGACGGACTATGCCCCAAATCATTCTAGAGATATGTTCTAGAAGACTGACAAAAACAGATTGTTATGTACTAAAATATTGATAAAACTAATATTATGTTCTAGAACACTGAGAGATAAATATTGATGTGCAATTAATATGTTCTAAAAGACAGAAATGATTGTGATGTAAAGTATTATAGAGGAATTATGTTGTAAAAGATGGGAAGAGATATATTGAAAATATAATAATATGTTCAAGAAAACAGGAGGATATATCTTGATAAATATAGTATTATGTTCTGGAAGACTGAAGGAGATATATTGATAAATATAATAATATGTTCTAGAAGACAGGAAGAGATATACTGAAATGTTCTATGTGACTGACAGAGTAAGAGATAAAAATTGTCATGCTCTAAAAATGTCAAAAATGTAACAAGAATGTATATACATTCTAAAGAATGAGAGAAGGAGAGAGAGGGGGGGAGAGACGAGGGGAGAGAGAGAGGGGGGAGAGGGGGGTGGGGGCAGATAGACAGGGGGAGAGAGAGGGGGGAAGAGAGAGAGAGAGAGGGAGAGGGACAGGGGGAGAGAGGGAGAGAGAGATGGAGAGAGAGAGATGGAGAGAGAGAGAGAGAGAGAGAGAGAGGGGAGAGGGAAAAAGAGTGAGAGAGAGGGGGGAGAGATAGAGAGAGAGAGTGACAGAGGGAGGGAGAGAGAGGGGGAGAGAGGGATGGAGACAGAGAGGGAGAGGGGGAGGGAGAGAGGGGGGAGGGACAGGGGGAGAGAGAGGGCAGAGACAGGGGGAAGAGAGAGAGGGAGAGAGAGAGAGAGAGGGGGGGGGGGGAGAGAGAGGTAGAGAGAGGGGAGAGAGAGAGAGAGGGGAGAGGGAAAAAAGAGTGAGAGAGGGAGAGAGAGATGGAGAGGGAGGGAGGGAGAGAGAGATGGAGAGAGGGGGGAGAGAGAGGGAGGGAGAGAGAGATGGAGAGAGGGGGGAGAGAGAGGGAGGGAGAGAGAGATGGAGAGGGAGAGAGGGGGGAGAGAGAGAGGGAGGGAGAGGGAGAGGGGGAAGGAGAGAGAGATGGAGAGGGATGGAGAGGGGGAGAGAGAGGGAGGGAGAGATGGAGAGAGAGGGGGGAGAGAGAGGGAGTGAGAGATGGAGAGAGATAGGAAGAGGGGGGAGAGAGAGGGGGGAAGAGAGAGGGGGAGAGAGAGGGAGGGAGAGATGGAGAGAGAGGGGGGAGAGAGAGGGGGGAAGAGAGAGGGGGGAGAGAGAGGGAAGAGAGAGGGGGGAGAGAGAGGAGAGAAGAGAGAGGGGGATAGGGAAAGAGAGAGAGAGAGAGTGAGAGGGGGAAGAGAGAGGAAGAGAGAGGGAGGGAGAGGGAGAGAGAGAGAATAGCTATGCTGAGAATAAAATTTATAACACAGAAAATGTGAGAATAGAAATCATATATTAGGCTTAAATTTGTTGATAGGAAAAAGAGAGAAGGAGGGAGTAGGAGAAGTAAAATAAATCTGTAGAGTTTGTGTGATTTGTAAATAAATGTCTTTGCTCACCTTATAATCTTCTAGTGTTACATTGGGAAATGTTACTTTGTATATATATTACCTTAAAATCTCCTGGTGCTACCCTGTGGAATGTTACTTTGTTTATATGAATCTTCTATTATTACTATATAAAATGTTACTTTGTATATATGTATCTTTGCTTATCTTGGAATCTCTTGGTTTTATTTTGTAAAATATTACTTTGCAAATATATGTCTTCTCTTATCGAATCTTCTGGTGTTACTTTGTGAATGCATGTCCTAGCTTATCTTAGACTCTCCTGGTGTTACTTTGTGAATCAGCTCCTCTCAGTATCCCCTGATGTCTACACACATTCTGTGCACCCCCTTTAGTGATCAGGTGCATCCAGTGGAAGGTAAGCCCCCATCAATGGCATTCATTAGGCAATCCTTCCCTTCTTTCTGCTCCTCTATTTGACCTCCTGACATGCCATCTACTAACAAACTCCCCTCCTGTCTGAGCATTCCATCCCATAATAACCCAGGTAGGGATCATCTCTTACCATGCTGTGAGGAGGACTGAAGATATCCAAACCCCTAGGTGTCCCCTGTTGGAGGTTCCTTTGGTGTGAATTCAACCCTCAGGAGATATTGCCAGGAAAAGCCTCGGTCCTACCAAGCTGGTTTAAATGCCACCAACGTCCCCTTTATATTCCAGTCCGCCTAGATAAACCGGCTCCAAACAACAAATCTAGAAGGCATTTAAACCATTTGCAACAAAAGATGTGTCTTTTTAATGAAGCAATTTGAATCTAGATTGATTTTTTCCCTGCACTTAACCCATGCCTCTTGAGGTAATCGTTTCGTTCCCATGTAATCCAAAGCAGGCAAGGGGGGAAAAAACACACAAACTACCTGCAATTAGAAACTGCAGAAAATGCCCAGGATAAGAGGCTGCAAGTGTCAATTTCAGCTGTCAATCAGACCATCCATCAGGCCACCCAAAGAATTGCAAATTTCATTTCTTCTAATGCTTGTAATTAAAAATCGATTTTTTTTCCTCCCCCATTTATGCAGAAAACAAAAAAAAAAAAAAAAAAAAAACAACAAAACAAAAAACTTCAGACTTTAAACTAAATGTAGAAGTGTACTTTTCTTACAAGACACCTATGTGCATAGGCGAAAATGTCAAATATTCCCAATTTCCAGAATGTCATTTATCCTCAATCCCCATAATGTCATATATCCCCAATCCCCATAATGTCATATATATCCCCAACCCCCATAATGTCATATGTCCCCAACCCCCATAATGTCATATATATCCCCAATTCCCATAATGTCATATATATCCCCAACCCCCATAATGTCATATATATCCCCAATTCCCATAATGTCATATATCCCCAGTCTCCATAATGTCATATATATCCCCAATTCCCATAATGTCATATATCCCCCCCCAATCCCCATAATGTCATATGTCCCCAACCCCCATACTGCATATATATCCCCAATCTCCATAATGTCATAATACCCGACCCACCATACTGTCATATATCCCCAATCTCCATATTGTCATATATCCCCAATCCCCATAATGTCATATATCCCCAATCCCCATAATGTCATATATATCCCCAATCCCCATAATGTCATATATCCCCAATCCCTATAATGTCATATATCCCCAATCCCCATACTGTCATATATCCCCAATCTCCATAATGTCATATATCCCCAATCCCCATAATGTCATATATCCCCAACCCCCATAATGTCATATATCCCCAATCCCCATAATGTCATATATCCCCAACCCCCATAATGTCATATATCCCTAATATCCATAATTTCATATATCCCCAAACCCCATACTGTCATATATCCCCAGTCCCTATAATGTCATATATCCCCAGTCCCCATAATGTCATATGTCCCCAATCCCCATAATGTCAAATAGCCCCAATCTCCATGTCATATATCCCCAATCTCCAGAATGTCATATATTCCCAATCTCTATAATGTCATAGAGCCTCAATCTCTAGAATGGTATTTATCCCTATTCTCTATATACCATATATCCCCAATCTCTATAATATCATAGGGCCCCCAACTCTCATTATGTCATATAACTCCAATCCCCATAATGGCAGATATCCCCAATATCCAGAATGTCATATAGGCCTGGTCTCCATAATATCATATATCGCCAATCTTCATATCATCCCCAAGAGTGTCATAGAACCCCAATGTCCAGAATGTAATATAGCCCCAGTCTCCATAACATCATATATCCCCAATATCCACAATGTCATAGACCCCCAACCTCCCTAATGTCATATATCTTCAAAATGTCACAGCCCTAATCTCTGGAATGTCATACATTACTTATCTTTAAATACCAAATATCCTCAATCTCCATAATGTCACAGAGCCCCCAATTTTCATAATGTCCTGTATCTCCAGTCCTCATAATGTCATATATCCCCAATCCCCATAATGTCATATATCCCCAATCCCCATAATGTCATATATCCCCAATCCCAATATTGTCATATATCCTCAATCCCCATAATGTCATATATATCCCCAATCCCCATAATGTCATATATATCCCCAATCCCCATAATGTCATATATATCCCCAATCCCCATACTGTCATATATCCCTAATTCCCATACATTCTTGGACAGATAGACTGCCCTACCACATCACATATCCCCAATCTCCAGAATGTCACAGAGCCCAAATTTTCAAAGTGTCTCATTCCCCAAACTCCAAAATATCATATATGCCCAATTTCTATAATGTCATCTATCCCCAATTTCTATAATGTCATCTATCCCCCATTTCTATAATGTCATCTATCCCCAATTTATATAATGTCATCTATCCCCCATTTCTATAATGTCATCTATCCCCAATTTCTATAATGTCATATATCCCAAATTCCCATAATGTCATATATCCCCATTCCCCTTAATGTCCTATTTTCCAAATCCCCATAATGTAATCTATCCCCAATCTCCATAATGTCATATATCCCCAATCTCCATAATGTCATATATCCCCAATTCCCCATAATGTCATATATCCCCAATCTCCATAATGTCATATATCCCCAATCTCCATAATGTCATATATCCCCAATTCCCCATAATGTCATATATCCCCAATCCCCATAATGTCATATATCCCCAATCTCCATAATGTCATATATCCCCAATTCCCCATAATGTCATATATCCCCAGTCCCCAAAATGTCATATATCCCCAGTCCCCATAATGTCATATATCCCCAGTCCCCATAGTGTCATATATCCCCAATCCCCATAATGTCATATATCCCCAGTCCCCATAGTGTCATATATCCCCAATCCCCATAATGTCATATATCCCCAGTCCACATAATGTCATATATCCTCAATCTCCAGAATATCATATTCCCCAATATTCAGAATGCCATAGAGCCCCAAACTCCAGAGTATCATACACCCCCAATTTCTATAATGTCATGTATCTCCAACCTCCTTAATGTCACAGAGCCCCAATATCCATAATGTCACATAGGCCTGGTTTCCATAATATCATATATCCCCAATCTTCATAACATCACAGAGCCCCAATGTCAAGAATGTAACATAGCCCCAGTCTCCATAATGTCATAGACCCCCAATCTTCATAATGCCATATATCCCCAATATCCAGAATGTCATATCTCCAGAAAATGTATATGTGTTACACATAATTATTTCCCGTGTGCATCATGTAAGGCTACAGATCCATTCACAAAATTCAGGTTACAAACAGGGATAAGGATCTTTATTTTCAGCTGTCATTTACTAAATCTCACGTCTGTAAAAATAGGGATCCTATTCCTTATACGCTAGCCTGAAATAGTCAGATTTAGAGCCTAATGATAAGGATTTGTATTTTCAGCTGTCATTTTATTATCTTATTGGGCTAAAAATTTAGCACACTTTTTTTTTTTTGGGGGGGTAATACAAATAAATGAATAAATAAATGAATAAATAAATAAGGATCTTTATACTGGTGCGTTAGCCTGGAATGGCCCAAGGGATCTTTATTTTCAGCATTCATTTTAAAATTTCATTGGACTAAAAATAAACTTCACTTTTGTAAAAATAAGGATCCTTATACTGGTGTGTTAGGGCTGGAATGGTCCTTGGATCTATAAGGAATATAAGGATCGGTATTTTCAGTTGTCATTTTAAAATCTGGTTGGACTGAATTGAACCTGACTGTCACTTTTGTGGAAATGAGGATGGGAATGGAGCCTAAAGATAAGGATCGCTATTTCCACCTGTGACATGTCATTGTCAAAAGGCATTGGACTCACCTGAACAAAACTGACAAATTCGAAAAAAAAAAAAAAAGGATCATTATCCAGGTGTGATAGCTTTGTGAATTGAGCTCTATCCTCAGATTTTAGGAAAAGAAGTGTTCACATTAACCCCTGAGGCTATGGGGATAAGGAACTTATTTTAAGCTGTGGCCTTAAAATGTCATTAGACTCATTTGAACAGAACTGTCACTTTTGTTGCAATAGGGATCCCAGTGTGCTAGCTTTGTTAGTGGAGGATAGGGATCGTTATTTCCAGCTAGTTAACTGGCAATGTTTAGATCGCATTGGACTCAGTTGAACAGAACTGTCACTTTTGTTGCAATGGACCCTAATGTGTCAGCTTTGTTAATGAAGGATAGAGATCGCTATTGCCAGCTATGTTGTGAATTGATCTGATCCCCAGATTCTGGTTGAGCAGTGTTTACATTAACCCTTGAGTCTATAAGGATAACGATCTTTATTTTAAGCTGTGGCTTTAAAATCTAATTGGACTCAGTTGAACAGAACTGTCACTTTTGATGCAATAAGGATCCCAATGTGTCAGCTTTGTGCATAGCCCAGATTTTGGTTGAGCAGTGTTTACATTGACCCCTGAATCTTTATTTTAAGCTGTGGCTTTAAAATCTCATTGGACTCAGTTGAACATAACTGTCACTTTTGTTGCAACAAGGATCTCAATGTGTCAGCTTTGTCCATAGAGGATAGAGATCGCTATTGCCAACAATGTTGTGAATTGATCTTATCCCCAGATTTTGGTTGAGCAGTGTTTACATTAACCCCTGAGTCTATAAGGATAACGATCTTTATTTCAAGCTGTGGCTTTAAAATCTCTCTGGACTCAGTTGAACAGAACTGTCACTTTTGTTTCAATAAGGATCCCAATGTGTCAGCTTTGTCCATAGCCCAGGTTTTGGTTGAGCAGTGTTTACATTAACCCCTGAGTCTATAAGGATAACGATCTTTATGTTAGGCTGCGGCTTTAAAATCTCATTGGACTCAGTTGAACAGAACTGTCACTTTTGTTGCAATAAGGATCCCAAAGTGTCAGCTTTGTCCATAGAGGATAGAGATCGCTATTGCCGGCTATGTTGTGAATTGATCTTATCCTCAGATTTTGGTTGAGCAGTGTTTACATTAACCCTTGAGTCTTTATGTTAGGCTGTGGCTTTAAAATCTCATTGGACTCAGTTGAACAGAACTGCCACCTGTGTTGCAATAAGGATCCCAATGTGTCAACTTTGTCCATAGCCCAGATTTTGGTTGAGCAGTGTTTACATTAACCCTTGAGGCTATAGGGATAAGGAACTTTATTTTAAGCTGTGGCCTTAAAATGTCATTGGACTCAGTTGAACAGAACTGTCACTTTTGTTGCAATAAGGATCCCAAAGTGTCAGCTTTGTCCATAGAGGATAGAGATCGCTATTGCCGGCTATGTTGTGAATTGATCTTATCCTCAGATTTTGGTTGAGCAGTGTTTACATTAACCCTTGAATCTATAAGGATAACGATCTTTATTTTAATCTGTGGCTTTAAAATCTCTCTGGACTCAGTTGAACAGAACTGTCACTTTTATTGCACTAAGGATCCCAATGTGTCAGCTTTGTTAATGACAGATAGGGATCGTTAATTCCAGTGGCTGTCGATGTTTAGATCGCAAGACTGTCACTTTCGTTGCAAAAGTCGTGTAGTGTGTTTGCTTTCGTTAAGGGAGGATAGGGATCGTTATTGCCAGCTATGTTGTGAATTAAGCTTTGTGATCTAATCCTCAGATTTTAGTAGAGCAGTGCTCGCATTAACCCTTGAGTCTTATAAGGGTCTTTATTTTAAGCTGTGGCTTTAAAAATCTCAGAACTGTCACTTTTGCTGCAATAAGGATCCTATTGTGTTAAAGGAGAATAAGGATCGCTATTTCTAGTTATATGACTGTCAATGTTTAGATAGCATTGGGCTCAGTTGAACAGAACTGTCACTTTTGTTGCAATAAGGAGCGCAGTGTGTTAGTTTTGTTAATGGAGGATAGGGATCCTTATTTCCAGCTAAGTGACTGTCAGTGTTTAGATCGCATTCGACTCAATTGGACAGAACTGTCACTTTTGCTGCAATAAGGATCCTATTGTGTTAAGTGATAATAAGGATCGCTATTTCCAGCTATGTGACTGTCTATGTTTACATGGCATTGGGCTCAGTTGAACAGAACTGTCACTTTTGTTGCAATAAGGATCCTATTGTGTTAAGGGAGAATAGGGATCGCTATTTCCAGTTATGTGACTGTCTATGTTTAGATCGCATTAAACTCAATTCAACAGAACTGTCACTTTTTGTTTTTTAAGTAATTATGGTTTATCCCTTGACTGCTACATATTGTACTCAGAACTGTCACTTTTGATGCAATAAGGATCCTAGTGTGCTAGCTTTATTAATGGAGGATAGGGATCGTTATTTCCAGCGATCTGACTGTCAGTGTTTAGATCGCATTAGACTCAATTGAACAGAACTGTCACTTTTGTTGCAGTAAGGATCCTACTGTGTTAAGGGAGAATAGGGATCGCTATTTCCAGTTATGTGACTGTCTATGTTCAGATCGCTTTGGGCTCAGTTGAACAGAACTGTCACTTTTATTCCAATAAGGATCCTAATGTGTTAGCTTTATTATTGGAGGATAGGGATCGTTATTTCCAGTTATGTGACTGTCTATGTTTAGATCGCATTGGGCTCAGTTGAACAGAACTGTCACTTTTATTGCAATAAGGAGTGTAGTGTGTTAGTTTTGTTAATGGGAGATATGGATTGTTATTTCCAGCAATCTGACTGTTAGTATTTAGATCGAATTAGATTCAATTAAACCGAACTGTCACTTTTTTTAAAGTAATTATGGTTTATCCCTGGACTGCTACATATTGTACTCAGAACTGTCACTTTTGATGCAATAAGGATCCTAGTGTGCTAGCTTTATTAATGGAGGATAGGGATCGTTATTTCCAGCAGTGTGGCTG
The DNA here is from genome assembly GCF_965119305.1 of Pelophylax lessonae. Lineage (NCBI taxonomy): Eukaryota > Metazoa > Chordata > Amphibia > Anura > Ranidae > Pelophylax > Pelophylax lessonae. Next base: position 288,036,536 of record NC_138774.1, read on the forward strand.
TCAATGTTTAGATCGCATTGGACTTAAAATCTCTCTGGACTCAGTTGAACAGAACTGTCACTTTTTACTGCAATACGGAACTTGATGTGTTTTAGGTTTGTTAGTGGAGAATAAGGATCGTTATTTCCAGCAATCTGGTGTCATTTTTTATTTTAGATGCTATTGGACTCAATTAAACAGAACTGTCCTTTTTGTGCAAAAAGTATTGCAAATGCATAATAAGGATCGCTATTTCTAGCTAAGTGACTGTCATTTTTTTTAGACGCAATTGCACAGAACTGTCACTTTTGCGAAAAGGAGGATGCTAGCTTTGTGAATGAAGCCTAAGAATAAGGATCGCTATTTTCTCCTATGTAACTGCCATTTTCTGAGTAGAACTGTCACTGGAGAAAAATAAGGTGTGCTAGCTTTGTGAATGAAGCCTAAGGATAAGGATCGCTATTTTCAAATGTCACTTTCAGATCGCAGAACTGTCACTTCTGTCACAATAAGGATCCTGATCCGTCAGCTTTGTTGGTGGAGAATAAGGATCGCTATTTCTAGTTATGTGACTGCAATTTTTAGATGCCATTGAACAGAACTGTCACCTTTGTTAAAGGTAGGGTGCTGAGTTTTGGGAATGAAGCCTAAGGATAAGGATCGCTAATTTCTCCTATGTAACTGCCATTTCCAGGTCTGCTGATTAGAACTGTCACCTGTAGAAAATTAAAGGGTCAGGTGTGCTAGCTTTGTGAATGAAGCCTAAGGATAAGGATCGCTATTTCCTCTCCTATGTAACTGCCATTTTCTGAGTAGAACTGTCACTGGAGAAAATAAGGTGTGCTAGCTTTGTGAATGAAGCCCAAGGATAATGATCGCTATTTTCAAATATATAACTGTCACTTTTAGATCGCATTGGGCTCAACTGAACTGTCACTTCTGTCACAATAATTATCCTCATCTGTTAAGCTTTGTTGATGGAGAATAAGGATCGCTATTTCTAGTTATGTGACTGCAAATTTTTGATGCCATTGGACTCAATTGAACAGAACTGTCACTTTTGGGAATAGGGTGCTAGTTTTGTGAATGAAGCCAAAGGATAAGGATCGCTATTTTTCTCCTATGTAACTACCATTTTCTGAGTAGAACTGTCACTTGAGAAAAATAAGTTGTGCTAGCTTTGTGAATGAAGCCTAAGGATAAGGATCGCTATTTTCTCCTATGCAACTGTCATTTTCTGAGTAGAACTGTCCCTGGAGAAAATAAAGTGTGCTAGCTTTGTGAATGAAGCCTAAGGATAAGGATCGCTATTTTCTCCTGTGTAACTGCCATTTTCTGAGTAGAACTGTCACTGGAGAAAATGAGGTGTGCTAGCTTTGTGAATGAAGCTTAAGGATCGCTATTTTCTCCTATGTAACTGTCATTTTCTGAGTGGAACTGTCACTTGAGAAAAATAAAGTGTGCTAGCTTTGTGAATGAAGCCTAAGGATAAGGATCGCTATTTTCTCCTATGTAACTGCCATTTTCCGAGTAGAACTGTCACTGGAGAAAGCTTTGTGAATTGTTCTCATTAACCCTTTGTGTACAGAGTTTAGAATGAAAAGACAACAGAGCCTCACCTTTCCTGCAGAGTCCAAATCTGGGTCCAGGTTGGTGCCCTCTGAATGAGGGGCAACATTCTCATTTTTCCAATACATGGGGGCAGAGCAGTGCCAGGGCTAGCAGGGGGCTAAGAAGCAGCTGGGTCCAGATTGGAGAAAGGGGGGAGGGGGAATGGGGGGTAACAATCCACACAGTGTTCAGGCTCTGGTAGAGGGACTCCAGCATACAATCATCCCTCCAGCCTTCATGTCCAGCTGTGTGTGACCACAAGGAGGGGAAACTGGGACTGCCAGGACTTCTTCCTTCCACCTTCCTGTAGGATGAAGCAGAGAGAGGCAGGAAAAGAAGGGAAGGGACAAGGACAGGACTCAGCTCTGCAAAGTCTCCAAGAAGTGCGGGGTGAGGTCCCACCTACCCCAGGAGAAAAGTCCCCACCATCCAGGAGGACCTACCGACACACAACGTCCATCCACAGGAGGACAGCCAGGGGGACTTCAGCAGGGACTGCAAACAATCACTCAGCTGGAGCAGTCAGGGGCCCCAATATGGAGCTCTTCTCCCCCCCCAAATCTGACCTCCAGGACATGTCCATGGACAGACCCCGGCCAACTCCTCTGATGTGCGGAGTCCTGGACAGGAACTTTGGCGGGGTGGAGGGAATATTCTGTATTAATAGATGGAGGAGAATGCACAGGGACCCTTAGAATGTTCCTGGAGGAGACGATGATGTGGGCTGAAATCTCCCCTCCCCCCTTTCTTCACATGATCACCCCCAACAGCTCCATCCAGATTCCTGTCCCTGAGAAAACCAGGACTGAGAAAGATCTATCCATCCATCCATCCATCCATCTATCTATTATCTATCTATCTATCTATCTATCTATCTATCTATCTATCTATCTATCTATCTATCTATCTATCTATCTATCTATCTATCTATCTATCTATCTATCTATAATCTATTTATCTATCTATCTATCTATCTATCTATCTATCTATCTATCTATCTATCTATCTATCTATCTATCT
>NC_138774.1:288041645-288081645 GCF_965119305.1 Pelophylax lessonae
GGTGAAGCTTTTCCGCCAGCCAGTAAAGAGCTAATTAGTTATCAGGACACCCAGGTATTATTTTATCAGTTTCTGGGAGTAGAAAAAGGGATGTTTATTTAATCGACCATCGTCCCAACTGGGGCAGCCATTGACCCAGAACAAGTACTCCATCAGGGAACTCAAAACTCCTCTCCTGCATATTTTATGCATATTAGTGACTTATTAGTCAGTTGATGTAAACCTTCTTTGTATGATATTTAGTTTGCTAATTTTTTTTTTTTTTACAGTTTTTTTTCCTCCTTTCTTCCATCCCGGTGCTGGTCATCTCCTGCAGGCTCTTTACAGCCACTTCCAGCCCACATGCACACCGCCAATGGCTGCATGGCATTTCTCCATACTGGTTTCCTAAAGGTGACCATAGTGGACCATGCCTGTATAATGTATGTTGAAGCAGACACTCGTAGTCTCCATTGGAAACCTGTGTGACAGGGTGACAATGACATGGACCTTCCTGGCAGGATCCCCCAGGTATTATTTTAATACAAGCTCTAGATAATCAAATACTGAAAATGTTGTTTGAAATGACATCATCATGCTAACCCCTTGGCAGGGCCACCATCAGGGGGCGACAGTCCATACACATGTAGGGGGCCCGGGCATTCTGAGGGGCCCAGCCATCCAGACCCCAAAAAATGAGACGGAGTTGTTGCTGCTGTAGTAACTAGCAGTTGCTAAAGCAGGGTGGGTGGCCACAGAGTGAGCCATTGCAGCAAGAGGGCTGTCCCTTTGCTGGATTGAGCTGTCTCTTAGCTGGATTGGGATGTCACTTTGCTGAATATATAGTGATGTCTCTTTGATAAATATGAGGGACCTTCTGTTTGCTGGGTTGTGATGTCTCTTTGCTGGATTAAGATGTCTATTTGCTGAATTGGGCTGTCTCTTTTTTGAATATATCGGGGCTGTCTCTCTGCTGCATTGGACTGTCTCTTTGCTTGATTGTGATGTCTCTTTGCTGGATTGATGTCTCTTTGCTTTTCTTTCTTTCTTTCTTTCTTTCTTTCTTTCTTTCTTTCTTTCTTTCTTTCTTTCTTTCTTTCTTTCTTTCTTTCTTTCTTTCTTTCTTTCTTTCTTTCTTTCTTTCTTTCTTTCTTTCTTTCTTTCTATCCATCTATTAGTCCCCCTAAATCAGAGTTCCCCCTTTACACCAGAGTCTACAGTGCTCCACCTTACATCAGAGCCCCTTCCTTATATAAGAGTTCTCCATTTTCCTGTTTAAATCAGAGTCTCCAGCATTCTCTCGTATATTAGAGTCTGCAGAGTCCCCCCATTACAGTATAAGAGAACTCTGTAAGTTCAGATGTAAAGGGGAACTCTGGGGATTCAGATGTAAAGGGGAACTATGTGGGTTCAGATGTAAAGGGGAAATCTGCAAGGCTTCTGCAGAACATGTGAAAGGGTCCCACTGCAGAACTATAATGCAGGGCTCTGCAACCGGAGTAAAAGGCTCTGAGATCAGTGGGAAGGCCCTCGGGATCAGGGGGAAGGACCCAGGACCAGAGGTCATGTTTTTTTGCGCCAGGGCCCTGAAGGTTGAAATATCCCTCTGCTCCCTACATGTGGACATTTTTTAAAATATTATTATTATTATTAATATTATTATTATTATTCAGGTTTTATATTATTATTATTATTATTATTATTATTATTATTATTATTATTATTATTATAATACAAGATTAATATCATTATTATTAATATTATTATTATTATTATTATTATTATTATTATTATTATTCAGGATTTATATTATTGTTATTATTATGCAGGATTTATATTATTATTATTATTAATATTATTCATAATATTATTATAATAATTTAGGATTTATATTATTAATATTATACAGGATTATTATTATTATTATTATTATTATTCAGGATTTATATTATTGTTGTTATTATACAGGGTTTATATTATTATTATTATTATTATTATTATTATTATTATTATTATTATTATTATACAGGATTTATATTATTGTTAGTATTCTACAGGATTTATATTATTATTATTATTATTATTAATAATCAGGATTTATATTATTTTTGTTACTATACAGGATTTATATTATTATTATTCAAGATTTTTAATATTATTATTATTATACAGGATTTATATTATTATTATTATTATTATTATACAGGATTTATATTATTATTAAATATTATATGGGTCTTATATTATTATTATTATTATTATTATTATTATTATTATTATTATTATTAATAATAATAAACAGGATTGATATTATTATTATTATCATTATTCAGGATATATATTATTATTATTATTATTATTATTATACAGGATTTATATTATTATTATTATACAGGATTTATATTATTATTAAATATTATATGGGTCTTATATTATTATTATTATTATTATTATTAATAATAATAATAAACATGATTGATATTATTATTATTATCATTATTCAGGATATATATTATTATTATTATTATTATTATTATACAGGATTTATATTATTATTATTCAGGATTTTTAATATTATTATTATACAGGATTTATATTATTATTATTCAGGGTTTTTATTATTATTATTATTATTATTATACAGGATTTATATTATTATTATTAATCAGGATTTACATTATATATTTTTACATTATATAATTATTATATTATTATTATGCAGGATTTTTAATATTATTATCATACAGGATTTATATTATTATTATTATCATTCGGGATTTATATTATTATTGTTATTGTTTCTAATATTATATTATTATTGTTACTATACAGGATTCATATAGTGTCAACAGTTTGCGCAGCGCTTTACAATCTAAAGGGAGACAGTACAGTTACAATACAATAAAATACAAGATGGTTAGGAGGACCCTGCTCATAGGAGCTTACAATCTACTAGAACGTGCACTCTAGTTAGTGAATATTCTTTACCCCCTCAGGGCTCATTCAGATTGGTGATAGGCTGCTGAGTTCAGATGTGGCTAAACTCCGCCCCTGTGCTATGGCCGCAAACAAACTAGACAAGTATCCAGAAACGCCACCCCGGGACGTGAACTGTCTGTGCTCAGGGCCGGCCAAATGAACAGTTACATGCAAACAGCAGCAGCCCTGTGCTGTGCAGTGTCTATCAGCATCTAACTGCACACAGCGCATGCATGGGGTGAAGCTTTTCCGCCAGCCAGTAAAGAGCTAATTAGTTATCAGGACACCCAGGTATTATTTTATCAGTTTCTGGGAGTAGAAAAAGGGATGTTTATTTAATCGACCATCGTCCCAACTGGGGCAGCCATTGACCCAGAACAAGTACTCCATCAGGGAACTCAAAACTCCTCTCCTGCATATTTTATGCATATTAGTGACTTATTAGTCAGTTGATGTAAACCTTCTTTGTATGATATTTAGTTTGCTAATTTTTTTTTTTTTACAGTTTTTTTTCCTCCTTTCTTCCATCCCGGTGCTGGTCATCTCCTGCAGGCTCTTTACAGCCACTTCCAGCCCACATGCACACCGCCAATGGCTGCATGGCATTTCTCCATACTGGTTTCCTAAAGGTGACCATAGTGGACCATGCCTGTATAATGTATGTTGAAGCAGACACTCGTAGTCTCCATTGGAAACCTGTGTGACAGGGTGACAATGACATGGACCTTCCTGGCAGGATCCCCCAGGTATTATTTTAATACAAGCTCTAGATAATCAAATACTGAAAATGTTGTTTGAAATGACATCATCATGCTAACCCCTTGGCAGGGCCACCATCAGGGGGCGACAGTCCATACACATGTAGGGGGCCCGGGCATTCTGAGGGGCCCAGCCATCCAGACCCCAAAAAATGAGACGGAGTTGTTGCTGCTGTAGTAACTAGCAGTTGCTAAAGCAGGGTGGGTGGCCACAGAGTGAGCCATTGCAGCCAGAGGGCTGTCCCTTTGCTGGATTGAGCTGTCTCTTAGCTGGATTGGGATGTCACTTTGCTGAATATATAGTGATGTCTCTTTGATAAATATGAGGGACCTTCTGTTTGCTGGGTTGTGATGTCTCTTTGCTGGATTAAGATGTCTATTTGCTGAATTGGGCTGTCTCTTTTTTGAATATATCGGGGCTGTCTCTCTGCTGCATTGGACTGTCTCTTTGCTTGATTGTGATGTCTCTTTGCTGGATTGATGTCTCTTTGCTGGATTTTGATGTCGATTTGCTGAATATATGGGGATGTCTATTTGCTAGAATAGGCTATATATTTTCTGAATATATGGGGCTGTCTCTTTTCTGGATTGGGCTGTCTCTTTGCTAAATATATGGGGCCGCCTCTTTGCTTTATTGCAATGTCTCTTCGCTTGATTGATGTCTCTTTGCTGAATATATGGGGCCGTCTCTTTGCTGGATTGATGTCTCTTTGCTGAAAATATGGGGCCGTCTCTTTGCTGGATTGATGTCTCTTTGCTAGATTAAGATGTCTATTTGCTGAATATATGGGGATGTCTATTTGCTGGATTGAGCTGTCTCTTTTCCCGAATATATGGGGCTGTCTCTTTACTGGATTGGGCTGTCCCTTTGCTAAATATATGGGGCCATCTCTTTTCTGGCTTGCGATGTCTCTTTGCTGGATTGATGTCTCTTTGCCGAATATATTGGGCCATCTCTTTGCTGGATTAAGATGTCTATTTGCTGAATATATGGAGATAGCTATTTTCTGTATTGGGCTGTCTCTTTGCTAAATATATGGGGCCGTCTCTTTGCTGGATTGAGATGTCTCTTTGCTGGATTAAGATGTCTGTTTGCTGAATATATGGGGATGTCTATTTGCTGGATTGGGCTGTCTCTTTGCTGATTATATTGGGCCGTCTCTTTGCTGGATTAAGATGTCTATTTGCTGAATATATGGGGATGTCTTTTTGCTGGATTAGGAAGTCTATTTGCTGAATATATGGAGATATCTATTTGCTGGATTGGGCTGTCTCTTTGCTGAATATATGGGGCCGTCTCTTTGCTGGATTAATGTCTATTTGCTGGATATATGGGGATGTCTCTTTGCTGGATTGGGCTGTCTCTTTGCTGAATACATGGGGCCGTCTCTTTGCTGGATTGCGATGTCTCTTTGCTGGATTGATGTCTTTTTGCTGAATATATGGGGATGTCTATTTGCTGGATTAAGATGTCTCTTTGCTGAATATATGGGGCCGTCTCTTTGCTGGATTGCGATGTCACTTTGCTGGATTGCTATGTCTCTTTGCTGGATTGGGATGTCTCTTTGCTGAAGATATGGGGATGTCTTTTTGCTGGATTGGATTCATTTTCACACGTTTAGGTGTAAAAGTGTTAAAATAAAAGTGGGTGCACCGTAAGTACTCGGTGGGGTGACCAGTGGGCTGATTCGGTGGGACGGTCAGTGGGTGGGGGCCTGGGAAATGTTAGTGGTCAGGCCCAGGGGGGGGGGGGGGGCAGGCATAAAGCTGTGTAAGGGGCCCCAAAATGTCTGATGGTTGCCCTGGCCCTTGGCGTTGGCCCACCGGCCCTTTAACCACCTACTTACCGGGCCTATTCTGACACTTCTTTCAGAAATGTAAAAATCATGTTATGTGTTTAAAAATATGTGTTTTTTTTTGCTAGAAAATTACTTAAATTCCCCCCCCCCCCCCAAACATTATATATTTTTTTTAGCAGAGGCCCTAGAGAATAAAATAGTGGTCATTGCAATTTTTTATGTCACACGGTCATTGCGCAGTGATTTTTCAAATGCAGTTTTTTTTGGGAAAAAAAACGGAAAATTCCTATCATACTTACCGTAATTTTCCTTTCCTGGTGGTCTCCATGGCAGCCTACGTGTGGGTTAACCCCGCCTCCTCTCCAATGGTATAGGACCCCCCTCTATAAATTTCAGCTTGCAGGCACAGCCAGTGTTCCATATCTTAGCCGAATCCAAGACCAGAGGGTGGGAACTCCGGCTGCCATGGAGACCACCAGGAAAGGAAAATTACGGTAAGTATGATAGGAATTTTCCATTTTCCTGGCAGTCTCCATGGCAGCCTACGTGTGGGAAATAACTAGCCCAAACCACACGGGTGGGAATGTTTCAAATCAAATTTTACTTCAAATTATTAGCAGACAAAACAGTCAAGCCAAAATTAACTGAAGATAAGGAGGCTGGCTCCACACAATAATGTGTCATAAACGTATTTACAGAAGACCATGAAGCTGCTCTGCAGACTACTTCTGGTGCAACATGATGTGAAGCCGCCCAGGACGTTGAGATGCTTCTCGTTGAGTGGGCTGTCACCGCCTCCGGAGGAGCCAAACCCTCTACACAGTAAGCTCGCTGAATGGCAGACACAATCCAGGCCGCAATGGACCTTGACGAGGCCCGTTTCCCTCTATTCTTGCCTGAGAAAAGGACGAAGAGATTATCCGATTGTCTGAAAGAAGACGTTGACTGGAGATATTCCATAAGAGTTTTCCCTACATCCAAGGGATGAGGTTCATTATCCTCTGAAGAACGAAAGGTAGGAAGTACAATCTCCTGGTTCTCATGAAAAACCGATGATACCTTCGGATTGGAATTGAGCATCGGAATTAGGACTACTCGGTCCGGGAAAAACGTGAGAAAAGGTTCTTTATAACCAAGAGAACTGATCTCAGAAACTCTTTTAGCTGAAGTGATTGCTACTAAAAAGGCTGTTTTAATGGTAAGATCTTTAATGGAGTCCGACAAACTAGATCTTGAAAGGACGTTAAGGACAAGGGGAAGGTCCCATTTTGGGAACCTTGGCTTCCTCTGAGGTCTGAGTCTGACCGCACCTTTGAAGAATTGTTGTATGAGTATATGCTTGGCCCAGGAGAACCCTGAGAACACCGATAAGGCTGATATTTGCACCCTGAGAGTCCCAACTGATAGGGACTTATCCAGACCTGCTTGAAGGAACTTCAGGACTTCTTGAACTCCGAAATTCAGGGAATGATTTCCCTCCGGGTACGTGAATTCCAAGAATCTAGACCAGACTCTACAGTAAACTCTGTTCGTGCTAGGTCTCCTAGAGTTCATTAAAGTAGGGATTGCCCCAGGAGGGCATCCGAGTGACTCCAACCTCTCCCTCTCAAGAACCAGACCGTTAACCTGAGCAAGGCGGGGCAGGGGTGTAATGTTGTTCCCTGCGAGAGAAGGTCTGGTTTGATGGGCAGGGGAATCGGGCTCCGATAGCTGAGTTGCAGGAGAAGTGGGAACCAGGGCCTGTTCGGCCAGTGAGGGGCTACCATGACGATCTCCACATCTTCTGCTTGGAGTCTATGAAGAAATCTGAGGATGATGGGAAATGGGGGAAAAGCATATGCCCTGCTGAATTCCCATCTGTCGGTCAGAGCATCCGTTCCGCATGCTTGGTGACACTTGCTGCGTGTGAAGTACCGGACTAGCTTGTGGTTGCATGGAGATGCAAACAGGTCTACTTCTGGTGAGACCCCTAGGGACAGAATCCACTTGAATGAGTCTATGTGGAGAGACCACTCGTTGTGATTCAACTGAACTCTGGAAAGGAAATCTGCCTGAACATTCTGTGGCCCCGGAATGTAGGCCGCCGAGATGTTGGACAGATGGGCTTGGCCCATGTCATGATTGGGTCTACTTCTTGAAGAAGGGAGAGACTCCTGGTACCGCCCTGTCTTTTCACATAAGCCACTGCCGTGGTGTTGTCCATTCGAAGAAGTACGGATTTGCCTTCTATTAGATGATGGAAAGCTTGAAGAGCTAGAAAAGCCGCACGAAGCTCCAGGACGTTGGAAACCGGGGAGTGGGCTTGCGGGGGCCATTTCCCTTGAGCCACCTCTGTCATGCAATGGGCTCCCCAGCCAGAGTTGCTGGCGTCGGTTGTAATAATGACCCATGTGATGGGGACTAGAGAATGGCAATTGAGCAGGTTCTTGCGTTGGAGCCACCAAAATAAGCTGCTCCTCATGCTGTGGGAAATAAAGATATGCTGATCGTGATCTTCCGGATTCCACTGCCGAAGGAAGCCCCTCTGAAAGGGCCGCATTCGCCACAGTGCCCACTTGACCATAGGGGCCGTCGAGACCATTGTGCCGATGATCTTGAGACACTGGGATGCCGTCAGAAAAGAGGATGAGAGGGCTGGAAGGATACTCTCCCGAACCACCGGGATTTTCTCTAGAGGCAGAGAAAGTGTGAATTGAGCCCCTAGATAGACCAGATGTTGAGAGGGCTCCAGATGACTTTTTTGAAGATTCAACAACCACCCGAACTCCATGAGAGTTGTAGTGACCAGGTCCCTGTGGAACAAAAGTTGATCCCGGTCTTGTGACAACAGTAGAAGATCGTCCAAGTAGTGATGTAGACGTACACCCTTTGTTCTGATTAGAGCCACCACAGCTAGAAGGACCTTGGAAAACACCCTTGGGGATGTGGACAGGCCAAAAGGAAGGCAGATGAACTGGAAGTGTTGATGTTCTACCGCGAAACGAAGGTACTTGTGGAAGTTTACTGCTATAGGCACATGGAAATACGCGTCTTTGAGATCTATTGACACTAGCCAGTGTCCTGGAAGTACTGCTTTCTGGATAGTAGATAAGGTTTCCATTTTGAACTTTTCGTTCTTGATGAACCTGTTGAGATAGGTGAGATCTATCACAGGGCGCCAGGATCCATTCTTCTTCTGTACTAGAAAGAGGGGCGAGTATACGCCTTGGAATCTTTCCTGCACGGGCACCGGAATTATTGCGCCCTGAGCTACCAAAGTGCTTACATAGTCGAGCAAAACGTTTCTTTTCTCGTCCTGAGAAGGCAAGCGAGTGGGAATAAATCTGGACACGGGATCTGTTGAGAAAGTCCATGTGTGTCCTGTGGACACTGTCCTGATGGTCCAGAAGTCTGAGATTGAGGCCGCCCAGACACGCTGAAAGCGGAGCAGGCGTGCCCCCACCTGGCATGTCTGAACGGGCCCAATCTCAAAAGGACTTCGAGGTTTCTTGACCGGAAGGTGCTGAGCCTCTGACCGGCTTACGAGAGGATGCTTGGCTGCTCTTCCAATTTCTCCTGTAATCTCGCCCAGGCCTATATGAGCGGGCATCCTTTGATCGCTCTGCAAACTGCTTTCTTGGTTGCTGCTTCTTAGGGCCAAAGAGGCGCCTATCTTGGGGAAGGAGACCTGACTTTCCACCCGTCACTTTAGTAATTGCATTATCCAATTTGTTTCCAAATAAAGAGGAACCTTCAAAAGGGATTTTGCACCAAGCCTGTTTAGAGGCTGGGTCTGCCAGCCAGGGACGCAACCACAGGGCCCGTTTGGCTGTGACAGAAGCCAACATGGATCTGGATAAGAGACGTAACACATCAATGGATGCTTCTCCAAGAAACACAGAAGCTAACTTCAGTTCCTGAACAGGAGAGTTCTCTACTGCATCTTCAGACACACTTCTTAATTTTAGTTCAACATCAGAAACCCAGGTTTCCATGGCCTTAGACATGGCTGCTAGTGCTAGCACAGGTTTACAAGCCGCACCGGCTGTGACATAAATTCTTTTTAAATCCAAGTCCATCTTCCTATCCAGAGGGTCTTTAAAGGACACCGCATTATCCAGCGGGAGTGTAACGTGTTTAGCCAGTCTGGAAACTGCAGCATCAACCAGAGGAGCTGATTCCAGGTGACTGACTTCTTCCGATTTAAAAGGATACAACTTGGACAGTTTGGAGGATAAGGAGGTCTTGCTGTCCCCTTTACTCCACTCTTCTAGGATGACATCCTTCAATTCTGACAGGAGCGGAAAGTTTAGCCGCTCTTTCCCCAAATGTTTGAAAAACCTTCTCTGTTTTACTTGTGGGGTATTGGGATCTTCCCATTTCAGAGCCTCTTTGACTGCTCTTATGAGAGGTGCAACAAGGGCAAAATCAAAACCCCCAACTGCACCTTCCTCTTCTTCCGAATCGCTCTCTGAGGATTTCCCGGAAGTGAAGCTTGGCTGAGAGGGACCTTGCTCTTCAGGAGCATCAGCAGGAGAGCTGGGAGTAGCAGATCCAGGTGTGGGACTAGCATTCCACTCTTTCATGGATTGTTGGACAATCCGTTTCACCAGGGATTCCAATCTCTGATCTTCAGACTCTCTTTCACCAGCTGCACGAGCGAAACAGGGCTCGCAAAGGGACTTGTCCTCCGGGACATGCGCCCCACAACCCCAACAGGCTCTCTGGGCCGTATGGCTACTGTGGCGGTGTGTGCGGTGTCTGGAGGAGGAATGTGAGCGTCTCCTCTCATGTCTGCTCCCTGATGGAGACTCACGGCGTCTTGACCTTGAAGATGATTCTCTTCGTGGCCTGACAGGGTCTCTTTCTTGACCAGACCTGGAGGAGCTGGGAGAAAGAGAAATCCAGGGAGACACAGGATTTAGCCATGAATCATGAGCCAGCATCCCTCCCTTCATATCCCTCTAAATGTACCAGCACTCACCTGTTGTGAGAGGGCTGGCCACAAGAGGGCGGTGAAGCAGGATCCATGTTTCAGGCAAAACCACAAACTCACTAGGAAGTAGAGCATACAGGGATCACTACAAAGCAATAAGGAACATTCAGGTGTTGTCCTAATATGCATCCAACCGCTCTCCCCCCCCCTGCATACCACAAAAAGGTATGCAGCATCCGGTCCCCACATACCTGGTAAACAAACGGACAAGGTACCGGGAAGACGTCGCTATGCCCACAGTGCATTCCCAAATGCTCTGGAGCTGACAGGCGTTTAAATTTTCGCGCCAGGATGACGTCAGCGATGGCCGGCCGTGATCGCAAGTGCGCATGCGCGGACCAGGCCTCGCTTCCGATCGCGGCGAAGTGCGCATGCGCAGGCAGCGAGCGGAGCTCCATTACCATACAGCGCATGCGTCCGCCGGACTGAGCGGAGGGGAAGCAGGAAGGAGATGGCTGGAACGCATGGAGCGTTCCAGCCGCCATTGGGCCACCAGGGATAGCAAAGAAAGATAGTTTGGAGACAAACAAACATAACAAAAACACTGCCATGGAGGAGACAAATCTTCAGACCCTGTCAGGATATCCGTCGGCCATCCGAAGCACCGCACAGTTATCAGCCAAAGGGGATTTTGAAATGTCACTCACCCGCCCGTGGCTGGGCCCTGGACATAGACACCGACTTTTCATTCTGAGGTAAGCCGACCAAATTCCAACAGGAAATAATCCAAATAGTTGGTCCTTGGAGGAGGACAAAAAAGGAACACTGGCTGTGCCTGCAAGCTGAAATTTATAGAGGGGGGTCCTATACCATTGGAGAGGAGGCGGGGTTAACCCACACGTAGGCTGCCATGGAGACTGCCAGGAAATAGACTTTAACCGCTTCCCGCAAACTGACGTACCCGTACGTCGACTTGAAGAAGCGGCTGCACCGGGGTTTTGACCCCGGTACAGTTTTTTTTAGAGGCGGTGGTTGGTTTTTCTGGAGATCCCTTCCAGCTCAGGGATGCCCTGGTCCAGATCTGGGAGGAAATACCCCAGGACACCATCCATCATCTCATTAGGAGCATGCCCCATTGTTGTCAGTCAGGCATGCATACAAGCACGTGGGGGCCATACAAACTACTGTGGACCATTCTGAGTTGCTGCAATCAACTTTCAGCAAAATGGACTCGCCTGCTGCATCATTTTTTTCACTTTGATTTTCGGGGTGTCTTTGAATTCAGCCCTCTGTAGGGTAATAATTATCATTTCCATCAAACGATGTGGCATCCTTTCCTTCCTAACACATTACCCAGTCCATACCAGTATGGATTCTAACACATTACCCAGTCCATACCAGTATAGATCCTAACACATTACCCAGTCCATACCAGTATATATCCTAACACATTACCCAATCCATACCAGTATAGATCCTAACACATTACCCAGTCCATACCAGTATAGATCCTAAGCCATTACCCAGTCCATACCAGTATAGATCCTAACACATTACCCAGTCCATACCAGTATAGATCCTAACACATTACCCAGTCCATACCAGTATAGATCCTAACACATTACCGAGTCCATACCAGTATAGATCCTAACACATTACCCAGTCCATATCAGTATAGATCCAACACATTACCCAGTCCATTCCAGTATAGATCCTAACACATACCCAGTCCATACCAGTATAGATCCTAGCACATTACCCAGCCCATACCAGTATAGATCCTAACACATTACCCAGTCCATACCAGTATAGATCCTAATACATTACCCAGTCCATACCAGTACAGATCCTAACACATTACCCAGTCCATACCAGTATAGATCCTAACACATACCCAGTTCATACCAGTATAGATCCTAACACATTACCCAGTCCATACCAGTATAGATCCTAAGCCATTACCATAGGGGCCCCAACATAGGGGTCCTCAAACTTTTTAAACAGGGGGCCAGTTCACGGTCCCTCAGACACTGTTGGGGGCCGGACTATAGTTTGAAAAAAAATATGAACAAATTCCAATGCGCATATTTTATTTGTAGTGCACAAAAAAAAACCAATACAATATTTATTATTTTATATATATATATAAACACCGCGTGCCCCCTTTCAATGCCAGCGTGACCACAGCGTGCCCCCTTTCAATGCCAGAGTGACCCCAGCGTGCCCACTTTCAATGCCAGTGACCACAGCATGCCCCCTTTCAATGCCAGTAACCACAGCATGCCCCCTCTCAATGCCAGTAACCACAGCGTGCCCCCTTTCAATGCCAGTAACCACAGCGTGCCCCCTTTCAATGCCAGAGTGACCACAATGTGCTCTCTTTCAATGCCAGAGTGACCCCAGCGTGCCCCCTTTCAATGCCAGAGTGACCCCAGTGTGCCCACTCTCAATGCCAGTGACCACAGCATGCCCCCCTTCAATGCCAGTGACCACAGCATGCCCCCTTTCAATGTCAGTGACCACAGCGTGCCCCCTTTCAATGCCATTGACCACAATGTGTTCCCTTTCAATGCCAGAGTGACCCCAGCATGCCCCCTTTCAAAGCCAGAGTGACCACAGCGTGCCCCCTTTCAATGCCAGTGTGACCACAGCATGCCCCCTTTCAATGCCAGTGACCACATCATGGCCCTTTCAATGCCAGAGTGACCACAGCGTGCCCCCTTTCAATGCAAAGCGACCACAGCGTGTCCCCCTTTCAATGCCAGTGTGACCACAGCGTGCCCCCTTTCAATGCCAGTGACCACAGTGTGCCCCCTTTCAATGTCAGAGTGACCACAGTGTGCCCCCTTTTAATACCAGAGTGACCACAGCGTGCCCCCTTTCAATACCAGAGTGACCACAGCATGCCCCCTTTCAATACCAGAGTGACCACAGCGTGCCCCCTTTCAATGCCAGAGTGACCACAGCGTTCCCCCTTTCAATGCCAGAGTGACCACAGCGTGCCCCCGTTCAATGCAAAGCGACCAGCGTGCAGGGACTTCCAGAGAGACCAGTGCGCTTACCTGCAGTGGCGGGCGGCTTCTCCTCAGTCCCTCGCGTCTCCTCGAGTCCTCCCGCCTCCTCCTCCTCCTCGGCCAATGGAATGCGTTCGCCTTTTGGCCAATCTGATTGGCCAGGAGGAGGATCCATGTGACAATAGCGAATTTTCATTTACAATCGTCACACAAATGGGTGGGCTAGGGCACATTGCTCTGCGCCCCGGGTCCACCCTTTTCTGAAGCATATTACAGCTTCAGTGAGTGACCGACAGCCAGCCCTATGCCGATCCTGGCCGGCGGGCCGGGTTCAGGACCCTGGCGGGCCGCAAGCGGCCCACGGGCCATAGTGTGAGGACCCCTGTCCTAACACATTACCCAGTCCATTCCAGTATAGATCCTAACACATTACAAAGTCCATACCAGTATAGATACCCAGCATGAGATTTTTCCCCATCGAGATCTGATGTGTTTTACAATGTTTGTCATGCTCCATCCATCTCTGTGCCATGGATTTGTTGATCAACAAAACCATGTGGTCACAATCAATTGGCTTTTGTTTATCAACTAAAGGCATTGATGATCATCAGGCCAAGCAAGTGCATGTTGATCACATGGCTTTTGTTTATAAACATAAGTCATGTGATCACAACGTCCTCACTTGACCTAGTGGTCATCAAAGCCTTTGCAGATAAACTCGTACTATGGTGGGGTCAATGGACTATTTATGCATTGGAGGGCCCCCCCATGTAGAGTTTTTTTTTTTTTATGATGTTCAAAGCCACGGCTCATCACCTTCTCAGTGCACTGTACCTAAAATGTTCCTAAACCCAAGTGCCAAAATATAATATGTTGCAGCATACAATCACTCAAATGTAATGATTGCATTGATTTCTATTCTTCAGGGTTTTTCTTTTATTCACCTGGTGTTCCTGTAAGTAGCAAACTTCCTGTCCTGGGGTGACAACACTCGCTAACTAGGGCTGGCCCAAGACATTGTGCTACCTGGGTCCAAGAAAAAAATGCTGCCCCCCTCCCCCAAAAAAAAAACACGCCCAACAAAAGACCCTCACATCTATTATTTTATATAAATAAAACATGTAGAAAATATTATATATATGTTATCTTCTTCCATAACTCACCACTGGACCGGTCCACAAAACACCCACTGTCTGTCCTCAGTCCTCCTGTCACTCCTGTGTCTGCCGCTCCCACCACCCTGGAAGATCCAGCCTGCCCTGCGTGAGATGGAGTGCGCTGATGTCTGACGTCATCGCGCACACCACAATCACATGAGGGTCATTCCCCAGAGGAGACGCTCCACCTCCTCATACTCATCAGTTTGCACTATGGACGGCAGTATGAGATGGGGAAATGCCGTCTATAATGCGCCGCAAACTGATGACCAGGGGAGGACTGGGCCAGGGGGCAGGTGGACAATGGCCCCCTGGGCCGCTCTGATGCCCCATAGAAAGGCTGCACCGCTTCTAACACAGACATGCCTAAAAGATTCCTGGTGAAAAGAAGTGCCTACTGACCTGCTGAGAGCAGGATGAAGACAAGGACAGATCGCTGCCCTCCCCTCCAGAATGGATGGTGTAAACTGTGTCTGAGCAGAGGCCGGTTCCATGCCCCACTGGAGACTCTCCTGCCCCAGCCAGCCCCAGCCGAGCTGTCCCAGCTCCCCCCAACCGCCCCCTGCTGGCCAGGTTAGGAACTTGGATTCGGCTGGCGGGTAGAGAGCACCTGGAGCATTGCTTCAGCCTGGAATTGGGGTCAGGGGGAGAACAGGAAGAGGGAGAGTGGGAAGAGGGCCAAGCAGGGCTTTCTTTAAGGCAGGGCGAAAGGGGCAGCTGCCCCAGCCCAGTCATTGTTGTGGGCCCAAAGTAGCTGCCCACACTGCCCGCAAATAGTTGATAAATAGATTTGGGAGGGCCCAAGAACATGTTTGCCCAGGGTCAAATCGATATTAAAGATGGCCCTGGAGCCAAGTCGCCTCACCATGGGCCTCTGGTTTGTATTTGCCTCCTAGGCTAAAAGTTGCCAGTCTGCTCCTGCTGATGACACACAATACTGCTGGAAAAAAAATATTGGGAGTCAATTTGCTGCCCCCCCTCCAAGTCCTGTCTGGGTCCAATAGACCCAGCGGGACCCATAGTAGGGCCTGCCCTGTTGCTGACCATACTTTATGTAGAAGGAGCCGCATTGTCATTCGAGGGCAGGACATGCCTTTAACAGGCAAAAAAGAGAAAAAACAGGAGAAAGTTATAGTTTACATACATGTAAAGACCAGGGGCGCATGCGCGATGACGACGGGTGCACACGCGGCCGACCCCTGGAAGGGGCATGCTTTGGCAGCCATTTAAAGCCAAGTTTACATGATGGGAGATCAGATTCCCATCAGCCTCTGAAGCAGCCGGCTGGGACCGGTGAAACCTGTCAGGTGTATGCCGCTGTCCCCCTCTCTACTATGACCACAAGAATACTTCATAAGATGAAAATATCCTGCAATGGATGTCTTTTCCACTGGCCATAGGAGATCCGTCAAATACAGGACTTGATAATAGGGATGGGTGAACGGTTTGGCCCAAGCATGAGTTCAGGCTGAACATTTGCCTGTTCGGTCGTTCTCCGAACACCCGAATTTGCAGGGTGGTCGCCCTGATGAACATCCTGCAATGTACTGAGTGCTGCACAGTGCATTCTGTGCCCTGATTGGGCAAAGCTTCATGTGACGTCACAAGGGGGTGTCAAAGTTAAGAAAAAGCAGATGGCCTCCCAGGGGGCAGAACCATTTTCTTTTTTTTTTCTATTTTTCGGGTTCGACGGGCGTCATGGTTGATGATGGATTCACATGGAGGGACACTTTTTTTTTCTTTTTTAATAAAGGACTTGTCAAAAACTGTTTTCTGTGTTTCTTACTTATTGACAATTTTTTGGTGAATGGGGGGGGGGGGGGCTGGGATCTGGGGGGCCCCTTTGTTAAAGGGGGCTTCCAGATTCCGATAAGCTCCCCACCGGCACAGCCTGTCAACCTGTCAAGTCAGGCCAGGGTTGTCGGGAAGAGGCCCTTGTCCCCATCAACATGGGGACAAAGTGATTTGGGGTGGGGGGGTGAAGAGCCCCCCCCGCCCCAAAGCACCCACCCCCCCATGTTGAGGGCATGTATCCTGGTAGGCTCGCTCGCCCCCCTTACCTGACCTGACAGGCTGCATGCTCGGATAAGGGTCTGGTATGGATTTTAGGGCAGACCCCATGCCATTTTTTTTTTAATTTTGGCGTAGGGTTCCCCTTAAAATCAGTTCCAGACCCAAAGGGCCTAATATGGACTGGGGGGGGGGGGGACCTTATGCCATTTTTTTCTCCATTTTTCAATAGCCGGGAACTGCCAATTGTAACCGCGAGTCATTTTAACCACTTACCGCAAATCACCATAGCTGTACGTCGGCTGCAATAAGTGGTTGTACCGGGGTGATGCCTGCAGCTAGAAGCATCATCCCAGTATCATTTTTTAGAGCCGGCGGTCGGCTTTCATGCGGTAATAAACGATGTGGCTCGGGAGCCGCTCGATCTTTACCCCAGCGTGAGGGAGGGGATGACCCCCCCCCCCCCTCCCGCCGCCTTCCGCTGCTCTGCCCGGGTCTCCCGTCCCACCGAGAGACCAGAGCAACCAGCCGGTACGTCCGCCAGCTGGTTGGAGTCCCAATCAAAGCCGGATGCGGCTTCAATCGGGTCTCCGATGACGTAACCCGTAGGCGGCATCCATGACGTCACATCCGGGTTACTCGGCTGCTAAAGGCGCCGAATTTAAAAAGTGAGTGTAGTCAAAAATGCAGTTTTCAGCATTTTGAATATATTGAAGGGCAGAGGAGGGGGTTTGGGGTCTTTTAGAACCCCGATCCCTCCATAAAGAGTACCTGTCACTGCCTATTGTTGTCACAAGGGATGTTTACATTGCTTGTGACAGCAATAAAAGTGATCAGATTTTTATTTTTTTTTAAAAACCTGTGCTAAATAGGAAAAAAAAAAATGTTTTAACCGCCCCTGTCGCGCACAAAAGAAAACATATACGGAAGTCGCACACGCAAATGAAATCGCTGTTGAAACCACACATGTGAGGTATCGCCGCGATCGCAAGAGCGAGAGCTATAATTTAAAAAAGAGCTACTCTGTAACGCTAAACTGGTAACCGTTAAAAGTTTTTAAGGCGTCACCTATGGAGATTTTTATTGACCGTAGTTTGTCGCCCTTCCGCGGTTGTGCGCAATTTTAAACCGTAACATGTTGGGTATCTATTTATTCAGCGTGACATCATCTTTCACAATATACAAAAACAAAATGGGATAACTTTACTGTTTCATTTTTTTTAAATGCAGTAAAAAAATGGCGTTTGAAAGACCGCTACGCAAATACCGCGTGATAAAAAATATAGCAATGACCGCCATTTTATTTTCCAGAGTGTTTGCTAAAAAATAAATGTAATGTTTGGGGGTTCTAAGTAATTTTCTAGCAAAAAATACTGATTTTAACTTGTGAACAACATGTGTCAGAAATAGGCTCGGAAATGGGATTTCTTTCTTTCGAAATGTCATTTTTGCTGTAGCATGTTCTATACATGCTACAAATGCGACACTTTACAGGCACATTAAGGTGGTGGGAGGGTCATGGTCTGGGGCTGCATGAGTGCTGCCGGCACTGGGGAGCTACAGTTCATTGAGGGAACCATGAATGCCAACATGTAGTGTGACATACTGAAGCAGAGCATGATCCCCTCCCTTCAGAGACTGGGCTGCAGGGCAGTATTCCAACATGATAATGACCCCCCAAACACATCTCCAAGACGACCACTGCCCATCTAAAGAAGCTGAGGTTAAAGGTGATGGACTGGCCAAGCATGTCTCCACCCCTAAACCCTATTGAGCATCTGTGGGGCATCCTCAAACGGAAGGTGGAGGAGCGCAAGGTCTCTAACATCCACCAGCTCTGTGATGTCATCATGGAGGAGTGGAAGAGGACTCCAGTGGCAGCCTGAGAGAAGCTCTGGTGAACTCCATGCCCAAGAGGGTTAAGGCAGTGCTGGAAAATAATGGTGACCACACAAAATATTGACACTTTGGACATTTTCACTTTGGGGTGTACTCACTTTTGTTGTCAGCGGTTTAGACATTAATGGCTGTGTGTTGAGTTATTTTGAGGGGACAGCAAATTGACACTGTTATACAAGCTGTACACTCACTACTTTACATTGTAGCAAAGTGTCATTTCTTCTGTGTTGTCACATGAAATGCGACTATTGTTCCACAATGCCCTCCAAAGCCTCCCGGCTTCTGAAGAGAGCCCCAGCTCCCTCCAGAGACCCCATCCTCTAGATCCCCTAACCTCCCTTAGTGCCTCCCAGCTCCCATAGTGCCACCCAACCTCTCACATTAGCCCACAGCGCCCCTCAAGCTCTCACAGTTCATCCAAGCCCCCTAATAGCCACCAAAGTGCCCACTAGCCTTCAACCCCACATAGTGTCCAACAGTGCCTCCCAGCCCTCCCAGTGGCCTCCATTCTCCGACAATGCCCTCCAAAGCCTCTGAGCATCTGAAGAGAGCACCAGTTCCCTCCAGAAATCCCATCTTCTAGATCCCCTAACCTCTAACAGCATCTCACAGCTCCCATAGTGCCACCCAACCTCTCATATTGGCCTGCAGTGCCCCTCAAGCTCTCTCAGTTAGCTTAAGCCCCCTAACAGCCCCCCAAACTGCTCCTTAGCTTGCTGCAGAGCATTCAACACCCCAGACTGCCACCCACTGTGATCCACAGTGCCCTACCAGCCCTCGCAGTTCCCCTCCATTCTCCCACAGTGCTCTCCAAAGTCTCCAGGCTTCTGAAGAGACACCCAGCTCCCTCCAAAAAAACAAATCATCTCCCACAGTTGCCCCCAGCTCCTTCTAGAGACCCCATTCCCCACCCACAGTTGCCCCCAGCTCCCTTCAGAAACCTTATCTCTTACAGGTAGGGCCGAATTCCCTGGTACGGCAGTACAACCAGTCCTGTTGCACTGGGCCCAGGCCCCATCAGCTAAAAGGGGGCCCAGGGCAGATTTATTGTTCATTTCTGCCTGAATAATTTTTACTAGACCACACCCCCACTCCTACTTGTTTACCAGGCCTTAAATTCGATTTCTCCAGGCCCCATCAGGTTAACAGAGGGGCCCAGGAGGTGGGAGCAGAGGAGAGACTTTCTTTTTTCATTTTCGGGTGTAGATGGATAAAATCAGTGCTGCTTTTCCTGCTGCAGCCTGGGGGGAAGGGGGAGGTGGGGTGTAGGCATGGTTGGGAGGGGCCCCATCAGGAGGGCTGTATGGGACCCTATAATATCTAACAGCGCCCTGACTGTAGGCATGTGCCTGCAGACACCCTTCCTACTGGGGCGCTCGTTTGTACATAGCCAGATCTATAGGGGTTGCTGAGGTGGGCTGCGCCCCCCTAGGTTTCAGTCGTGCGGCAGGCCGCCCCCCCCCCCATGAATATTGTAACCACGCCTGCGGCAAGTCCAGACAGGAGAATTGCCAGAAAGAAGTGAGCTGGAAGGAGGTGCGGGCTTTCTGTGCTCTCCCTGCTCCTGTCGGTGGATTACACAGGATCCTCTTAGATCACATGGTACACTACTTGATTATCCCCCCCCCCCCACACACCTACATTTCCAGGAGATAAGCAGTCCAACCTAGGAGGATCCTATGTTATTTGCTGTATGGGGGAGCACTGTTATTCCAGCTCTTTCCACGCTGACACTTCTCCTGTCTGGACTTGCAGCGGGCATGGGCACAATATTCATGGGGGGGCCAGCCTGGGGGATGGGGGGCACAGAAAGCCTGCAACTCCTCACTACTAAGATTGGAGGGGGAGGGCTGTTTGTGCTGGAGAGGGAGAATCGAAGAATGGTGGGGGAATGGGGGGGCGTATGTGTTTGGGGGCAGAATTGGGGAAGATTTGTGCTGGGAGAAGATAATTGGGGGGAGGGCAGGGAAGGGTAATTTGGAGGGGGCTGTGCCATAAGGATGGATTTGTGCTAGGAGGGGGGAAGATTTTTTAAAATGGGAGGATGTTTGATACTAGGAGTGGGGATTTGGGGGAGGATTTACGCTAGGAGTGTGGATTGGGGGGAAGATTTACACTAGGAGAGGGGATTGGGGGGGAGGACTTACACTAGGAGTGGGGATTTTGGGGGAGGATTTAAGCTAGGAGGTGGTATTTGAGGGAGAGGATTTGTACTAGAAGGGGGAATTAGGGGGGAGAACTTATGCTAGGAGTAGGGATCTGGGGAAGGATTTACGCTAGGAGTGAATATTTGGGGGGGAGCGTTTACGTTAGAAGTGGGGATATGGGGGGAAGATTTATGCTAGGAGTGGTAATTTGGGGGGAAGATTTACACTAGAAGTAGAGATTTGGGGGGAGAATTTATGCTAGGAGTAGGAAATTGGGGGAGGATTTACGCTAGGAGTGTGGATTTAAAAAAGAGCTACTCTGTAACGCTAAACTGGTAACCGTTAAAAGTTTTTAAGGCGTCACCTATGGAGATTTTTATTGACCGTAGTTTGTCGCCCTTCCGCGGTTGTGCGCAATTTTAAACCGTAACATGTTGGGTATCTATTTATTCAGCGTGACATCATCTTTCACAATATACAAAAACAAAATGGGATAACTTTACTGTTTCATTTTTTTTAAATGCAGTAAAAAAATGGCGTTTGAAAGACCGCTACGCAAATACCGCGTGATAAAAAATATAGCAATGACCGCCATTTTATTTTCCAGAGTGTTTGCTAAAAAATAAATGTAATGTTTGGGGGTTCTAAGTAATTTTCTAGCAAAAAATACTGATTTTAACTTGTGAACAACATGTGTCAGAAATAGGCTCGGAAATGGGATTTCTTTCTTTCGAAATGTCATTTTTGCTGTAGCATGTTCTATACATGCTACAAATGCGACACTTTACAGGCACATTAAGGTGGTGGGAGGGTCATGGTCTGGGGCTGCATGAGTGCTGCCGGCACTGGGGAGCTACAGTTCATTGAGGGAACCATGAATGCCAACATGTAGTGTGACATACTGAAGCAGAGCATGATCCCCTCCCTTCAGAGACTGGGCTGCAGGGCAGTATTCCAACATGATAATGACCCCCCAAACACATCTCCAAGACGACCACTGCCCATCTAAAGAAGCTGAGGTTAAAGGTGATGGACTGGCCAAGCATGTCTCCACCCCTAAACCCTATTGAGCATCTGTGGGGCATCCTCAAACGGAAGGTGGAGGAGCGCAAGGTCTCTAACATCCACCAGCTCTGTGATGTCATCATGGAGGAGTGGAAGAGGACTCCAGTGGCAGCCTGAGAGAAGCTCTGGTGAACTCCATGCCCAAGAGGGTTAAGGCAGTGCTGGAAAATAATGGTGACCACACAAAATATTGACACTTTGGACATTTTCACTTTGGGGTGTACTCACTTTTGTTGTCAGCGGTTTAGACATTAATGGCTGTGTGTTGAGTTATTTTGAGGGGACAGCAAATTGACACTGTTATACAAGCTGTACACTCACTACTTTACATTGTAGCAAAGTGTCATTTCTTCTGTGTTGTCACATGAAATGCGACTATTGTTCCACAATGCCCTCCAAAGCCTCCCGGCTTCTGAAGAGAGCCCCAGCTCCCTCCAGAGACCCCATCCTCTAGATCCCCTAACCTCCCTTAGTGCCTCCCAGCTCCCATAGTGCCACCCAACCTCTCACATTAGCCCACAGCGCCCCTCAAGCTCTCACAGTTCATCCAAGCCCCCTAATAGCCACCAAAGTGCCCACTAGCCTTCAACCCCACATAGTGTCCAACAGTGCCTCCCAGCCCTCCCAGTGGCCTCCATTCTCCGACAATGCCCTCCAAAGCCTCTGAGCATCTGAAGAGAGCACCAGTTCCCTCCAGAAATCCCATCTTCTAGATCCCCTAACCTCTAACAGCATCTCACAGCTCCCATAGTGCCACCCAACCTCTCATATTGGCCTGCAGTGCCCCTCAAGCTCTCTCAGTTAGCTTAAGCCCCCTAACAGCCCCCCAAACTGCTCCTTAGCTTGCTGCAGAGCATTCAACACCCCAGACTGCCACCCACTGTGATCCACAGTGCCCTACCAGCCCTCGCAGTTCCCCTCCATTCTCCCACAGTGCTCTCCAAAGTCTCCAGGCTTCTGAAGAGACACCCAGCTCCCTCCAAAAAAACAAATCATCTCCCACAGTTGCCCCCAGCTCCTTCTAGAGACCCCATTCCCCACCCACAGTTGCCCCCAGCTCCCTTCAGAAACCTTATCTCTTACAGGTAGGGCCGAATTCCCTGGTACGGCAGTACAACCAGTCCTGTTGCACTGGGCCCAGGCCCCATCAGCTAAAAGGGGGCCCAGGGCAGATTTATTGTTCATTTCTGCCTGAATAATTTTTACTAGACCACACCCCCACTCCTACTTGTTTACCAGGCCTTAAATTCGATTTCTCCAGGCCCCATCAGGTTAACAGAGGGGCCCAGGAGGTGGGAGCAGAGGAGAGACTTTCTTTTTTCATTTTCGGGTGTAGATGGATAAAATCAGTGCTGCTTTTCCTGCTGCAGCCTGGGGGGAAGGGGGAGGTGGGGTGTAGGCATGGTTGGGAGGGGCCCCATCAGGAGGGCTGTATGGGACCCTATAATATCTAACAGCGCCCTGACTGTAGGCATGTGCCTGCAGACACCCTTCCTACTGGGGCGCTCGTTTGTACATAGCCAGATCTATAGGGGTTGCTGAGGTGGGCTGCGCCCCCCTAGGTTTCAGTCGTGCGGCAGGCCGCCCCCCCCCCCATGAATATTGTAACCACGCCTGCGGCAAGTCCAGACAGGAGAATTGCCAGAAAGAAGTGAGCTGGAAGGAGGTGCGGGCTTTCTGTGCTCTCCCTGCTCCTGTCGGTGGATTACACAGGATCCTCTTAGATCACATGGTACACTACTTGATTATCCCCCCCCCCCCACACACCTACATTTCCAGGAGATAAGCAGTCCAACCTAGGAGGATCCTATGTTATTTGCTGTATGGGGGAGCACTGTTATTCCAGCTCTTTCCACGCTGACACTTCTCCTGTCTGGACTTGCAGCGGGCATGGGCACAATATTCATGGGGGGGCCAGCCTGGGGGATGGGGGGCACAGAAAGCCTGCAACTCCTCACTACTAAGATTGGAGGGGGAGGGCTGTTTGTGCTGGAGAGGGAGAATCGAAGAATGGTGGGGGAATGGGGGGGCGTATGTGTTTGGGGGCAGAATTGGGGAAGATTTGTGCTGGGAGAAGATAATTGGGGGGAGGGCAGGGAAGGGTAATTTGGAGGGGGCTGTGCCATAAGGATGGATTTGTGCTAGGAGGGGGGAAGATTTTTTAAAATGGGAGGATGTTTGATACTAGGAGTGGGGATTTGGGGGAGGATTTACGCTAGGAGTGTGGATTGGGGGGAAGATTTACACTAGGAGAGGGGATTGGGGGGGAGGACTTACACTAGGAGTGGGGATTTTGGGGGAGGATTTAAGCTAGGAGGTGGTATTTGAGGGAGAGGATTTGTACTAGAAGGGGGAATTAGGGGGGAGAACTTATGCTAGGAGTAGGGATCTGGGGAAGGATTTACGCTAGGAGTGAATATTTGGGGGGGAGCGTTTACGTTAGAAGTGGGGATATGGGGGGAAGATTTATGCTAGGAGTGGTAATTTGGGGGGAAGATTTACACTAGAAGTAGAGATTTGGGGGGAGAATTTATGCTAGGAGTAGGAAATTGGGGGAGGATTTACGCTAGGAGTGTGGATTAGGGGGAAGTAATTACACTAGGAGTAGAGATTTGGAGGGAGAACTTATGCTAGAAGGGATTTTGGGGGGAGGGTTTACCTTAGGAGTGAGGATTTGGGGGGGGGGGGATTTATGCTAGTAGTGGGGATTTGGGGGGGAAATTTACACTAGAAGTGTAGGGATTTGGGCAGTGGCGGCTTGTGCATTGGGGGCGCAGGGGCGCAGCCCCCATTCATGTGTCCGGCCCCTTAATCTACATGCGGGGCGCCAGACGCATGGACTTCAATGGGGCTTTTTCTTTTTTTTAGCTATGTGATTAGAGCCAGAGGCTCTAATAGGCTAAAAAAAGGGTGGGCTCGGGACGCAGAGCACCGCGCCCCCGAGCCCACCCAGTTGTGTGACAAAAGCGAATTAAAATTTGCTATTGTCACACGGATCCTACTCCTGACCAATCAGGAAGCGGGTCTTGAGGTCCGTTTCCCAATTGGCCGAAAAGGAGAAGCAATGCCATTGGCCAAGGAGGAGGAGGAGGGAGGAGACGCAGAAGACAGGAGGAAGAAGCCAAAGCTGCCGCCTGCTGCTGCAGATATCCAGGCAGGGTGAGTAACCGGGGGGGTCCTGTTCTCTGTCCTGTCCTGCGGAGGTCCTGGGGGGGGTATGATGTGCGGCCTTGTGTGGTCCGGGGGGGGGGTATGGTGCAGTCCGTCTTCCGCCCCCCGGCCCATGGAGCACCAGCCGCCACTGGATTTGGGGAAGGATTTATGCTAGGAGTGGGGATTTGGGCAGAGAATTTATGTTAGGAGTGGGAATTTGGGGGGAGGATTTAAGCTAGGAGTGGGGGATTTGGGGGGGGGGAGGATTTACACTAGGAGTAGAGATTTGGAGGAAGAACATACGCTAGAAGGGATTTGGGGGGAGGGTTTACGCTAGAAGTGAGGATTTGGGGGGAAGATTTACGCTAGGAGTGGGGAATTGGGGGGATGATTTAGGATAGGAGTGGAGTATTGGGGGGAAGATTTACACTAGAAGTGGGAATTTGGGGGGAGGGTTTACACTAGGAGTGGGGAATTGGGGGGAAGATTTAGGCTAGGAGTGGAGATTTGGGGGGAAGATTTACACTAGGAGTGGTAATTTGGGCGGAGGGTTTACGCTAGGAGTGGGGAATTGGGGGGAAGATTTAGGCTAGGAGTGGAGATTTGGGGGGAAGATTTACACTAGGAGTGGTAATTTGGGGGGAGGGTTTACACTAGGAGTGGGGATTTGGGGGAAGGATTTAGGCTAGGAGTGGGGAGGATTTAGACTAGGAGAGGGGATTTGGGGGAAGGATTTAGGCTAGGAGTGGGGATTGTGGGGAGGATTTAGGCTGAGAGTGGGGATTTGGGGGAAGGATTTAGGCTAGGAGTGGGGATTTGGAGGGGAGGATTTAGACTAGGAGTGGGGATTTGGAGGAAGGATTAAGGCTAGGAGTGGGGATTTGGAGGGGAGGATTTAGACTAGGAGTGGGGATTTGGGGGGAGGATTTAGGCTAGGAGTGGGGATTTGGAGGGAGGATTTAGGCTAAGAGTGGGGATTTGGGGGAAGGATTAAGGCTAGGAGTGGGGATTTGGGGGGAGGATTTAGGATAGGAGTGCGGATTCGAGGGAAGAACTTTTTTATTTTTGGGCATGCAAAATTTTGGAAGAATTCACTGGGCTCTGGTCTCAATAAGGTTGAGAACCTCTTCCCTGGTGTATGCGTATTCTACGTCCATTTTGTTCGGACAGCCTTCCTTTTATTTTTTTTTTTTCAGAAGGCATGATGTAATGTACAGCGCAGAGATGACAATGCTTTATAAATGAGAGTATCGCATGCTAGCCTGATTTGGCATAGAACATCCAGGCCCCTTTGGTAATATGATAATTCCATACAGATCCAGCGAGCTTCGACATAAAGGACCTGCATACAGAAACCCGATATGATGAAGTCTCGCAAATTATGTTCGTTTTTTATTCGATGTGACAACTTAATTGCACTGCACAACAAGAATCAGATGAAAGCCCCCTTTATAAATAAGATCAAGTTTAGATCTAGATCAAGAAAATTGCTAACCCTATTTAAATTAAGAACATCATATTTTTTTTTTTTTTTAAGATTTGAAGTTTGCTTTCAATATTAAAAAACTGTAGGGAAAAAAAAAAACAGTTCTGAAAAAATCATAATATATATATATATAAAAAAAAATCTTGATAAAAAGCATCAAGTAGTATTAGTTATTTTGTATTTTAGTTTTAGTTATTTTGTATTTTAGTTTTAATAATTTTGTACTTTCGTCTTAATTATTTTGTTCTTTAGTTTTAGTTATTTTGTATCTTAGTTTTACTTATTTTGTATTTTTTTTTTTATTATTTTGTATCTTAGTTTTAGGTATTTCATATTTAAGCTTTAATTGTAGTTATTTTGTACTGTAGTTTTAGTTATTTTGTATCTTAGTTTTACTTATTTTGTATTTTTGTTTTAATTATTTTATATTTTAGTTTGAGGTATTTTGTATTTTAATATTAGTTATTTTGTACTTTAGTTTTAGTTATTTTGTTTTTTAGCTTTTACTTATTTTGTATTTTAGTTTTACTTATTGTGTATTTTTGTTTTAATTATTTTGTATTTTAGACCTAGGAGTAATGTTGTTATATGTAAAAAAAAAAAGAAAAAAAAAAAAAAGGGCAAATTGCTACTTAAGAGCAAACACAAGGATGAAATCAATAAACAAAAGACCACAAAGTTTTCTTTAAGCACAAATACATTCTAGACACAAATTGAGGCAGCTCTGTTATCCTTAATTTATCAAAAGGTATTTTGTAATTTAGTTTTAGTTATTTTTTTATCTTAGTTTTACTTATTATGTATTTTAGTTTTACTTATTTTGTATTTTAGTTTTAATTATTTTGTACTTTAGGTTTAGGTATTTTTTATTTTAGTTTTAATTTTAGTTATTTTGGACTTTAGTTATTTTGTATCTTAGTTTTACTTTTTAAGTATCCTTTAGGCACAAAATACATTCTAGACACAAATTGATGCAGCTCTGTAATCATTAATTTATCAAAAGTGCTGTTTAAAGGGTAACTCCATTATGATAGGAAAAAAAAATTGCAAAAAAATTACAGCATACACAAGTGCAACACAAATATTATCCTAATTGAATGTTATTAAAAATTACCTTTCCTTTTCAATCTGCAGCCGTTGTAATTTTCTGTAAAATGCAACTTGGACACCTGGAGGCGCTCTGTACAAAGATAGTATACAGTGCGCCCCCCTAAAAATGTAATTTCCTGCTTGTGTGATTGGCTCACTGATTTTCCCAGAAGTCTGCACTAAGTTGCAATAAAAAAGACTGCGCCCAACCTTTCTCAAATATGTTATTCCAGAAGAATCCTTAACCACTTGCTGACCGCCGCACGCCGATCTACGTCGGCGGTCAGCCCCTCACAGGCAAAGTGACGTAGGGCTACGTCACTAGCTTGTGAGGGTCTAGGGAGCGAGCGCGCGCCGCCGGAGGCGCGCTCCCGCTCCCGCGTGGTCACGGACCCCCCCGCACGTGTGACCGGGCAGACCCGATGTCCGCCGGCCACTCTGCGATCGGCGGGGGAGAGGGAGAAAGTCAGGCAGCTTGTGTAAACAAGCTGCCTGTCATTCTCCCCTCTGTATGAGAGCTGATCATATAGATCTATTATGTAGATCCGTTGATCACTCTGCATACAGCTGAAGCCACAGCCAATCACAGTAAGAATCACGCCCCTAGGGACACACACAACCCCTCCCTCTCAAATAAAGTTAACCCCTTCACTGCCAGTGTATTTTTACAGTAACAGTGCATATATATAGCACTGATTACTGTAGAAATGTCACTGGTAACCCCAAAAGTGTCAAAAATGTCAGTCAAGGGTCCGATCTGTCCGCCCCAATGTCGCAGTACCGCAAAAAAAATCGCAGATCGCCGCCATTACGCGTTAAAAAAAAAACAACAAAAATGACAAAAATCTTTCCCTTAGTCAGTAAACGCAATAACTTTTGCGCAAACCAATCAAAATACGCTTTTTGCGATTTTTTTTACCAAACATAGGTAGCATAAAACAAATTGGCCGAAAATGTTAAAAAATTTAGATTTTTACATTTTTTTGGGGGGGAATTTCATATAAAAAAAAGGGAAAAATATTGCTATTTTTGCAAAATTGACGCTCTTTTTTTGTTTATAGCGCGTGATCAAAAAATCGCATAGGTGATCAAATACCGCCAAAAGAAAGCTCTGTTTGTGGGAAAAAAAGGACGCCAAATTCGTTTAGGCACAGCGTCGCACGACCGCGCAATTGTCCGTTAAAGTCACGCAGTGCCGAATCGCAAAATACCCCCTGGTCGTTTAGCAGCCACATCCTCCGGGGCTTAAGTGGTTAAAAGTAATTTCCGTATCTCAAGAAACACCTTCTAACACCAGTTCAGAGGAAAAAATGTCTCTTGCATTGGTAATCAGTTGGAAGAATGCTCCCCTTACTTTAGCAGTCCCGTTACCACCCTTGCAGACAGCTAAAAAGGTCTCGGTTCATGCTGATAGCTCTGCCAAGTGATTATGGTCCTGGGCAGTGGCGGCCGGTGTACTGAGGGCGCAGGGGCGCCGCCCCCCCCATCCATGCGTTCAGCCCCCTAATCTGCATGCAGGGCGCCAGACGCATTGAGCTTAATGGGGGTTTTTTTTTTCAATCACCTGATTAGAGCCAGAGGCTCCAATAGGGTGATGCAACGGGTGGTCCCGGGGCGCAGAGCAGTGCGTCCAGAGCCCACCCATTGTGTGACAATAGCAAATGAAAATTCGCTATTGTCACACCGATCCTCCTCCTGGCCAATCAGGAAGCAAGTCTAATACCGGCTTCCTGATTGGCCGCATGGCAAACCCCATGCCATTGGCCGAGGAGGAGGCGGGAGCTGGAGGACCAGAGAAGACGCGCCGCCAGAGTGAGAAGAAGCCGCCGCCGGGAGTCCGGGACTGAAGACCAGAGAAGCCGTTGCCGCCGGGCTGCTCCAGGGCTCCAGGTAAGTGCACTGGTCTCGGGGGGGGGGGGGGGGCATTGAAGGGGGCACGCACGCTGAACGCTGCATTGAAGGGGGCACGGCACAATGTTCATTGCATTGATGGGGGCACGGCACAATGTTCATTGCACTGAAGGGGGCACGCACGCTGAACTCTGCATTGATGGGGGCACGACGCAATGTTCATTGCATTGATGGAGGCACGGCACAATGTTCATTGCATTGATGGGGGCATGTACGCTGGTCACTGCATTGAAGGGGGCACGCACGCTGATCTCTGCATTGAAGGGGGCACATACGCTGTTCACTGCATTGAAGGGGGCACACACGCTGATCTCTGCATTGAAGAGGGCATTTACACTGGTCACTGCATTGAAGGGGGCATGTACGCTGGTCACTGCATTGAAGGGGGCATGTACACTGGTCACTGCATTGAAGGGGGCACGCACGCTGATCTCTGCATTGAAGGGGGCATGTACGCTGTTCACTGCATTGAAGGGGGCACGCACGCTGATCTCTGCATTGAAGGGGGCATGTACGCTGTTCACTGCATTGAAGGGGGCACGCACGCTGATCTCTGCATTGAAGGGGGCATGCACGCTGGTCACTGCATTGAAGGGGGCATGTACGCTGGTCACTGCATTGAAGGGGGCACGCACGCTGAACGCTGCATTGAAGGGGGCACGGCACAATGTTCATTGCACTGAAGGGGGCACGCACGCTGAACTCTGCATTGATGGGGGCACGACGCAATGTTCATTGCATTGATGGAGGCACGGCACAATGTTCATTGCATTGATGGGGGCATGTACGCTGTTCACTGCATTGAAGGGGGCACGCACACTGATCTCTGCATTGAAGAGGGCATTTACGCTGGTCACTGCATTGAAGGGGGCATGTACGCTGGTCACTGCATTGAAGGGGGCATGTACGCTGGTCACTGCATTGAAGGGGGCACGCATGCTGATCTCTGCATTGAAGGGGGCATGTACGCTGTTCACTGCATTGAAGGGGGCACACACGCTGATCTCTGCATTGAAGGGGGCATGCACGCTGGTCACTGCATTGAAGGGGGCATGTACGCTGGTCACTGCATTGAAGGGGGCACGCACGCTGAACGCTGCATTAAAGGGGGCACGGCACAATGTTCATTGCACTGAAGGGGGCACGCACGCTGAACTCTGCATTGATGGGGGCACGACGCAATGTTCATTGCATTGATGGAGGCACGGCACAATGTTCATTGCATTGATGGGGGCATGTACGCTGGTCACTGCATTGAAGGGGGCATGTACGCTGGTCACTGCATTGAAGGGGGCACACACGCTGATCTCTGCATTGAAGGGGGCACGTATGCTGGTCACTGCATTGAAGGGGGCACGTACGCTGGTCTCTGCATTGAAGGGGGCATGTACGCTGGTCACTGCATTGAAGGGGGCATGTACGCTGGTCACTGCATTGAAGGGGGCACACACGCTGATCTCTGCATTGAAGGGGGCATGTACGCTGGTCACTGCATTGAAGGGGGCATGTACGCTGGTCTCTGCATTGAAGGGGGCATGTACGCTGGTCTCTGCATTGAAGGGGGCATGTACGCTGGTCACTGCATTTGAAGGGGGCATGTACGCTGGTCACTGCATTGAAGGGGGCATGTACGCTGGTCACTGCATTTTAGGGGGCATGTATGCTGGTCACTGCATTGAAGGGGGCATGTACACTGGTCACTGCAATGAAAGGGGGCATGTACACTGGTCACTGCATTGAAGGGGGCATGCTGGTCACTGTTTTGAAGGAGGCACACTGGTCACTGTGCATTGAAAGGGGCACGCTGGTCACTGTGCATTGAAAGGGGGCACGCTGGTCACTCTGCATTGAAAGGGGGCACGCTGGTCACTCTGCATTGAAAGGGGGCACGCTGGTCTCTCTGCATTGAAAGGGGGCACGCTGGAACACTAGAAAGCAGGAACCCGGGAGGGATCCCTGGGCCTCAAAGGCAGGCACAAGCGGGAAGGGGTGTGGCCTGGCAGGAGCCCCAACCAGGGCAGTCCCCCCCCCTGCACAGTCAATCGTCTGGTCACCGACGGCGTACCCCCCCAATCGCCAGCATAGCGCCCTGCCCCCACCTCAGGAGGTGGAGTAGATCACCCACACAGCCCCAGAAGAAGTGGGGGGGTAGGATGGGGGACAGATGAGGGGGGTGCCTGATGGGAATCCGGGGGTCCGACCGTCCAATGGAGGGGCCCAGGTCCACCGCAAAAGGGGACTCAACATACCAAGAACCAGGCGGACACTGCTCCAGACAGAACCCCTCGCCAACGAAATGGGGGTGTCGGCCCAGAGGAACACTGCGACCCAGTTGTATGCGACCTCGCTAGGCGTTTAACTTGCAGGCCAGCCCCCGTCCGGTGAGACTATGTTGCGGCCGACCTAGCGCGGAGGTCGGCGTGCGCTCACTGGCAAGACTGGGGTGACCACTGGATCTAGATTATCCAGCCCATCGCCGTCCAGCAGATGATTGTAGATCTCACAGGAAAACACCAGGAGAAAAAAAATCGAACTAAAAAGAATATATAATAATATATATTTTATAATACATCAATAAGTGTTACATAGTTCAATGTGTTAAACGCTGACCTCCAGGCAAACAGAATATGCAGATGAAATACATACAGGGGGTCCGCTTTACCAGTCAAAGTAACTGTATATCTGCCCATCCAGCGCTGAGATTTACGACTTGTAACTGAACAGTGAAGGAGAAACAACTGATGAGCTAATTTCTCTGTTCTCTCAGGGCTGCTCTGTGCACATCCATTACACAGAGCAGGTAAGTATAACATGTTTCTTATTTAACCACTTAAGGACCGCCCGCCACAGTTATACTGCGGCAGGCAGCCCCTCCTGCGCAGACTGCCGTAGGTATACGTCGGTCGCACGCCTGCAGCTAGGGGGCGGGCTTGCTTCACCGGCAGCGCGCTCCCACGCCCCACTCGGCAGCAGGGACTCCTATGCATGGGGCAGGCGGCTCCGATTACCGCCTGACACCCGAGATCACTCCCCGCTGAGAGAGAAGAACAGTCAGCTGTTGTAAACACAGCCGACCGTTCTACTCCCTGGAATGATCACAGAACGCCTGTGATCCTTCTATATAGGAACACAGGTCTCTATGATCATTTCACAAGCCACGCCCCCCACAGTTAGAATCACTCCCCTAGACTCACATTTAACCCTTTGATCACCCACAGTGTTAACCCCTTCCCTGCCAGTGTCATTATTACAGTGACAGTGCATATTTTTTGCACTGATTACTGTAGTAATGTCACTGGTCCCCCCAAAAGTGTCAAAAATGTCAGTTAGGGGTCCGATCTGTCCGCCGCAATGTCGCAGTCCCGCAAAAAATCACAGATCGCCGCCATTACTAGTAAAAAAAATAAATAAATAAAAATGACATAAGTCTTTCCCGTAGTTTGTAGACGTGATAACTTTTGCGCAAACCAATCAAAATACGCTTATTGTGATTTTTTTTTACCAAAAATATGTAGCAGAAAACAAATTGTCCTAAAGTGTTAAAAAATTGTGATTTTTGAAAAAAAAAATTTGGGAATGTTATATAGCAGAAAGTGAAAAATATTGTTTTTTTTTTTCAGAATTGTCGTTCTATTTTTGTTTATAGGGCAAAAAATAAAAAAATCACACAGGTGATCAAATACCACCAAAAGAAAGCTCTGTTTGTGGGGGAAAAAAGGACATTCATTTTATTTGGGTACAGCGTTGCACGACAGCGCAATTATCCGTTAAATTAACGCAGCGCCGAATCGCAAAATATGGCCTGGTCAGCAATGGGGTAAAATCTTCCGGTCTTAAAGCGGTTAAAAATACGCTCATTGAGAATTTTTTTGTCAAAGACATGTAGCTAGATACATTTTGGCCTAAATAAATGACAAAAATTGAATATATTGGATATTTTTTTAAATGTCAAAGTAGAAAAATATTGTTATTTTTTTCAAAATTGTCGCTTTTTTTTATTAATATCACAAAAAATTAAAAGCACAGAGGTGTTTAAATTCCACCAAAAGAAAGCTCTGTTTTTGGGAAAAAAAGGACGTAAATTTAGTTTGGGTACAGCGTTGCATGACCGCGCAATTGTCAGTTAAAGTCGCACAGTGCCGAATCTCAAAAAGTGGCCTGGATGTAAAGCAGGAAAATCCTCCGGTCCTAAAGTGGTTAATGTGTGCATTTCGATCGGCCTGGAGTTCAGCTTAAAATTCATAATACCTTTAAATTAGCCGGACTTTAAATTGTTATAATGCAATGGAGGTCGGTAATATAATACACTTTATATATATATATATACATATCTTATTCCAATAAAAGGAAATAAAATCTATAACAGAGTATCTGGCTATGTTCACTGAGCATTTCATTGACAGCAGCCTTCATGGGCTTCCCATTGCAGCCTTCATGGGCTTCCCATTGCAGCCTTCCTGGACTTCCCATTGCAGCCTTCCTGGACTTCCCATTGCAGCCTTCATGGGCTTCCCATTGCAGCCTTCATGGGCTTCCCATTGCAGCCTTCCTGGACTTCCCATTGCAGCCTTCATGGACTTCCCATTGCAGCCTTCCTGGACTTCCCATTGCAGCCTTCCTGGACTTCCCATTGCAGCCTTCATGGACTTCCCATTGCAGCCTTCATGGGCTTCCCATTGCAGCCTTCATGGGCTTCCCATTGCAGCCTTCCTGGACTTCCCATTGCAGCCTTCCTGGACTTCCCATTGCAGCCTTCATGGGCTTCCCATTGCAGCCTTCATGGGCTTCCCATTGCAGCCTTCCTGGACTTCCCATTGCAGCCTTCATGGACTTCCCATTGCAGCCTTCCTGGACTTCCCATTGCAGCCTTCCTGGACTTCCCATTGCAGCCTTCCTGGACTTCCCATTGATGACTCTCCAGGAAACACCAATTACCTGTCATATGGATGGCGAGACTTTCACAAAGATGGCGATCGGCAGTTCTAAATTCACAGGCAGGCCCAGGCTTAAGCCAGCCATAGACTATTTGAATCTCGGCCGGTTCAGCAGGAACTGGCCGAGGATCCAACCATGTATCGGAAGGCTGAACGTACCGATCGATAGATCAACTTAGGTACAACCAGCCTGTTCTATTTTACATGCATTGTTGCTAGTGGCTAGCAATAATCACTGTCATTCCCACCAGGGGAACACAATGGCTCCACGGGAGGGATTCCCCCATCAACACTGACTCATTCACAAAATACAAAGGCTTCTGGGAATGGGCATCAGAAGGTGAGGGACTGAGAGGAGCAGCCCTAACATAAATCTTTTGTGCTTTTTAGGGCTTATTCACACTAGTGGTTGAGGGATGGTAAAACCCCTGCAGTTGACCTGCATTACTAGGCAGGCATAGAGACACAAGGCGTCCAATACAACCAGTAAATAGAGAGGCCTGTATAAAAACCTTTAGCTGCTCCTTCAGGGACTCCCGGGGTCAGAGTCTGGTCAGTAGGAAGGCTGGAAGTAAAGGAGCGCTTCTGGATATGGCTGTTACAGCCAAAACCAGAAGCGCTCCCTTACTTCCAGCCTTCCTAATGACCTGCATTACTACCCTCCCCCCTTTTAGCTGCAAAGGCTCCTGTGAATGGGCAGCAAAGGGGAGGGGATGAGGGGGGAGCCCTAAAATACATATTTTGTGTATTTTAGGGCTCGTTCACGCTAGTGGTTGAGGGGCAGTAAACCCCCCACCATTGAGCCACATTATTACACCCCCCCACCCCCTTTAGCTGCAGAGGCTGGGGGTGTAAACATGCCTCAGCCACAAACCAGAAATTATACCCCCTGTCACTGAATAGGTCCCCTCTCCAAACTCGTACAGTAGACAGTTGCAGCACACTACTGCATGTTCAGGAAATTAAAGCGGGTGGTGAAGAGGTGAAACAATGCCTCCTTCCCACCTGTCAAATGCTCTCTGAAGAGCAATGTGAACAAAGGTCGCTCTTCAGAGATCGAAGCACGTGTGAAAGAGCCCTTACTGCTCCACCAGTAAACTTTGCCACAGGCACAAAGCAAAGCATCGCCCCCGTGGCATGTAAACACCTCCACCCACTGCCTATTGCAGCTTAAAGCTGAATTCCAGGAATTCAGAAACTTTGCAAAAAAAGTGCAGGCACACTATGAGTTGAGTCCAACCAGGTCCGTGTCCCCTCCGGGGCTTATCTCTATTACTTCTATGTGTGTTTTATTACACTCCAGCTGTGAGAGGAGAGAAGCACACACACAGCAGC
This sequence comes from Pelophylax lessonae, assembly GCF_965119305.1. Classification (NCBI taxonomy): domain Eukaryota; kingdom Metazoa; phylum Chordata; class Amphibia; order Anura; family Ranidae; genus Pelophylax; species Pelophylax lessonae. The sequence continues at coordinate 288,077,276 of NC_138774.1, forward strand.
TATGCCCACAGTTCCCTCTTAGCTACCTATTCACAGAAGCCTTTGTATTTTGAGAATGTACTCACATAATACAAGGCTTCAATATATGGGCAGGAGGAGGGGAGTGTGGGGGCAAAGCAGCTGTAGCGATACCTGCCCCTTCCCAGAAGCCTTTGCATTTTGTCAATGTGCACACATAATACAAAGGCTTCTGTGAATGGGCAAGAGGAGGGCAGGCATAGCAGCGGCTCTCCTGTTCAAGATGCAGAGCTCAGTAGAGTAGAGAAGCACACATGAGCAAGTATACCTGGGCCTCCCCTGCTTCTGCCTATTCACAGAAGCCTTTGTATTTTGTGAACGAGATCACATAGCAGTTCTCTTGAAGGAGCTGCGACCACAGTGAGCACAGTTGGAGCTCCGGAAGTTATCTTCCTGGAGCACAATAAACTTGTCAGATGTGAATAACAGAGATAAGTCTACGAGGTGGCATGCACCTCGTTAGACTTAACGTATAGTATTCTTGCAATTTTTACAAAGTAGCTAAATACTTAAGGTGAGATGGACACAGCTGAGATGCAGTCCAGAGCTGGACATGGCCATATCAAGACTCCCGGGAGAGGTTCTAGGACAGATAATCATACCATACAGACAGCCAACACTACCAAGGAACACCTTATGTCTTGCTGCCAGAAATAACCTGCTTACTAGCCGCCATATTTTCATATGGTCACGTGAATGTACCCCTATTTTTGGGTTTACAACCTCTTTAAAGCAGTAATAAACCCCAAAACCAAAAATGTCATATATCATGCAGCTTACCAATCATATGTGGTTGCTGCATTCGTTTTTTTTTTTAAGGCTTTTTCTCCTCTGTTTTCACCTGGAGACCTGGCCAGTAACACACCTCCTGTATTACAGCACCCCCACCATTCTGGATAAAGGAGCAACAGGGGGCACCATTGGACAGCAGCATTGTCAGTCTTGGGGGGAGAGGGAGTGTTTAAGCACACACAGCAGCTATGCCCGTCCTTCCCTCTCTGCTGCTCATTCACAGTTGCCTTTGTATTTTGTGAATGTGCTCACATAATACAAAGTCTTCTATGACTAGGCAGGAAGGTCAGGCATAGTAGCTGCAGCAATACCTGCTCCTCCCCTCCTCCTGCCTATTCACAGAAACCTTTGTATTTTGTGAATGTGCTCACATAATACAAGGGCTTCTATGAATAGGCAGGAGGCGGGAAGGGGCAGGCATAGTAGCTGCAGCAATACCTGCTCCTCCCCTCCTTCTGCCTATTCACAGAAGCCTTTGTGTTTTGTCAATGTGCTCACATAATACAAAGGCTTCTATGAATAAGCAGGAGGCGGAAGGGGCAGGCATAGTAGCTGCAGCATTACCTGCCCCTCCCTCCTCCTGCCCATTTACAGAAGCCTTTGTGTTTTGTCAACATGCTCACATAATACCAAGGTTTCTATGAATAGGCAGGACGCGGGGAGAGGCAGGCATAGTAGCTGCAGTGATACCTGCCCCTACCCTCAGCTGCACATTCACAGAAGCCATTGTATTTTGTGAATGTGCTTAATACCAAAGCTTCTGTGAATGGGCAGGAGAAGAGGAGGGTGCAGCTGCCCTTCTGCCCATTCACAGAAGCCTTTGTATTTTGTCAATCTGCTCACATAATACAAAAGCTTCTCTGAATGCACAGGAGGAAGGGAGGGGTGGGCATAGCAGCTGCTCTCCTAGCAGATTTAGGTACACTAACAAATTGAAGCCTGTAACTTTCATATTGAAATAAAAATTTTACATAAATAAAAGCTGATCATTGTAAGCACCCCACGTCAGTAGTAAATGGTTTGTCTAATCCCTGTAAACTGATACATTCTGCTTTTGAAAAAAAAAACAACAGACTTACTGGATCGCCAGATGAAAATAAAGGAAAGAAAGCCTAAAAAAGGAAAACGAATGCAGCCGTCACATCTAAGAATTGGTAAGCTGCAACATAATTAAAAGGTTTGCTTTTTGGAGTTTAATACCGCTTTAAAACCCCAAGGAAGCCAAAGTGATTACTATTGCTAAACTTAGGATTGCCAAACAATCTTTCCTTATTAAAGAGAGACCAGTGTATGGGCAGCTTAAGGCTCCATTCACCCTGATGCGACTCCGAAGTCATGCGATTTCCATTGCGACTCCGATGCAACTTTGGATGGGTTTGATTTGGATGCGACTTGGGCTGTTGACTGATGCATTGGTAACCTTACGATGCGACTTTCGAGAGTTTACATTGCAGTCTATGGCGCTTAAGTCGCATCAACGTAGCGCAGGAACCCTTTTCTTAAGTCGCATAGATATGAACAGCAGGAGGAGAAGGGCACAGCTGCAGTGATACCTGCCACTTTGCTGCCTAGACACAGAAGCATTTGTATTTTGTGAATGTGGTCACATAATATCAAGGCTTCTGTGAACGGGCAGGAGGAGGAAAGGGGCGCAGCTGCGGCAATACCTGCCCCTCTTCATTGCTGCCTATTCACAGAAGACTTTGTATGTGGTGAATATGCTCACATAATACAAAGGTTTATGTGAATGGGTAGGCGGAGGGGAAGGGCGCAGGTGCAGAGATATCTGCTGCCCATTCACAGAAGCCTTTGTATTTTGTGAATGTGCTCACATAATACAAAGGCTTCTGTGCATGGGCAGGAGGAGGGGAGGAGAGGAACAAGCATAGCCACTGCAGCCGCTCTCCTGTTCAAGATGTATAGCTCAAAAGGATCAGCATTGCCCCCCCTGTCTCCTTGGAGTATTATGAAGCTCTTAGATATAAATAATAGAACTAAGCCCAGGAAGTGTCATGCACCTCACTGGACCCAACTCAGAGTTCCTTCATTTTCGCCACCCCAAACTCATTCATCCGTGTCTTTATGGACCTTTGAGAGTTTGCATTGCAGTCTATTGCGCTTAAGTCGCATCAACGTAGCGCAAGAACCCTTTTAAGTCGCATCAACATAGAGCAGGAACCCTTTTTTTAAGTCGCATAGATATTAACAGCTTCTATTGTAATAAATGATCTGCGGACTTGTCAGGCGACTTTAGGTGTCCAAAGTCGCACGAGCGTGAATGGAGCCTTAAAGGAAAAAAGTCATACTAACATACACACACATTCGTACATACAAGAACGAAAAAAAATAAAATAAAACATATATTACAGAGCAGCCTCCCACCGAAGAGAATTCAAGTCTGTGCTGTGGGTAGCGGTGTGGGCAGGAGGTCTGCGATAATATTACAGGTATCATAGAATGTGTGTGTGCTCAGTCCCGCTCAGAAAAAAAAAACGCAAAGACGCGATGACGTCATCTTTTAGACTTCCAGGAAATTCGAGAATACGGGATGCTCCTCTTCTTCTCCGACGCTTTGAAGTAGGAGTAAGCCGGCTGGCCAGGTAACTCGTTGTCGGGATTTTCTTGCATCATTTTCAGCTTGGCCTCGATGGCTTTGATTTTAGCACTGACACTGCACAAAAAAAAAAAAAATAAAAAAAAAAAAAACAACAGGTGAGAAACAATCTCAATACATAAACTTACATTAAAGCTGAATTCCAATTTGTGGAAAGTGAAGGCACACTAAGAGTTAAGTCCAAGGAGGGGAACAACATCTCCTGGACCGATCTCTATTATTTACATCTGACAGGTTTATGGCTTTGCCGGAGATACAATTGAGACACTGTGAGAGAGAGGAGACTGTGCTCACATAATACAAAGACTTCTGTGAACGGGCAAGAGGAGAGAAGGGGCAGCTGTAGCGATACCTGCCCCTCCCCTCTGCTGCCCATTCACAAAAGACTTTGTATGTTATGAATGTTCTCACATAATAAAAAAGGATTCTGTGAACAGGCACGAGGAGAAGGGCACAGCTGCAGTGATACCTGCCACTTTGCTACCTAGTCATAGAAGCCTTTGTATTTTGTGAGTGTGCTCACCTAATACCAAGGCTTCTGTGAACAGTCAGGAGGCAGAAAGGGCACAGCTGCAGAGATACCTGACCCTCTTCTTTGCTGCCTATTCACAGAAGACTTTGTATGTTGTGAATGTGCTCACAGAAATACAAAGGTTTCTGTAAATGGGTAAGAGGAGGGGAAGGGCGCAGGTGCAGAGATATCTGCCCCTCCCCTTTGCTGCCCATTCACAGAAGCCTTTGTATTTTCTGAATGTGCTCATATAATAAAAGGGCTTTTGTGAATAGGCAGGAGGAGGGAAGGGGCCGGCACAGCAGATGCAGCGATACCTGCCCCTCCCCTTTGCTGCCCATTGACAGAAGCCTTTGTAAACTGTGAATGTGCTCACATAATACAAAAGTGTCTGTGAATGGGCAGGAGGAGGGGAGGGGTGGGGTTAAGGATAGC
>NC_138774.1:288086645-288089145 GCF_965119305.1 Pelophylax lessonae
ATAGTGTCCCGTCATTGGTGTCAGTGGGAGGAATAGTGTCCCATCATTGGTGTCAGTGGGAGGAATAGTGCCCCATCATTGATATCAGTGGGATGAATAGTGCCCCATCATTGGTATCAGTGGGAGGAATAGTGTCCCATCATTGGTATCAGTGGGAGAAATAATGCCCCATCATTGATATCAGTGGGAGGAATAGTGTCCCATCATTGGTATCAGTGGGAGGAATAGTGTCCCATCATTGGTATCAGTGGGAGGAATAATGCCCCATCATTGGTGTCAGTGGGAGGAATAGTGCCCCATCATTGGTATCAGTGGGAAGAATAGTGTCCCATCATTGGTATCAGTGGGAGGAATAGTGTCCCATCATTGGTATCAGTGGGAGGAATAGTGTCCCATCATTGTTGTCAGTGGGAGGAATAGTGTCCCATCATTGGTATCAGTGGGAGGAATAATGCCCCATCATTGGTATCAGTGGGAGGAATAGTGTCCCATCATTGGTATCAGTGGGAGGAATAGTGTCCCGTCATTGATATCAGTGGGAGGAATAGTGCCCCATCATTGATATCAGTGGGAGGAATAGTGCCCCATCATTGGTATCAGTGGGAAGAATAGTGTCCCATCATTGGTATCAGTGGGAGGAATAGTGTCCCATCATTGGTATCAGTGGGAGGAATAGTGTCCCATCATTGTTGTCAGTGGGAGGAATAGTGTCCCATCATTGGTATCAGTGGGAGGAATAGTGTCCCATCATTGATATCAGTGGGAGGAATAGTGTCCCATCATTGATATCAGTGGGAGGAATAGTGCCCCATCATTGATATCAGTGGGAGGAATAGTGCCCCATCATTGGTATCAGTGGGAAGAATAGTGTCCCATCATTGGTATCAGTGGGAGGAATAGTGTCCCATCATTGGTATCAGTGGGAGGAATAGTGTCCCATCATTGTTGTCAGTGGGAGGAATAGTGTCCCATCATTGGTATCAGTGGGAGGAATAGTGTCCCATCATTGATATCAGTGGGAGGAATAGTGTCCCATCATTGATATCAGTGGGAGGAATAGTGTCCCATCATTGATATCAGTGGGAGGAATAGTGTCCCATCATTGATATCAGTGGGAGGAATAGTGTCCCATCATTGGTATCAGTGGGAGGAATAGTGCCCCATCATTGGTATCAGTGGAAGGAATAGTGCCCCATCATTGATATCAGTGGGAGGAATAGTGTCCCATCATTGATATCAGTGGGAGGAATAGTGTCCCATCATTGGTATCAGTGGGAGGAATAGTGTCCCATCATTGATATCAGTGGGAGGAATAGTGTCCCATCATTGGTATCAGTGGGAGGAATAGTGTCCCATCATTGGTGTCAGTGGGAGGAATAGTGTCCCATCATTGATATCAGTGGGAGGAATAGTGTCCCATCATTGGTATCAGTGGGAGGAATAGTGCCCTATTTATGGTGTCAGTAGGGGGAATGGTGCCCCATCATTAGTGTCAATTGATGGGATAGTGCCCCCCTCCCCCCCAGAAAAAGGCAACTAAAGGGCGACACCCAGCCCCCGGCTGAAGTTTGGAGATCACTGCTCTAATCTTCTGATTTCTTATTTCAGGTCCACTTTATCAGACCCACAATAGAGAGGTGTGTGGTATGATTACCTTTATTTGTGCATGGGCCCATCTGACAACCAACTTCTTTGATAAGGCCATCTTCCCATTGAGACGCTGAATGGCTTTTTCTGCTTCCTGTTCAAAGCAAAAAAACATAAAAACGACTGATAAATATTTATTAAAACTGATATCAAGTCTTGATTGTAATGGTAAAGGGTCACCCAATGTGTGGGCGTATGGGTTGTAGAATCATTTACTAAAGGTGACCATAAATGGATCCGTCTGGTTCAGCAAAGATCAGATAAATGCCCATGTGGCCATGCCTATTCGACAGAGGTCCATCAGTAGATTGAATGCTGGCAAATGGGCTTGTAAAAAATCGTTTTTGAGGCTACAACCATGATCCCGGTATTTTTTTTTTTTTTTTTAGAGCTGGTGATTTTTTTATGTAAAAGTGATCCAAATGGCTTTGTAGCTGCTGGATCACTTTTACAGATGGTGGAAGAGAGTCCTCAGGATAGGACGGGAGAGCCCAGTGAGGATGTAACAGGTGGCTTTGGTTTCCTTGGACACAGTGATATCATTCCTCCCACTGTGTGACGCCAGAAACCAAAGGATTTCGTCACTTCACTTCAACACACCCCCATGATGACGGATGGTGTCCTGGGGTATTTCCTCCCAGATCTGGACTAGGGCATCACTGAGCTCCTGAACAGACTGAGGGGCAACCTGGCGGCATTGGATGGACCAAAACATAATGTCCCAGAGGTGTTCTATTGGATTTAGGTCAGAGGAGTGCTGAGGCCATGCAATGGTATCAATTCCTTCATCCTCCAGGAACTGGCTGCATACTCTCACCACATGAGGTCGGGCATTACTGTGCACCAGGAGGAA
>NC_138774.1:288094145-288101645 GCF_965119305.1 Pelophylax lessonae
GTCCAGAGGGTGAGTCCAGTGCCTCGTCAGAGCTGGCTGTCTACACCCGGAAGAGTTGGGCAATTGAAGAGGGACAAGATGGCAACACAGGACCATGGGGATCCAGCAGAGCTGAGGGGTACTACTGAACGGGGAAATCAGTGGAGCTGGGGGTACAACTGAGAGGGGGATCAGCAGAGTTGAGAGTACTACTGAGTGGGGGATTAAGAGGGCTGGGAGTTACTACTGAGTGGGAGAATAAGCGGAGCTGGGTGTTACTACCGAGCGGGAGAATCAGCAGAGCTGGGGGTGACCACTGAGCGGAAGAATCAATAGAGCTGGGGGTTACTACCGAGCAGGAGAATCAGCAGAGCTGGGGGTTACTACCGAGCAGGAGAATCAGCAGAGCTGGGGGTTACTACTGAGCGGGGAATCAGCAAAGCTAAGGGTTACTACTGAGTGGGGGTTTAGCAAAGCTGGGGTTTACTACTAAGCGGGAGAATCAGCAGAGCTGGGGGTTACTACTGAGTGGGGAATCAGCAGAGCTGCGGGTTACTACTGAGTGGGGGAATCAGCAGAGATGGGGGTTACTACTGAGTACGGAATCAGCAGAGCTGGGGGTAACTACTGACCGGGGAATCAGAAAACCTAATAGTTACTACTCAGTGGGGGTTTAGTAAAGCTGGGGGTTACCACTGAGTGGAGGATCAGCAGAGCTGGGGGTTACTACTGAGTGAGGATTCAGCAGAGCTGGGGGTTACTACTGAGTGGGGGAATCAGCAGAGCTGGGAGTTACTACTGAGTGAGGAATAAGCAGAGCTAGGGGTTATTACTGAGTGGGGAATCAGCAGAGCTGGGGGTTACTACTGAGTGAGGATTCAGCAGAGCTGGGGGTTACTTCTGAGTGGGGGGAATCAGCAGAGCTGGGGGTTACCACTGAGTGAGGAATCAGCAGAGCTAGGGGTTATTACTGAGTGGGGAATCAGCAGAGCTGGGGGTTACTACTGAGTGGGGGATCAGCAGAGCTGGGGGTTACTACTGAGTGAGGGAATCAGCAGAGCTGGGGGTTACTACTGAGTGAGGGATCAGCAGAGCTGGGGGTTACTACCGAGAGGGGAATCAGAAGAGCTGGGGGTTACTACTGAGTGGGGAAATCAGCAGAGATGGGGGTTACTACTGAGTGCGGAATCAGCAGAGCTGGGGTTAACTACTGACCGGGGAATCAGAAAACCTAATAGTTACTACTCAGTGGGGGTTTAGTAAAGCTGGGGGTTACCACTGAGTGGAGGATCAGCAGAGCTGGGGGTTACTACTGAGTGAGGATTCAGCAGAGCTGGGGGTTACCTCTGAGTGGGGGGAATCAGCAGAGCTGGGGGTTACCACTGAGTGAGAGAATCAGCAGAGCTGGGGGTTACTACTGAGTGAGGGAATCAGCAGAGCTGGGGGTTACTACTGAGTGAGGGATCAGCAGAGCTGGAGGTTACTACTGAGCGAGAAATCAGCAGAGCTGGGGGTTACTACTGAGCGAGGAATCAGCAGAGCTGGGGGTTACTACTGAGCGAGAAATCAGCAGAGCTGGGGGTTACTACTAAGCGAGGAATCAGCAGAGCTGGAGGTTACTACTGAGTGAGGAATCAGCAGAGCTGGGGGTTACTACTGAGCGAGGAATCAGCAGAGCTGGGGGTTACTACTGAGTGAGGAATCAGCAGAGCTGGGGGTTACTACTCAATGCATTGAAGGGGGGCGGGGGTGCAGTGTGCAATAACCGATGTCAATAAAGCTGTGTGAACGTCCTGCTTTCATTGCCATCACTGAGCTGCACTGATATCTGATGACTCCTCCTCTTTCCTGTCTTTGTTGGAATCCTCCCTGCACAGTGTAGATGAGGATGTGTCTGGCGATGGCGGGACGTGTGATTAGCAGCGGAGGGCTGTGATTGGTCAGCGTGGATTGTGTGAGCGGAGCATACAAGGCGAGTCTCGTTCTGTTCTGCTGGAAATTTCTATTTAAATCAGATTTCATGTAATCTGTCATCGCAGAACTCTGTTCTCTATCACAGCCCCTCCCCCCCACTTCTGGAATTTTACCGCCATCCCTGAGAGACGAGGACTGCGAATCGCAGCCAAGAAACGCTTTTAGAAGGCCCCGTCTACGACCCTCGTAGCTCCAACCTCGGTGAAAAGAACCTTCTTGATCCTTCACAGTGCGGCTTTCGCTCGCGCCACTCCTCAGAATCTGACCTATCAAAACTCACTAACGATTTATGAACCGCTAAAACCAATGGCCACCTCTCCATACTCCCATTACTTTGATACCGCTGACCACCTGTTCCTTCTTAATAAACTCCATTCTCTTGGCCTCCAAGATTCAGCTCCATCTTGGTTCTCCTCCTACCTATCACAGAGCTCCTTCAGCTTTACCTACAACTCTATCTCCTCCTCTCCATTGCCCCTTTCTATGGGGGTTCCCCAAGACTCTGTTCTTGGACCCCTTCTCTTCTCCATCTACACCGCCTGCCTTGGTCACTTGATAACCGCCCACGGCTTCCAATACCATCTATGATGACACCCAAATCTATCTCCCTTGTCTCCTCTCAAGACCTCCTGCTCTAAAGCTCCCTTGTCTCCTCTGAAGACCTCCTGCTCTCAAGCTCCTTTGTCTCCTCTCAAGACCTCCTGCTCTCATGCTCCATTGTCTCCTCTGAAGACCTCCTGCTCTCAAGCTCCCTTGTCTCCTCTCAAGACCTCCTGCTCTAAAGCTCCATTGTCTCCTCTGAAGACCTCCTGCTCTCAAGCTCCTTTGTCTCCTCTGAAGACCTCCTGCTCTCAAGCTCCCTTGCCTCCTCTCAAGACCTCCTGCTCTCAAGCTCCCTTGCCTCCTCTCAAGACCTCCTGCTCTCAAGCTCCCTTGTCTCCTCTGAAGACCTCCTGCTCTAAAGCTCCCTTGTCTCCTCTGAAGACCTCCTGCTCTCAAGCTCCTTTGTCTCCTCTGAAGACCTCCTGCTCTCAAGCTCCCTTGTCTCCTCTCAAGACCTCCTGCTCTCAAGCTCCCTTGCCTCCTCTCAAGACCTCCTGCTCTCAAGCTCCCTTGTCTCCTCTGAAGACCTCCTGCTCTAAAGCTCCCTTGTCTCCTCTGAAGACCTCCTGCTCTCAAGCTCCTTTGTCTCCTCTGAAGACCTCCTGCTCTCAAGCTCCCTTGCCTCCTCTCAAGACCTCCTGCTCTCAAGCTCCCTTGCCTCCTCTCAAGACCTCCTGCTCTCAAGACCTCCTGCTCTCAAGCTCCCTTGTCTCCTCTGAAGACCTCCTGCTCTAAAGCTCCCTTGTCTCCTCTGAAGACCTCCTGCTCTCAAGCTCCCTTGTCTCCTCTGAAGACCTCCTGCTCTCATGCTCCATTGTCTCCTCTGAAGACCTCCTGCTCTCAAGCTCCCTTGTCTCCTCTGAAGACCTCCTGCTCTCAAGCTCCCTTGTCTCCTCTCAAGACCTCCTGCTCTAAAGCTCCATTGTCTCCTCTGAAGACCTCCTGCTCTCAAGCTCCTTTGTCTCCTCTGAAGACCTCCTGCTCTCAAGCTCCCTTGTCTCCTCTGAAGACCTCCTGCTCTAAAGCTCCCTTGTCTCCTCTGAAGACCTCCTGCTCTCAAGCTCCTTTGTCTCCTCTGAAGACCTCCTGCTCTCAAGCTCCCTTGTCTCCTCTCAAGACCTCCTGCTCTCAAGCTCCCTTGCCTCCTCTCAAGACCTCCTGCTCTCAAGCTCCCTTGTCTCCTCTGAAGACCTCCTGCTCTAAAGCTCCCTTGTCTCCTCTGAAGACCTCCTGCTCTCAAGCTCCCTTGCCTCCTCTCAAGACCTCCTGCTCTCAAGCTCCCTTGCCTCCTCTCAAGACCTCCTGCTCTAAAGCTTCCTTGTCTCCTCTCAAGACCTCCTGCTCTCAAGCTCCCTTGTCTCCTCTGAAGACCTCCTGCTCTCAAGCTCCCTTGTCTCCTCTCAAGACCTCCTGCTCTCATGCTCCATTGTCTCCTCTGAAGACCTCCTGCTCTCAAGCTCCCTTGTCTCCTCTCAAGACCTCCTGCTCTAAAGCTCCATTGTCTCCTCTGAAGACCTCCTGCTCTCAAGCTCCTTTGTCTCCTCTGAAGACCTCCTGCTCTCAAGCTCCCTTGCCTCCTCTCAAGACCTCCTGCTCTCAAGCTCCCTTGCCTCCTCTCAAGACCTCCTGCTCTCAAGCTCCCTTGTCTCCTCTGAAGACCTCCTGCTCTAAAGCTCCCTTGTCTCCTCTGAAGACCTCCTGCTCTCAAGCTCCTTTGTCTCCTCTGAAGACCTCCTGCTCTCAAGCTCCCTTGTCTCCTCTCAAGACCTCCTGCTCTCAAGCTCCCTTGTCTCCTCTCAAGACCTCCTGCTCTCAAGCTCCCTTGTCTCCTCTGAAGACCTCCTGCTCTAAAGCTCCCTTGTCTCCTCTGAAGACCTCCTGCTCTCAAGCTCCTTTGTCTCCTCTGAAGACCTCCTGCTCTCAAGCTCCCTTGCCTCCTCTCAAGACCTCCTGCTCTAAAGCTCCATTGTCTCCTCTGAAGACCTCCTGCTCTCAAGCTCCTTTGTCTCCTCTGAAGACCTCCTGCTCTCAAGCTCCCTTGCCTCCTCTCAAGACCTCCTGCTCTCAAGCTCCCTTGCCTCCTCTCAAGACCTCCTGCTCTCAAGCTCCCTTGTCTCCTCTGAAGACCTCCTGCTCTCAAGCTCCTTTGTCTCCTCTGAAGACCTCCTGCTCTCAAGCTCCCTTGTCTCCTCTCAAGACCTTCTGCTCTCAAGCTCCCTTGCCTCCTCTCAAGACCTCCTGCTCTCAAGCTCCCTTGTCTCCTCTGAAGACCTCCTGCTCTAAAGCTCCCTTGTCTCCTCTGAAGACCTCCTGCTCTCAAGCTCCTTTGTCTCCTCTGAAGACCTCCTGCTCTCAAGCTCCCTTGCCTCCTCTCAAGACCTCCTGCTCTCAAGCTCCCTTGCCTCCTCTCAAGACCTCCTGCTCTCAAGACCTCCTGCTCTCAAGCTCCCTTGTCTCCTCTGAAGACCTCCTGCTCTAAAGCTCCCTTGTCTCCTCTGAAGACCTCCTGCTCTCAAGCTCCCTTGTCTCCTCTGAAGACCTCCTGCTCTCATGCTCCATTGTCTCCTCTGAAGACCTCCTGCTCTCAAGCTCCCTTGTCTCCTCTGAAGACCTCCTGCTCTCAAGCTCCCTTGTCTCCTCTCAAGACCTCCTGCTCTAAAGCTCCATTGTCTCCTCTGAAGACCTCCTGCTCTCAAGCTCCTTTGTCTCCTCTGAAGACCTCCTGCTCTCAAGCTCCCTTGTCTCCTCTGAAGACCTCCTGCTCTAAAGCTCCCTTGTCTCCTCTGAAGACCTCCTGCTCTCAAGCTCCTTTGTCTCCTCTGAAGACCTCCTGCTCTCAAGCTCCCTTGTCTCCTCTCAAGACCTCCTGCTCTCAAGCTCCCTTGCCTCCTCTCAAGACCTCCTGCTCTCAAGCTCCCTTGTCTCCTCTGAAGACCTCCTGCTCTAAAGCTCCCTTGTCTCCTCTGAAGACCTCCTGCTCTCAAGCTCCCTTGCCTCCTCTCAAGACCTCCTGCTCTCAAGCTCCCTTGCCTCCTCTCAAGACCTCCTGCTCTAAAGCTTCCTTGTCTCCTCTCAAGACCTCCTGCTCTCAAGCTCCCTTGTCTCCTCTGAAGACCTCCTGCTCTCAAGCTCCCTTGTCTCCTCTCAAGACCTCCTGCTCTCATGCTCCATTGTCTCCTCTGAAGACCTCCTGCTCTCAAGCTCCCTTGTCTCCTCTCAAGACCTCCTGCTCTAAAGCTCCATTGTCTCCTCTGAAGACCTCCTGCTCTCAAGCTCCTTTGTCTCCTCTGAAGACCTCCTGCTCTCAAGCTCCCTTGCCTCCTCTCAAGACCTCCTGCTCTCAAGCTCCCTTGCCTCCTCTCAAGACCTCCTGCTCTCAAGCTCCCTTGTCTCCTCTGAAGACCTCCTGCTCTAAAGCTCCCTTGACTCCTCTGAAGACCTCCTGCTCTCAAGCTCCTTTGTCTCCTCTGAAGACCTCCTGCTCTCAAGCTCCCTTGTCTCCTCTCAAGACCTCCTGCTCTCAAGCTCCCTTGCCTCCTCTCAAGACCTCCTGCTCTCAAGCTCCCTTGTCTCCTCTGAAGACCTCCTGCTCTAAAGCTCCCTTGTCTCCTCTGAAGACCTCCTGCTCTCAAGCTCCTTTGTCTCCTCTGAAGACCTCCTGCTCTCAAGCTCCCTTGCCTCCTCTCAAGACCTCCTGCTCTCAAGCTCCCTTGCCTCCTCTCAAGACCTCCTGCTCTCAAGACCTCCTGCTCTCAAGCTCCCTTGTCTCCTCTGAAGACCTCCTGCTCTAAAGCTCCCTTGTCTCCTCTGAAGACCTCCTGCTCTCATGCTCCATTGTCTCCTCTGAAGACCTCCTGCTCTCAAGCTCCCTTGTCTCCTCTGAAGACCTCCTGCTCTCAAGCTCCCTTGTCTCCTCTCAAGACCTCCTGCTCTAAAGCTCCATTGTCTCCTCTGAAGACCTCCTGCTCTCAAGCTCCTTTGTCTCCTCTGAAGACCTCCTGCTCTCAAGCTCCCTTGTCTCCTCTGAAGACCTCCTGCTCTAAAGCTCCCTTGTCTCCTCTGAAGACCTCCTGCTCTCAAGCTCCTTTGTCTCCTCTGAAGACCTCCTGCTCTCAAGCTCCCTTGTCTCCTCTCAAGACCTCCTGCTCTCAAGCTCCCTTGCCTCCTCTCAAGACCTCCTGCTCTCAAGCTCCCTTGTCTCCTCTGAAGACCTCCTGCTCTAAAGCTCCCTTGCCTCCTCTCAAGACCTCCTGCTCTAAAGCTTCCTTGTCTCCTCTCAAGACCTCCTGCTCTCAAGCTCCCTTGTCTCCTCTCAAGACCTCCTGCTCTCAAGCTCCCTTGTCTCCTCCTCCCATGCTCCTCTCCTGGATTTCTCCAGAGCCTCTCCCATCCTCTGGAACTCTCTACCTCAACCTGTCCGGCTATCTCCTTCTCTGGCTGCCTTCAGGTGATCCCTGAAAACTCATCTCTTTAAGGAAGCCTATCACACCTCCAACTAATCTTTTATGGCTTTCATCAGCTCACCCCCCACAGTTATAACCTTGTCTAACACCCGCCCCACCCTGTTAGATTGTAAGCTCTTCTGAGCCGGGCCCTCTTTTTTACCTATAGGTAAGCCTTTAACTACTTAACGCAAACCGACATAGGTCTATGTCAGCTGCATTTAGGTGGTTGTAGCGGGGTGATGGGTGCCGCTAGAGGCATCATCCCGGTACCGTTTGTAAGAGCCGGCAGTTGGCTTTCCGGTGTTAACGACCGATGCGGGAGCCACTCGATCGTTACCACCCCAGCAAGTGGGAGGGGACGCCCCCCCCCTCGCCGCCCCAGCTCTGCCCGGGTCTCCCGTCCCACCGGGAGACCCGAGAAACCAGCCGGCGCATCCAGGGGGCACCCGGGGACCGCACACAATACGGGGAACACCCGGGGACCGCACACAATACGGGG
>NC_138774.1:288106645-288361645 GCF_965119305.1 Pelophylax lessonae
CACATCAGTGAAGAAGAAAAATTACTTATTTGCAAAATTTTATAAAAAAAAAAACAAAGAAAAAGGTTGTTTTGATTTTCAAAATTTTCTGTATTTTTCCATTTGTTTATCAAAAAATAAAAAAAAACCAGCGGTGATTAAATACCACCGAAAGAAACCTCTTGTGTCTCAGAAAATGATAAAACTTTCATATGGGTACAGTGTTGCATGACAGCGCAATTGTCATTCAAACTGCGACAGCGCTGGAAGCTGGAAATTGCCCTGGACAGGAAGGGGGTGAAAGCTTTGTGTATTGAAGGGGTTTATATGGTTGTCACTTTGCCAGGAAGATGATATGAAGCCCCCGGTGTAACAAAGCCTGTTTTTTTTGCGTTTAGGCAAAAGCCAAAAACACGCTCCAGCAAGATTAAACATCAACGCGGCTTTAGTTGAAGACATTATCGATCTGAAAAGTGTGGAGCAGGAAATGAAAACCGCTCTTGACAACCTGAAAGAAGACTATAACAAAAACCTAAATATCAGAACTTCTCCAAGTAAGTGATGTTCCTCCACAATAGGACACAACGCCAACTCCAACTATCTTTGCTACCCTTGGCCAGTAGTCTCCAAACTTTCTAAACAAAGAGCGAATCTACTGTCCATCAGGACTGTGGTTAGTGGGAGTAAAGCATGATCCATCATTGGTGTCAGTGGGAGGAATAGTGTCCCATCATTGGTATCAGTGGAAGGAATAGTGCCCCATCATTGGTATCAGTGGGAGGAATAGTGTCCCATCATTGGTATCAGTGGGAGGAATAGCGCCCCATCATTGGTATCAGTGGGAGGAATAGTGTCCCATCATTGGTATCAGTGGAAGGAATAGTGCCCCATCATTGGTATCAGTGGGAGGAATAGTGTCCCATCATTGGTATCAGTGGAAGGAATAGTGCCCCATCATTGGTATCAGTGGGAGGAATAGTGTCCCATCATTGGTATCAGTGGGAGGAATAGCGCCCCATCATTGGTATCAGTGGGAGGAATAGTGTCCCATCATTGGTATCAGTGGGAGGAATAGTGTCCCATCATTGGTATCAGTGGAAGGAATAGTGCCCCATCATTGGTATCAGTGGGAGGAATAGTGCCCATCATTGGTGTCAGTGGAAGGAATAGTGCCCCATCATTGGTATCAGTGGGAGGAATAGTGTCCCATCATTAGTATCAGTGGGAGGAATAGTGTCCCATCATTGGTGTCAGTGGTAGGAATAGTGTCCCATCATTGGTATCAGTGGGAGGAATAGTGTCCCATCATTAGTATCAGTGGGAGGAATAGTGTCCCATCATTGGTGTCAGTGGTAGGAATAGTGTCCCATCATTGGTATCAGTGGTAGGAATAGTGCCCCATCATTGGTATCAGCAGGGCCGGTTTTAGACAAAGTGTGGCCCTGGGCAAACCTAAAAGTGGGGCCCCGAATTTTTTTATATTCTACCAAAAATATAGGCGCATTTAATCAATTTAGCCAAATAAAACATACAACTACATGAAAATATGCTTTCATTAAATAACATTAAATAGAATAAATAAAATATAACAAAATCAATGCAACTATGAATTTTTCATCGAGAAAAAATCCAGTGTAGACAAGGCTTTAAGGCCACAGGTAGCACAGCGCTGCGCAGTGCATTGTATCCACCCGCCGGCTCAGCGTGACACTGACAGGGGGCGGCTGGGGGCCCTTTGGAAGATGAAGCCGACTCCTGACAGTGACGGGCCCCTTTGTAAAATGGAGCCCGCTGCTGACAGTGACACGGGGCCAGGGCCAGACTGGGTATGAAAACCAGCCCTGGAAAAAATTACATACCAGCCCCATAGCATTGCGTCGTCATACCAGCACAACGTTGATTTCTTGTTCATAAAAGGTAAAATCATGCAGTGCGTGCCCCGTCAATGCACACTGACCACAGCGTGCCCCCTTTCAATGCAGACTGACCACAGCGTGCCCCCTTTCAATGCAGACTGACCACAGCGTGCCCCCTTTCAATGCAGACTGACCACAGCGTGCCCCCTTGCAATGCAGACTGACCACAGCGTGCCCCCTTTCAATGCAGAGAGACCACAGCGTGCCCCCTTTCAATGCAGAGAGACCACAGCGTGCCCCCTTTCAATGCAGAGAGACCACAGCGTGCCCCCTTTCAATGCAGAGAGACCACAGCGTGCCCCCTTTCAATGCAGACTGACCACAGCGTGCCCCCTTTCAATGCAGACTGACCACAGCGTGCCCCCTTTCAATGCAGAGAGACCACAGCGTGCCCCCTTTCAATGCAGACTGACCACAGCGTGCCCCCTTTCAATGCAGACTGACCACAGCGTGCCCCCTTTCAATGCAGAGAGACCACAGCGTGCCCCCTTTCAATGCAGACTGACCACAGCGTGCCCCCTTTCAATGCAGAGAGACCACAGCGTGCCCCTTTCAATGCAGAGAGACCACAGCGTGCCCCCTTTCAATGCAGAGAGACCACATCGTGCCCCCTTTCAATGCAGACTGACCACAGCGTGCCCCCTTTCAATGCAGACTGACCACAGCGTGCCCCCTTTCAATGCAGAGAGACCACAGCGTGCCCCCTTTCAATGCAGACTGACCACAGCGTGCCCCCTTTCAATGCAGACTGACCACAGCGTGCCCCCTTTCAATGCAGACTGACCACAGCGTGCCCCCTTTCAATGCAGACTGACCACAGCGTGCCCCCTTTCAATGCAGAGAGACCACAGCGTGCCCCCTTTCAATGCAGAGAGACCACAGCGTGCCCCCTTTCAATGCAGAGAGACCACAGCGTGCCCCCTTTCAATGCAGAGAGACCACAGCGTGCCCCCTTTTAATGCAGAGAGACCACAGCGTGCCCCCTTTCAATGCAGACTGACCACAGCGTGCCCCCTTTCAATGCAGACTGACCACAGCGTGCCCCCTTTCAATGCAGAGAGACCACAGCGTGCCCCCTTTCAATGCAGACTGACCACAGCGTGCCCCCTTTCAATGCAGACTGACCACAGCGTGCCCCCTTTCAATGCAGACTGACCACAGCGTGCCCCCTTTCAATGCAGACTGACCACAGCGTGCCCCCTTTCAATGCAGAGAGACCACAGCGTGCCCCCTTTCAATGCAGAGAGACCACAGCGTGCCCCCTTTCAATGCAGAGAGACCACAGCGTGCCCCCTTTCAATGCAGAGAGACCACAGCGTGCCCCCTTTCAATGCAGAGAGACCACAGCGTGCCCCCTTTCAATGCAGAGAGACCACAGCGTGCCCCCTTTCAATGCAGACTGACCACAGCGTGCCCCCTTTCAATGCAGACTGACCACAGCGTGCCCCCTTTCAATGCAGACTGACCACAGCGTGCCCCCTTTCAATGCAGAGAGACCACAGCGTGCCCCCTTTCAATGCAGAGAGACCACAGCGTGCCCCCTTTCAATGCAGACTGACCACAGCGTGCCCCCTTTCAATGCAGAGAGACCACAGCGTGCCCCTTTCAATGCAGAGAGACCACATCGTGCCCCCTTTCAATGCAGACTGACCACAGCGTGCCCCCTTTCAATGCAGACTGACCACAGCGTGCCCCCTTTCAATGCAGAGAGACCACAGCGTGCCCCCTTTCAATGCAGACTGACCACAGCGTGCCCCCTTTCAATGCAGACTGACCACAGCGTGCCCCCTTTCAATGCAGACTGACCACAGCGTGCCCCCTTTCAATGCAGAGAGACCACAGCGTGCCCCCTTTCAATGCAGACTGACCACAGCGTGCCCCCTTTCAATGCAGAGAGACCACAGCGTGCCCCCTTTCAATGCAGAGAGACCACAGCGTGCCCCCTTTCAATGCAGAGAGACCACAGCGTGCCCCCTTTCAATGCAGACTGACCACAGCATGCCCCCTTTCAATGCAGACTGACCACAGCGTGCCCCCTTTCAATGAAGAGAGACCACAGCGTGCCCCCTTTCAATGCAGACTGACCACAGCGTGCCCCCTTTCAATGCAGAGAGACCACAGCGTGCCCCCTTTCAATGCAGACTGACCACAGCGTGCCCCCTTTCAATGCAGACTGACCACAGCGTGCCCCCTTTCAATGCAGACTGACCACAGCGTGCCCCCTTTCAATGCAGAGAGACCACAGCGTGCCCCCTTTCAATGCAGAGAGACCACAGCGTGCCCCCTTTCAATGCAGACTGACCACAGCGTGCCCCCTTTCAATGCAGAGAGACCACAGCGTGCCCCTTTCAATGCAGAGAGACCACATCGTGCCCCCTTTCAATGCAGACTGACCACAGCGTGCCCCCTTTCAATGCAGACTGACCACAGCGTGCCCCCTTTCAATGCAGAGAGACCACAGCGTGCCCCCTTTCAATGCAGACTGACCACAGCGTGCCCCCTTTCAATGCAGACTGACCACAGCGTGCCCCCTTTCAATGCAGACTGACCACAGCGTGCCCCCTTTCAATGCAGAGAGACCACAGCGTGCCCCCTTTCAATGCAGACTGACCACAGCGTGCCCCCTTTCAATGCAGAGAGACCACAGCGTGCCCCCTTTCAATGCAGAGAGACCACAGCGTGCCCCCTTTCAATGCAGAGAGACCACAGCGTGCCCCCTTTCAATGCAGACTGACCACAGCATGCCCCCTTTCAATGCAGACTGACCACAGCGTGCCCCCTTTCAATGAAGAGAGACCACAGCGTGCCCCCTTTCAATGCAGACTGACCACAGCGTGCCCCCTTTCAATGCAGAGAGACCACAGCGTGCCCCCTTTCAATGCAGACTGACCACAGCGTGCCCCCTTTCAATGCAGACTGACCACAGCGTGCCCCCTTTCAATGCAGACTGACCACAGCGTGCCCCCTTTCAATGCAGAGAGACCACAGCGTGCCCCCTTTCAATGCAGACTGACCACAGCGTGCCCCCTTTCAATGCAGAGAGACCACAGCGTGCCCCTTTCAATGCAGAGAGACCACAGCGTGCCCCCTTTCAATGCAGAGAGACCACATCGTGCCCCCTTTCAATGCAGACTGACCACAGCGTGCCCCCTTTCAATGCAGACTGACCACAGCGTGCCCCCTTTCAATGCAGAGAGACCACAGCGTGCCCCCTTTCAATGCAGACTGACCACAGCGTGCCCCCTTTCAATGCAGACTGACCACAGCGTGCCCCCTTTCAATGCAGACTGACCACAGCGTGCCCCCTTTCAATGCAGACTGACCACAGCGTGCCCCCTTTCAATGCAGAGAGACCACAGCGTGCCCCCTTTTAATGCAGAGAGACCACAGCGTGCCCCCTTTCAATGCAGACTGACCACAGCGTGCCCCCTTTCAATGCAGACTGACCACAGCGTGCCCCCTTTCAATGCAGACTGACCACAGCGTGCCCCCTTTCAATGCAGACTGACCACAGCGTGCCCCCTTTCAATGCAGAGAGACCACAGCGTGCCCCCTTTCAATGCAGAGAGACCACAGCGTGCCCCCTTTCAATGCAGACTGACCACAGCGTGCCCCCTTTCAATGCAGACTGACCACAGCGTGCCCCCTTTCAATGCAGACTGACCACAGCGTGCCCCCTTTCAATGCAGAGAGACCACAGCGTGCCCCCTTTCAATGCAGAGAGACCACAGCGTGCCCCCTTTCAATGCAGAGAGACCACAGCGTGCCCCCTTTCAATGCAGACTGACCACAGCATGCCCCCTTTCAATGCAGACTGACCACAGCGTGCCCCCTTTCAATGAAGAGAGACCACAGCGTGCCCCCTTTCAATGCAGACTGACCACAGCGTGCCCCCTTTCAATGCAGAGAGACCACAGCGTGCCCCCTTTCAATGCAGACTGACCACAGCGTGCCCCCTTTCAATGCAGACTGACCACAGCGTGCCCCCTTTCAATGCAGACTGACCACAGCGTGCCCCCTTTCAATGCAGAGAGACCACAGCGTGCCCCCTTTCAATGCAGACTGACCACAGCGTGCCCCCTTTCAATGCAGAGAGACCACAGCGTGCCCCTTTCAATGCAGAGAGACCACAGCGTGCCCCCTTTCAATGCAGAGAGACCACATCGTGCCCCCTTTCAATGCAGACTGACCACAGCGTGCCCCCTTTCAATGCAGACTGACCACAGCGTGCCCCCTTTCAATGCAGAGAGACCACAGCGTGCCCCCTTTCAATGCAGACTGACCACAGCGTGCCCCCTTTCAATGCAGACTGACCACAGCGTGCCCCCTTTCAATGCAGACTGACCACAGCGTGCCCCCTTTCAATGCAGACTGACCACAGCGTGCCCCCTTTCAATGCAGAGAGACCACAGCGTGCCCCCTTTTAATGCAGAGAGACCACAGCGTGCCCCCTTTCAATGCAGACTGACCACAGCGTGCCCCCTTTCAATGCAGACTGACCACAGCGTGCCCCCTTTCAATGCAGACTGACCACAGCGTGCCCCCTTTCAATGCAGACTGACCACAGCGTGCCCCCTTTCAATGCAGAGAGACCACAGCGTGCCCCCTTTCAATGCAGACTGACCACAGCGTGCCCCCTTTCAATGCAGACTGACCACAGCGTGCCCCCTTTCAATGCAGACTGACCACAGCGTGCCCCCTTTCAATGCAGACTGACCACAGCGTGCCCCCTTTCAATGCAGACTGACCACAGCGTGCCCCCTTTCAATGCAGACTGACCACAGCGTGCCCCCTTTCAATGCAGACTGACCACAGCGTGCCCCCTTTCAATGCAGACTGACCACAGCGTGCCCCCTTTCAATGCAGAGAGACCACAGCGTGCCCCCTTTCAATGCAGAGAGACCGCAGCGTGCCCCCTTTCAATGCAGAGAGACCGCAGCGTGCCCCCTTTCAATGCAGAGAGACCACAGCGTGCCCCCTTTCAATGCAGACTGACCACAGCGTGCCCCCTTTCAATGCAGACTGACCACAGCGTGCCCCCTTTCAATGCAGACTGACCACAGCGTGCCCCCTTTCAATGCAGAGTGACCACAGCGTGCACCATACAGGCCGGTCCCCCACAGATCCCCCTTTAGAGCAGGCCTTACCAGGGTGAGGGTCCCCCATATTTATACATCCCTCTTTAGAGCAGGTAAGGGAGGCAGGTCCCCCCATAGATCCCCTTTAGAGCAGGCCAGAGTGAGGGTGCCCCATAATTATACATCCCCCTTTAGAGCAGGCAAGGGCAGGCAGGCCCCCCCATAGATCCCCTTTTAGAGAAGACAAGGGCAGGCAGGCCCCCCCATAGATCCCCTTTTAGAGAAGACAAGGGCAGGCAGGTCCACCATCCCTCATAGTTCCCCCTTTAGTGCAGGCAGGTCCCCCATAAATCCCCCTTTAGAGCAGGCATAGGCCAGGGTGAGGGTCTCCCATATTTATACATCCCCCCTTTAGAGCAGGCAAGGGACTCCCTTGCCTGCTCTTAAGGGGGATGTATAAATATGGGGGACCCTCCCCCTGGCCTGCTCTAAAGGGGGATCTGTGGGGGACCTGGGATGGCTGACCTGCCTGCTCTAAAGGTGGATTTATAAATATGGGGGACCCTCACCCAGGCCTAGGCCTGCTCTAAAGGGGGATCTAGGGGGGGGGGCCTGGGATGCCTGACCTGCCTGCTCTAAAGGGGGATTTATAAATATGGGGGACCCTCACCCTGCTCTAAAGGGGGATCTAGGAGGACCCCCTAGATCCCCCTTTAGAGCAGGCCTAGGCCAGGGTGAGGGTCCCCCATATTTATAAATCCCTCTTTAGAGCAGGCAAGGGCAGGCAGGTCAGCCATCCCAGGTCCACCATAGATCCCCCTTAGAGCAGGCCTAGGCCAGGGTGAGGGTCCCCCATATTTATAAATCCACCTTTAGAGCAGGCAGGTCAGCCATCCCAGGTCCCCCATAGATCCCCCTTAGAGCAGGCCAAGCAGGGTTCCCTTCCCAGACCTCCAGTTCAGTGAGTCCACACAACCTACCGTTACCATCCATGCTGCTTTTCTTCTCCAGGTCAGAAGTTCTCCTGGTCAGTCAGACAGTCCCTCCCCTAGCCGAGCCAGCCCAGAGTCAGTCACAGAGAGAGAGAGATCACTGCGCAGCCGCGCACGCAGGTCTCTCTCCAGTCTCCCTCACCACTCGACTTTGTGGGCGGTGCCAAGAGGTAGAGCCAAGCCGGAGCGGACAATCCGAGGGAGGCCTGAGGCTCCGCCCCCGAGCGTTCGCATCGCATCGGGGATTGAACAGATTCCTCTCGGCAGATGGGCAGACCCGGCAGAGTGACACTTGCGGCGCGGCGGACACTGCAAGGACCGCTCACGGACACCAGTGTCCGTGTGCGGACACCTTGCCGATTGGCAAGTCCGGCCCTGCACGGGGCCCGGGGCCCCTGGACATCCGGGGCCCTGGGCAGTTGCCCAGTTTGCCCCCCCCTAACGCCGGCCCTGGGTATCAGTGGTAGGAATAGTGTCCCATCATTGGTGTCAGTGGGAGGAATAGTGTCCCATCATTGGTGTCAGTGGGAGGAATAGTGTCCCATCATTGGTATCAGTGGGAGGAATAGTGTCCCATCATTGGTGTCAGTGGGAGGAATAGTGTCCCATCATTGGTATCAGTGGGAGGAATAGTGTCCCATCATTGGTGTCAGTGGGAGGAATAGTGTCCCATCATTGGTGTCAGTGGGAGGAATAGTGCCCCATCATTGGTGTCAGTGGGAGGAATAGTGTCCCATCATTGGTGTCAGTGGGAGGAATAGTGTCCCATCATTGGTGTCAGTGGGAGGAATAGTGTCCCATCATTGGTGTCAGTGGGGCGGGTGGTGTGGCAGCCGCGCTGCTTCCTAGAGGAGCATGGCTGCCATACCACCTGCAGCACGCACGCTCGGAAACGCGACGCACGCCGGTGACGACATCTAGCCACGCCGCCAGACCTCTGCTGTCCAAGCCTTGTTTTGGAAATCCATCCACCATACTGCCGGCCCCACGGTGACCAGCGGGGAGCAGTTTGCATGGCGCTGCTGTGAAAAATGACTACACATTAACCGGATGATCTATCTTACTGATTCTCCATGTGACGCCATGTGAGTTAACTATTGTTCCATTATGTATCAAAATTTACAGTCTTCCCTTAGAGGCACCCATCTTTACTTACGCCATGTGAGTTACTTATTGTTCTACTATGTAGTAAAGTTTACACTCTTCACTTAGAGACGCCCATCTTTACTTAGTCCATGTGAGTTACTTATTGTTACATAGTTACATAGTTACATAGTAGGCGAGGTTGAATAAAGACAATAGTCCATCCAGTTCAACCTGTGTAGGTGTGTGTGACTGTAATCATCTAACATAGCCCTCAATCTCCTGATCCTTGAGATGTAAGTCTAAGAGTCTTTTGAAAGTCACCATACTACCCGCAGAAACCACCTCTTGTGGTAGAGAATTCCACAATCTTGTAGCCCTAACAGTAAAGAACCCCCCACGTTGCCTGAGGTTAAAACGCTTCTCCTCTAATCGCATTGTATGTCCTCGAGTCCTCATGCAATTCCTTCGAATGAACAGCTTTTCTTCTAAGCTGAGATCCCCATTAAGATATTTATAAATTGCTATCATGTCCCCTCTCAGACGTCTTTTCTCCAGGGAAAATAAATCGAGCGATTGCAGCCGCTCTTCATAGGTAAGGTCCTCCAACCCCCTAATCAGTTTAGTTGCCCTTCTCTGGACTTTCTCCAGCTCCAACACATCCCTCCTGAGGACTGGCGACCAGAACTGGACAGAATACTCCAGATGCGGTCGGACCAGAGTTTTATAAAGTGGAAGGATTATAGTCTTATCTCTGGAATACATCCCTTTCTTTATGCATGCTAATATTCTGTTGGCTTTGGAAGCTGCCGCTTGGCATTGCATGCTGTTGCCTAATCTATCATCAACTAAGACTCCCAAATCTTTCTCCATTTTTGATTCCCCCAAGGGTTCCCCTCCTAACGTGTATTGTGCTTTTATGTTTTTGGTCCCCAAGTGCAAAACCTTACACTTCTCCACATTAAACCTCATTTGCCATGTCGTTGCCCACTCCGTAATTTTGTCCAGGTCATTCTGTAGGATATCTGCTTCATGCTGTGCAGTTATCGCCCTGGCCAATTTTGTGTCATCTGCAAAAACTGATAACGAACTACTGATCCCTTCCTCAATGCTGTTTATGAATAAATTGAACAAGGTTGGTCCCAGGACTGAGCCCTGGGGCACCCCGCTTACTACCTCAGACCAGTCTGAGTATGCGCTGTTTATTACTACCCTTTGGACACGGCCTTTTAGCCAATTCCGTATCCAAGAGCAAACCCTGCTGTCGATACCTGCAGACCTTATTTTATAAATTAAGCGCTTGTGGGGAACTGTATCAAACGCCTTAGCGAAATCCAAGTACACCACATCCACTGGTCTCCCCCTATCTAGCTCACAGCTCACTTCCTCGTAGAATGCTAAGAGATTGGTTTGACAAGAACGCCCATTTGTAAACCCGTGCTGGTTACTACTGATGATGTTGTTGTCTTTAGCATACTCTACGATATAGTCCCTTATCATCCCCTCCAAAAGTTTACATATTATTGATGTCAGACTGACAGGCCTATAATTTCCCGGGATATGTCTCTGGCCCTTTTTGAATATCGGAATCACGTTAGCCTTCCTCCAATCCCCTGGTACATCTCCTGTCCTAATACTGTCAGCAAAGATCAGGAACAGTGGTCTAGATATAACCATACTGAGTTCCTTGAGCACTCTCGGATGTACGCCATCCGGGCCTGGTGATTTGTTTGTGTTAAGTTTATCCAGTCTTTCCCTGATTTCCCCCTCTGTTAGCCATAGTGGCAAGTCCTGTGTATTACTACTAACCATACAGTCATGGTCAGTGTACCCTTCCTTTTCCTGCGTAAAAACTGACGAGAAAAAAGAATTCAGCACGGTTGCTTTTTCAGTGTCCTCTGTAACCATCCTCCCATCATCGTTAATTATGTGTGCAATATGCACTGCCCTAGTTTTTTTGCTGTTGATATATTTAAAGAATTTCTTTGGGTTTTTTTTACTATCCTCCGCTATTTGTCTCTCAAAGTTGATTTTAGCCATCTTGATTTCGTGTTTACACTTCTTATTTTCCTCCTTGTATTGCTGGAAGGCCGATACTGTGCCCTCTGATTTATATTTCTTGAAGGCCAATTTTTTTCCCCTAATAAGTTTTTTAACGCTACAGTTTAGCCAGCCAGGTTTGGCTTTGTCTCTTCTAAATTTATTCCCCATAGGAATGCACTGCAAGATGCCTTTGCTTAATATTGTTCTAAAGCATTCCCATTTTTCCTCTGTGGTCAGTGATCCCAGGGTTTGGTCCCAGTTTACCCTTTCCATCAATGAGTACAATTTTGGAAAGTCTGCCCTTCTGAAGTTTAGGGTTCTTATGTTCCCCACTTGCCTTTTTATATTGTTATTTATACTAAATGTGATCATCCTGTGATCGCTAGAGCCCAGGTTGTCCTGGACTCCTACCTCCGAGATTATGTCTGGGTCATTAGTGATCAATAGATCCAGGATAGCATTCTCTCTAGTAGGGGAATCCACCAACTGCGACATGTAGTTATCCTGTAAGGTTTCCGTGAATAGCCGGGCCTTATGCGAGTGTGCAGTCCCCTCTTCCCAGTCAATGTCGGGATAATTGAAGTCCCCCAATATGATGACTGATCCTAGTTTTGCCGCTTTACCTATTAGTGCTAAAAATTCCAGCTCTACCTCCTCCCCTTGGTTAGGTGGCCTATAGCAAACCCCCACAACTACTTTTCCCTTATCTTCTTCCCTATCGAGTTCAACCCACACAGATTCTAAATCCATGCTCATCCCATCCGTAATGTCACTCCTTTCTAGCACCTTTATATTGTTCTTGACATAGAGACATACCCCTCCCCCTCTTTTACCAACCCTGTCCTTCCGGTACACCGAATACCCTTGGATATTGGCCAGCCAGTCATGTGAGGGGTCGAACCAAGTCTCCGCTATTCCCACAAGGTCTATGTCTTCCTCATGTACTAACATTTCCAACTCATCCATCTTATTAGCTAGGCTCCTGGCATTAGCATATACCCCTCTTAGTTTTACGGAAGTTAAACGTGATTGGCGGTTTTGTTTATTTCTGTTTGGTCTGCTGTTCTCCCGCACAGACCCGCCAATTGATGTTGTTGACCTACTGTCGCTGTTGACCCTACAACTGCCTTCAGTCCTCTGCTCCCTCCTGACTGATTCTACTTCTGAGCCCTCCCCCCCGTCTCCTAGTTTAAAAGCCCCTCCAACTCGGTGGCCATCTTTCTCCCCAAAAGAGCTGTACCGTCCCCATTAAGGTGCAGCCCATCCTTACTAAAGAGCCGGTAGCCGACTGAGAAGTCAGCCCAGTTCTCCAGGAACCCAAACCCCTCCTTCCTACACCAATTCCTCAGCCACTTGTTAACTTCCCTAAGCTCCTTCTGCCTCTCCTGTGTGGCTCGAGGTACAGGCAGTATTTCAGAGAAAACCACCTTGGAGGTCCTTTTCCTCAATCTATTACCTAAGTCCCTGAAATCGTTCTTAAGGATCCTCCACCTACCTTTAACTTTGTCATTAGTGCCCACATGCACCATGACCGCTGGGTCATCCCCAGCCCCGCCCAACAATCTGTCTGCCAGATCTGCGATGTGCCGAACTCGGGCGCCCGGTAAACAACAAACTGTTCGGTTCACGAGATCTTTTTTACAGATTTCCCTCTCTGTCCTCTTGATAATTGAGTCCCCAACTACCACAACCTGTCTAACCTTTCCTGCGTTACGGCCCCCCTTCTTCCTGGAGCCGTCCCTCCCCTGGCAGCTGGGGGAGGGCGCATGCTCCAGCTCTGCCACCCCTGAGTTGATATCCCCCTCAACCTGCAACTCAGCAAACATGTTAGGGTCTACCAACTCAGGACTGGCCTCCCTGACTCTCCTCCCCCTAACATTCCTAACAGTCACCCAGCTGCGTACCTCTGCTGCTTGCGTCTCCTCTATTCCTCCCTCCTCTATGCTGACCCCTGCCAGCGCCTGCTGGGTAATGTCCAAGCTCCTTTTCAGGTTGTAGATGCCACGCAGTCTTGTCACTGTGTTCTCTAGATCCACGATGTGGGCTTCCAGAGCAACAAGTCGCTCACATCTTGCACAGCAGTATTCGTCCTCGATTGTTTCATCAAGGAACGCATACATGCCGCAAGAAGTGCACTGAGTGGCATCCCCAATCCTGTCGGACATTATTACCCTCTACTCTATGGGGATAATATTAACAACCTGCTCTTCCTTACCTACCCTACCTCTAACTTCCCTGGTACAAAACCTGGGGTACCCACCAGTCGCTAATACCCTCACCAGTCACTAGATACTCACCAGTCGCAAGGATCCTCACCAGTCGCAAGATACTCACCAGTCGCAAGGATACTCACCAGTCGCAAGGATACTCACCAGTCGCAAGGATACTCACCAGTCGCAAAGATACTCACCAGTCGCAAAGATACTCACCAGTCGCAAAGATACTCACCAGTCGCAAGCTACTTCACCAGTCGCAAGGATACTCACCAGTCGCAAGGATACTCACCAGTCGCAAGGATACTCACCAGTCGCAAGGATACTCACCCGTCGCAAGGATACTCACCAGTCGCAAGGATACTCACCCGTCGCAAGATACTCACCAGTCGCAAGGATACTCACCCGTCGCAAAGATACTCACCAGTCGCAAAGATACTCACCAGTCGCAAAGATACTCACCAGTCGCAAAGATACTCACCAGTCGCAAGGACACTCACCAGTCGCAAAGATACTTCCAGTCGCAAAGCTACTCACCAGTCGCAATGATACTCACCAGTCGCAAAGATACTCACCAGTCGCAAGGATACTCACCAGTCGCAAGGATACTCACCAGTCGCAAGGATACTCACCAGTCGCAAGGACACTCACCAGTCGCAAGATACTCACCAGTCGCAAGTTACTTCACCAGTCGCAAGGATATTCACCAGTTGCAAGGATATTCACCAGTTGCAAGGATACTCACCAGTTGCAAGGATACTCACCCGTCACAAGGTACTCACCAGTCGCAGGGATACTCACCAGTCGCAAGGATACTCACCAGTCGCAAGGATACTCACCAGTCGCAAAGATACTCACCAGTCGCAAAGATACTCACCAGTCGCAAGGACACTCACCAGACCAGTTGTTCTACTATGTAGTAAAGTTTACACTCTTCACTTAGAGACGCCCTTCTTTACCTACAGTCTTCCCTTAGAGGCGCCCATCTTTACTTACTCCATGTGAGTTACTTATTGTTCCATTATGTATTAAAGTTTACAGTTTTTGGCGTGGCTAAGATGGCGGCGTGAGCAGACGTCTTCCCTGGAGCTCTGCTGAAATCCGGCTCTTTTCTCCGTATTCATCCTGCTAATCCACTCCCGCTGTGCATTTTCTGTCTGCGGATGCCGTCCAGGACCTCGGGGTGGACGAAGGGCGGGAAGAAGCTTCGATTTCCCCCGGTAATCCTGGACCTTTCTCCCGCGGCAGTCTCGAGGGGTGGCGGGCCGGCGCTGCGCGCCAAGATGGCGTCTCGGACGGAAGAGCAGGAGACCCCGCCGGCTCAGCCCCCAGGCATCCCGGAGGTGATGGCGGCTATATCGGCATGCCAGGCGGCTCTCACCAACAAAATGGAGGCGGTGCAGCTGGATGTTAGCTTAATCCGGCAAGACATGGATAAAATCAGGTCTCATGTGGCGGAGGTGGAGGATCGTGTGGGACAGGTGGGGGACACAGTGGCGGACCATTCTGCAGCCATCCGCACCCTGCAGACCAAGGTAAAGACTCTGGAATACCGGGCCGAGGATGCCGAAAATCGTTGTCGGCGTAACAATATCCGAATCATCTGCCTGGCGGAGGGCAAAGACGCAACGGCCTTTGTGGAAGGTCTGTTCCGGGGTCTATTGCCCGAGGCCCACCTGTCCCAACATTTCACTGTGGAACGTGCTCACCGGGTTCCGCCTAAGCCGGGCCCTCCCGGATCCCCCCCACGTACCTTGATCCTGCGGCTGCTTAACTTCCGCGACAGGGATGAAATCCTCCGGGCGGCCAGGGCCCTGGGAGAGCTCCGGTTCCAGAACAATCGTCTGATGCTGTTCCCGGATTACTCGGTGGAAACTCAGAAGATGCGCAAATCCTATGACGCTGTGAAGGCCTCTCTGCGCTCTTGTGGAATTAAATATAGTGTACTTTTTCCTGCTAAGCTGAGAGTGGTGGATGGCGAGTCGGTGAGGTTCTTCCATTCCCCCAAAGATGCTGCGGCCTGGGTGGATACCCTCCCCCCTCAGGACAGGGGCTGATGGATGCCCCTGGCTCACTGGCTGTGCCCTTGGATCTCCCTCTTCTTTTCATTGACTGGGTGATCTCTGGATCCTTGGACTCCCTTGAGGTACTGACCAGGTAACTGTTGCTTATTTCTTGGTCTGATTGCCCCTGGTTACCCTTGGTCCCTGTTGGATACTCACCTGGTGTGGGGCTGGGCAGTTGCCCTCCTAAGAGACTGGGGACTGGGGTCGGATCCTGCAATTACAAACATCTGGTTCTTGCCCTATTACCTACACCCTCTCATGTGTCGATTTTGGATTTTAGCAATTTTTCTCCTTTTATTTTTTCTTCTCCCTCGGTTGTTTTTCCTTGTGGGACTTTGCTCTACCTTAAGTGTGTGCCCCTGGCTTGCCCAGGTGAACTGCTACTGAACTCTGTTGACTGTTGCCGGTCGGCATCTCCTGTGGGATAGACTGCTTCAGATACTCCGGGCCGTCTATACCATCTGGGGCTCCGGGATTCTTCGAGACGGTCCGGTTAGCCATGTGCCTCCTAACTGGTTTTACTTGCCCTCGGGCTATTGGTTTGGGTTTCAGGCGGCCCTGTGTTCACTGGGGTCCGCGGGGTGGGGGGAAGGGGTTTTTGGCTTATTTTGGCCTATTAGAGGTCCCGTTGGACTTCAGTTTGGTTTTTTGGGTTGCTATTGCTAATGTTTTTTTCCTTTTACAGGTTCCTTTTTCTCATAGACTTGACACGTTTATGTTGGTTGGTGGTTCCCCTGGGCTCTTCCGGTCCTGGGGGCGGGATGGATGGTTCTCTTGTGGTGTACCTATGCAGCATTATATGTCTCTGTTCCCCCTCTGCCCTGTCCATGTTTGTCGTCCTGCTTTTCCTTTCCTCCCCTTGTAATGTCTGATATTTCTGTCCTCTCTTGGAATGTGCGGGGCCTTGGCTCGGCTGTGAAACGTTCCCTTGTCTCCAACTTTCTCCGTAAAGCCTCCCCCCACATATGTATACTACAGGAGACCCATCTTTTAGGCTCTAAGGTTTTGGGTCTGCGGAGGGCTTGGGTTGGTGCACATTATCACTCAGAGTACTCCAGTTATGCCAGGGGGGTCAGTGTCCTGGTCCATAGGTCCCTGCCTTTTACCTTGGTGGACTTGTGCACTGACCCGCTAGGTCGTTATGTGATTATACATGCTCTTGTCGCTGGGAATCCTTTGGTGGTGGTGGGGCTATATCTTCCTCCTCCTGCGGAGGTCCCCCTCCTTACCCAGATTATGGAGGTGGCCCTTCGGTACGGTGTGGATGATATTCTCGTGTTGGGTGACTTTAATTTGGTGATGCACCCGGAATGGGATAGGTTGCATGCCGCCGCCTCTGGGTCCCCTCGATTGGCCCAATGGGCGGAAGCCTTTGCTCTGACGGATGTCTGGCGCCACTTTCATCCCTCGACCCGGGCATACACATGCCACTCGGCATCTCATAGATCCCTGTCCAGGATAGACCTGGCGTTTGCATCCCACTCGGCCCTACGCAGGGTGTCGGAGGTATCTATCCTGGCCAGGGGGATCTCTGATCATGCTCCACTGCGAGTGGTGCTGCGGGGGTTCCCTCGGGCGGCGGTCTGTGGAGGCTCTCCCGGTATTGGGCTACGCACGAGGTGGTGCAGGAGCGGGTCCAGGAGGGGATTACTCAATTTTGGCAAACTAATGGGGACACGGCTGACCCGCATATCCTTTGGGACTCCTTCAAGGCCTGGCTTCGGGGGGAATATGGGTTGCGCACTGCTGAGGTGCGTAGGGACTCTGAGAGGTCTCTGGGGGAAAGAGAGGAGGAGGTACGTGTGCGGGAGGCGGCCTACGTGGCTGACCCCTCTTCTACCACTTACGGTCTTTGGCAGTGCGCCCTTCGAGAAGTCCATCTGGTGCGGGTTGAATTGACCCGTAAATCAATGTTATCCTCTGCCCAACGGGTCTATGAATATGGTAATAAAAACGGGAAACTCCTGACATGGCTGGCGAGGGGGTTTACCCCGTCAGTTCATATCAGTGGGATTAGAGCGCTGCATGGGGGTCTCCTCCGATCTCCGGGTGAAATAACTGCTCGCTTCCGGTCCTTTTATGAAACCCTATACTCTTCCAGGGTAGATTACACAGCTGTCGAGCTGGGTTCCTATCTGGATCGTGTAGACTTTCCGGTGCTAGACGCTGAGGCCGGGAACGCCTTGGAGGCCGATATTACTTTGGAGGCTGGTAAGACCCCTGGAGCTGATGGCATCCCCACGGAGGTCTATGTGGGATATCAAGAAATTCTAGCCCCCCGTCTGGTCTCCCTGTTTGAGCACAGTTTTGCCCAGGGCTCTCTTCCGGAGTCTATGCGGGAGGCGGTGATCGTACTGGTCCCCAAACCTGGGAAGGACCCGGAGGACTGTGCCTCGAACAGGCCGATCTCCTTAATCAATGTTGATGCCAAAATTCTGGCTAAGGTGCTGGCCCGCAGGGTGGCGGGGGTACTGGATGTGCTGGTACAGGCGGATCAGATGGGGTTCATGCCGGGCAAGGGAACTGATATTAACTTACGGAGACTGTTCCTGAATTTAGTGGCGGACCATGTTGACCCTGGGCAGCGAGTCATAGCCTCCCTCGATGCCGAGAAGGCTTTTGACTCAGTTGAGTGGGGGTTCTTATGGTAAGTTCTCAGGCGGTTTGGCTTTGGCCCGAAAATTCTCACTTGGCTGGCTATGCCTTATCGCCTGCCCACTGCTCGGGTTCGTACCTCGGGTGGGGTCTCGGATTCTTTCCCACTGCAGAGGGGTACTCGACAGGGCTGCCCTCTTTCGCCATCCTTGTTCGCTCTGGCTCTGGAGCCTTTGGCGATCCTGATTCGGAGTTCCCCCTCTGTGGCGGGTCTGCGGGTGGGTCCTCTAGAGGAAAAGATTTCCCTTTTACGCGGATGACGCGCTGCTGTACTTACACGATGCAAATAATTCCCTGCGGGCCGCCCTTGAGATTTTTGATGAGTATGGTCGTTTTTCTGGGGTGCGTATCAATTGGTCGAAATCGATTTTGTTCCCTCTAGACCCGGGGGCTGAGGTGGCGGCGGCCCCGACCCCCCCCCCCCCCCTGCGCTGGGTGGACCATTTTCGCTATCTGGGTATCGAGGTGCGTCTGGACCCGGCCTCCTTTAGATCTCTAAACTTGGACCCCCTTGTGGCCCACCTTCGAGATAGGTGTGCCCTCTGGGCCTCCTTGCCTCTAAACCTTATGGGTAGAATAAATTTGCTTAAGATGATTTTTTTGCCTAAGTTTTTATATTTTTTTCGCAACAGCCCTGTCTGGCTACCCGTTTCCTTTTTCAAGATTATCGATGGCTGTGTGAGTTCCTTTATCTGGGCGGGGAAGCCTCCCCGCTTAGCTAGATCTACTCTGTGCCTGCCTTCGAGTTGCGGTGGCCTTGCGATGCCTGACTATCGGACCTACTACTGGGCGGCGGTGCTGGTCACTGTTGGCTGGTGGTACGCACAGTCGAGAGATAACGCGGCGGTCTGTTTGGAGGCTGCTCTGGTGGGTTCCCTGCAGGGACTTAGTAATCTAGTGTATAGGGGAATTAGGGCTTGCCCTCCGGCCCTTCAGTCCACCAGAGTGACGCTGCGGGTGTGGGGGGCGGCGAGACGCAGGTTTTTGTCTTCTACCCAGTGGTCGCCGGTGTGCCCCTTATGGGGGAATCCTAATCTGGGGCATCTGGTATCCTTGCTGGATCCTCAGCTGTGGGCGCGGTATGATGTACGGACTCTCCGCGATGTCTGTCCCGGAGGATATGTTCTCCCCTTTCCCGACCTTCGTAGGGCGAAGGGCCTACCTAGATGGATGTATTTCAGGTACCTCCAGCTGCGCCATGCACTTCCAGCTCAATTCCCTGTGGCCATTACTCTGGGGATGGACCCGGTGGAGGAGCTGCTTGACCATGAACTCTTGGCCAAGCCGCTTTCCTCTCTTTATTCTACTCTGCAGTGCACCCATTCTCCCAGAATGGACAAGTTGTGGGACATGTGGAGGGAGGACCTGCCTGGTCTTGAGAGGGACGATTGGGAGGATTGTTTTGAGACGGGCACCAAGTTTATGATTTCTGCCAGAGACCGTTTGATCCAAACCAAATTTCTACATAGAGTCTACTATACCCCCCAGAAGCTGCATAGGATTTTCCCTCAGTGGTCTCCGCATTGTCCGCGTTGCCTTACCAGTGTGGGTACTTTCCTGCATATGTTCTGGGAATGCCCCAAGGTGGCCATGTTTTGGGTACAAGTTTTCGATGTCATCAACCACAGGCTGGGCTTGGCTCTCCAGGTCCCTGCTGGGCATTACGGATGATGATCAGAGACCCAGACCCACTAAACTATTGATCACATATTTACTGTATTATGCCAAACGGGAAATTGTTATAAAATGGATTACTCCTCCCCCCCCCCCCCCCCTCGGTGGTTTCCTGGGAGAACTATTGATGAGGTTTTGCCGTTATATAAGATGACTTACATGCTGCGCAATTGCCCTAAGAAATTTGATCGGGTGTGGCAGCCCTGGTTGGCCCCTTCGGGCTGATCGGGGTTGCCCGCCCGCCTCTACTGCTGGTGCTTCTGGGCCTGGGGGCGTGAGAAGGTGCTAGTTATGTTCTGTCTTGTTTTACCAATGCTGTCATTGCTGTCATCACTGTTTATGAATTCTGTTGGCTGTTTTTTTTTTATTATGTAATTGCTGTCCAACTTTTTGAATGTGTCTTTCCAAATATTTCAATAAAGGAACCGTTTACAGTCTTCACTTAGAGGCGCCCTTCTTTACCTACAGTCTTCCCTTAGAGGCGCCCATCTTTACTTACTCCATGTGAGTTACTTATTGTTCCATTATGTGTTAAAGTTTACAGTCTTCACTTAGAGGCGCCTCTCTTTTTGTCTATCTACAGCTTACTGGAACCTTGGCTTGTTCCTCCTTGATGGCAGCCCTAAGCCTCTGGACTTTTTATCTTTTTTACCTTTGTCATGTTTCCAACATATTCCCTTCCATATGGACCTTTTTTAATGGTCTTACCTTGGGCCTGCAGCCCATGCACCTGTAAATTTTGTTGTATTCATACAAACTCCCATGCAGGCAGTGTTCAGGTTGGGATTTGAACTGCTGGACCCCAGGGCTGCAAGGCAGAAGTGGTAACCGCTAAGCCTCTGTGCCGCCCTCTGTCCTTGGGCACAGCTTCCACAGTTCAGCCTCTTTTAAAAAGACCTTTTACTTTTCCTATTCTAGATGGTACAGTATGTGCTATTGCGTTTTTTTGTATGCGTCTTGCTTGCTACAAGTGAATTTGCACTTTGTTTCCAGGTGCTTTCGATCATATTGTTGTCACAACAAAAGATGGAAAATTCCCATTAAGTCACCTGGGTCAGATCACCCTGAAATCGCCTCGACTCTTCCTTATCAACATGTCCAGCTTTCCTGAGGTTAGTGACGTGGGCAGGATAGACATTATCAAGTACGACTTTTAGCTCACACATATGCAACGTCAGACATCGCATGTGATTCGCACCGCACTGCTATGCAAATCACATGCAATGTCTATACGTTGCGAATTCAGCCATACAGATTGTATGGCTGAATTCGCATCACATTCGGACCAAGTCGCACAAGACCCTTTTTTTTTTTTTGGT
The DNA here is from genome assembly GCF_965119305.1 of Pelophylax lessonae. Lineage (NCBI taxonomy): Eukaryota > Metazoa > Chordata > Amphibia > Anura > Ranidae > Pelophylax > Pelophylax lessonae. The sequence goes on from NC_138774.1 coordinate 288,127,664, forward strand.
CTGCACCAGAATCGGATCGCATGGGTTTTCACAGCTATGCGATTCGATTCATGTCCGAAACTGACAGTTCTCACTGCGATATGCAGACTGATCTGGGGGTGTCCTTAACTTGGTATTGACACCCCCACTGATTCGCATATGGCAGTGTGAACTGCCTGCGAGTCGCATGTGATGCAGGGACCCTCGGTGGATTCGCAGGGTTCCCGAATCGCATATGGGTGAACTGGCACTTAACCTCTTGCCACCCCACCACAGTACATTTAATGCAGCAGGGCTGCTGCTGCAGGCAGAGTCGTGTATATACTGTGTGTGTGTGTGTGTATATATATATATATATATATATATATATATATATATATATACATGATCCTGCCTCTTCTGGGTTAGGAGCGCCCCTCCTGTGACTGCTGTTTCCACCGGACATGGCAGATTACTGGTACTGTTAACCGGGTATCATGTGATCGCTGTGATTGGTTGGAATTACTACTTTTTTACAAAAAATTTGGCAGAATATATTTTGCCCTAAATTAGTGAAGAAATTTGAATTTATTGGATGTTTTTTAATCGAACTTAGAAAAAAAAAAATATATATATATAATATATTTATTTATTTTTTTCTAAGTTCGATTAGTGAAGAAATTTGAATTTATTGGATGTTTTTTAATCGAACTTAGAAAAAAAAAAAATATATATATATATATATATATATATATATATATATATAATATATTTATTTATTTTTTTCTAAGTTCGATTAAAAAACATCCAATAAATTCAAATTTCTTCACTAATTTAGGGCAAAATATATTTTATATATAATTTTTTTTTTATTATTTTTTTTTCTTTTTCTTTTTTTTTTTTTTTTTTTTTTTTTTTTTTCATGTTGTATAATAAAAAATAAAAAAACACGGGGTGATCAAATACCACCAAAAGAAAGCACCAAATATTTGGGTATAAATACATAAAAAAAAAATTAAAATGTAAAAATGATAAAATTTTAATTTGGGTACAGTGTTGCATGACCGAGAATAGTAAAAAAAAAAAAAAAAAAAAAATGCCATGGTCATGAAGTGGGTACAGTCGTCTGAAGGGGCAAGGGGTTAAATGAGGGCAAATCAATAAGGGGGTTTCAAATGTCATTCCGTCATAAAAACAGTGAAGTTAATAAATACATACCCAAATATGGGATAGAGAGGGGGAAGAAGGCTGGGGAAAGTAAGTGTATTTTGGTAGGGAGAAGATCCGCTTTAATTGATATAAAATTGAAATGCAAAGCAGATGCCCTTTATGGGCTGCAGTATTGATCTGAAGTTCAAAAGAGTTGATATATTGCAAATAAATCTGAGCTCAGGAAGGCTATAAAAGGCACGCGTTATTACCAGCTCATTTTTACAGTATTACATGCATGTTTACATGCAAGCAGTGTAAGTACCTGCATTCTACCTTTTTTCAGCCCATTACCGTCTGTGTGGCAGAGCTTAGACTGGGAGAGGGAAATGCAGTACAAGTTGCCAATCGGCTCCTGTGCTGAAAAGAAGCATGCTGATAGGAAGAGAGAGCAGAGTGGCAGAGATATGAGCTTATCCCAGTTCAGCTTTTTCTTCCACAGTCACGGGCTGGGGGCTCGTCCAGGATGATCTCAGTGTTAATGGGTTGAATGAAAAATAGTTTAAAAATCTGCACAATCATGAATGCACTTTCTGTTTTTTTTTTTTTTTTTTACTGGTTTGGTGTGCTGAGAAGAAGCATGCTGATAGGACTAGAAAGCAGAGTGGCAGAGATATGAGCTTATCCCGGTGCTGCTTTTTTCGTCCAGTCACGGGATGGGGGCTCGTCCGGGATGATCTTTTCTCTGAGTTAATGGGTTGAATGAATCATAATTTAAAAATCTGCATGTTTATAAATGCACTTTCTGTTTTTTTTTTTTTTTACTGTTTTTTAGAGTGCCCCTGCAGCGGTAAATGCATTAAGGCAGAGTCAAATGAACCTTAACCCAGAGCTCGATGGCGCTCTCATCCGCGTACCTGTGCCACAGTGAGTAATTTTAGATTTCCTGTAGAACAATGTGAGACTCTTCCAATTGAAAAAGTGGGAAATTTAAATCCTAAGGCTGCATTTACACAGGTGAATTTTCACACTCTGCGAGTTCCAGTGCGGATTCCTGCTGCAGAAATTACGTGTGTGAGAAGAGCTGCAGCTGCTCAGCCCATACAATGCGATGACGGCAGCAGCTATGAAGTAACCTGTGGCCGCAAAAGAATGCGGTCATGAATCCAGCCACGATTGTCTGTCCTTCACCACAGATTCTCACTGCGTGGTTACACCTTTTAGGATGTATGCCTCGTGCTAAAGTTCCTTAATTGGTTAAACAGAAATAGCATTACTTAACCAGTTGCCGTCCTCCCCATAGCAGTTTTACTGCTACATGGCATCAGCTGTGTGCCGGATCACGTTTATATACGTGATCCGGCTCTACTGGCTCATGCGTACGGTCGGGGGCTTGCTCCTGCAGCGGTGGGTACCGCAGACTCGATGTCTCCCTGCACCCACCAATCATCCAGCCCAGAGGCAGAATGGCAGTCTGCCTATATAAACAGGGCAGATCACCGTTCTTACAGGAGGGAAGGCATGGATCCTGTGTCTCTGCAAAGCAGGAACATGAATCAATGCCTTCCCCTAGTAAAAGCACCTCCCCCGCAGTACAAAAACACTGGCTAGGCACACAGTTAAAGGGGTTGTAAAGTAAGAAGGTTTTTATCTTAATGCATTCTATGCATTAAAATAAGAACCCTTCTGTGTGCAGCTGCCTCCCCCATAATGCTCTCCTAAGTGCCATCTTGATCCAGCGATGTCCACGACTGTCTCAGCCGTCTGCAACTCACCTCCTCATTGGCTAAGAGACAGCAGTGGTGCCATTGGCTCCCGCTGCTGTCAATCAAAGTCAGTTAGCCAATGAGGAGAGAGGGGGCGGGGCTGAATCGCAACTGTAATCATTTTTTAAAATTATTTTATTACACTTTTTTCTAGATTATTTATTACTGTGTTTAATTGTTATTTTTTTTACAATTTGTTATTTTTTACAGGACAGGGAAGCCTGCAGTGCTGCGGGGAAGGCACAGTGAAAAGGGGGCACACAGCGAGGGAGAGGGGGGGGTCAGAAGCAGGCAGAGAAGGGAGGGGGATCAGAAGCAGGCAGAGCAGGGAGGGGGGGGGGGATCAGAAGCAGGCAGAGCAGGGAGGGGGGGGATCAGAAGCAGGCAGAGCACAGAGGGGGGGGGGGTCAGAAGCAGGCAGAGCAGGGAGGGGGGGATCATAAGCAGGCAGAGCAGGGAGGGGGGGGATCATAAGCAGGCAGAGCAGGGAGGGGGGGGATCATAAGCAGGCAGAGCAGGGAGGGGGGATCATAAGCAGGCAGAGCAGGGAGGGGGGGATCAGAAGCAGGCAGAGCAGGGAGGGGGGATCAGAAGCAGGCAGAGCAGGGAGGGGGGGTCAGAAGCAGGCAGAGCAGGGAGGAGGGGGGGGGTCAGAAGCAGGCAGAGCAGGGAGGAGGGGGGGATCAGAAGCAGGCAGAGCAGGGAGGAGGGGGGGATCAGAAGCAGGCAGAGCAGGGAGGAGGGGGGGGGATCAGAAGCAGGCAGAGCAGGGAGGAGGGGGGGATCAGAAGCAGGCAGAGCAGGGAGGAGGGGGGGGGATCAGAAGCAGGCAGAGCGGGGAGGAGGGGGGGATCAGAAGCAGGCAGAGCGGGGAGGAGGGGGGGGATCAGAAGCAGGCAGAGCGGGGAGGAGGGGGGGGGATCAGAAGCAGGCAGAGCAGGGAGGAGGGGGGGGATCAGAAGCAGGCAGAGCAGGGAGGAGGGGGGGGATCAGAAGCAGGCAGAGCAGGGAGGGGGGGATCAGAAGCAGGCAGAGCAGGGAGGAGGGGGGGATCAGAAGCAGGCAGAGCAGGGAGGAGGGGGGGATCAGAAGCAGGCAGAGCAGGGAGGAGGGGGGGATCAGAAGCAGGCAGAGCAGGGAGGAGGGGGGGATCAGAAGCGGGCAGAGCAGGGAGGGGGGGATCAGAAGCAGGCAGAGCTGGGAGGGCGATCGTTGCCGGAGAAGCAATTACAGGAATGATGCCCTGTGCCTCTCCCCACAGTAGCTGAAAGCTGGCAGGAGGGGGAGAAACTGGCTGCAGAGGGCCGCACAGGGCTTCCTTCTGTAATTGCCCTTCCGCCCACCGATTCCCTGTACTGTTGGGGCCCCTACAGGACGACTGGTGCCCCCCCCCCCATCAGCGGCCCTGGTGTCACGCAATTGTCAGTTAAAGTAACGCAGTGCCATATCGGGAAAAAAAAAGGCCTGGTCACAAAGTGGGGTAAATTCTCTGGAGGTCAGGTGATAGTTAGTATAACGCGCATTGACTGTGCACAGTACAGGAGCCCACATCAGATTTCAATTTATTTTAGTCAGTTGACTGCACTTTCTCTGCAATAAAGGGGGGTTTTGCATTACCTTGGTATATCTTTCTTTCTGTATCTCTCCAATATCTTGAGTGTGATTTATTGTCAGGGTAACACGGGAGCACAGAGAGAATTTAGTAAAGCTAGCAAAACAGCTGACCAACAAATCGAAGGATTCTCTGCGGAAGGTCCGCACGCGGGCTGTTCAGGAGGTAAAGAAGTCCAAGGATACGGTATCGGAGGACACCATTAGACTGATAGAGAAACAGGTACGGCAGCGATAGGCAACGCTTGGCTGTGTCGATTTTCGGGAAGAATCACAGAGATTGTGTTTGCAATTTTATGATCCCTTTCACACTTGTGTGACTTGTCCTGCAATTTGGGATTGCAATGTCGCATTTCCGATGAGTTCTGTTCATATCTGTACGACTTCAAGTCGCAACGACTTCTAAGTAGTCCCTGCACTACTCTGGGGCGATTTTTAACCTCTAAGAACCAGGCCCTTTTTTCTTTACCCATTGTTTTACAAGTTAAAAATCTGTATATTTTTACTAAAAGATGAACCCCCAAAACATTTTATTTATATATAGGAACACCTGTGCATCCCTGTGCAGGTAGTCCTATTTATGTCAGTTGGGATGCAGCAGCTGCACAGCCACTGCTTCTAATTCGACATCTGTGTGGGGGTGGGCCCCTGAATGTAGACAGTGCCTGAGGCCACCAATACGGATGTCAAATTGGGAGCAGCGGCTGTATCTGTGCAGCCTCCGCCTCCCAATGGGACTACCTGCACAGGTAGTCATATTTATATCAATTTGGACTCAGCAGCTGCACAGACACAGCTGCTGCTCCCAGTTTGATATCTGTGTTGGGGCGGGCCCCCGAATGCACCCAACACAAATGTCAAATTGGGAGCGCCGGCTGTATCTGTGCAGCCGCTGCCTCCCAATGTGACTACCTGCACGGGAATGCACAGAACACCTGTGCATCCCAGTGCAGGTAGTCCTATTTATGTCAGTTGGGATGCAGCAGCTGCACAGCCACTGCTCCTAATTCGACATCTGTGTGGGGGTGGGCCCCTGAATGTAGACAGTGCCTGAGGCCACCCACATGAATGTTAAATTGGGAGCAGTGGCTGTATCTATGCAGCCGCTGCGTCCCAATGGGACTACCTGCACAGGGATGCACAGGTAGTCCTATTCATGTCAATTTGGACTCAGCGGTTGCAAAGACACAGCTGCTGCTCCCAGTTTGATATCTGTGGGAGTGGGCCCCCGAATGCACCCACATGAATGTCAAATTGAGAGCAGCGACTGTATCTTTGCAGCCGCTACGTCCCAATGGGGCTAGCTGTACAAGTATGCACAGAACACCTGTGCATCCCCGTGCAGGTAGTCCTATTCATGTCAGTTGGGCTGCAGCAGCTGCACTCGCACAGCCACTGCTCTCAATTTGACATCTGTGTGGGGGCGGGCCCCCGAATACAGACAGTGTCTAAGACCACCCACACGAATGTCAAATTGGGAGCGCCGGCTGTATCTGTGCAGCCGCTGCCTCCCAATGTGACTACCTGCACGGGAATGCACAGAACACCTGTGCATCCCTGTGCAGGTAGTCCTATTCATGTCAGTTGGGATGCAGCAGCTGCACAGTCACAGCTGCTGCTCCCAATTTGACATCTGTGTGGGGGCGGGCCCCTGAATGCAGACAGTGTCTGAGGCCACTTACACAGATGTCAAATTGGGAGGAGCGGCTGTATCTGTGCAGCCTCTGCCTCCCAATGGGACTACCTGCACAGGTAGTCCTATTCATGTCAATTTGGACTCAGCGGCTGCACAGACACAGCCGCTGCTCCCAGTTTGATATCTGTGGGGACCCCCGAATGCATCCACATGACTGTCAAATTGGGAGCAGAGGCTTTATCTGTTCAGCCGCTGCGTCCCAATGGGACTACCTGCACGGGGATGCACAGAACACCTGTGCATCCCTGTGCAGGTAGTCCTATTCATGTCTGTTGGGATGCTGCACAGTCACAGCTGCTGCTCCCAATCAGTGTTGCCAACCCCCCGGAGTGAAATTTACTGGCAGAACGCCAAATTTTTACGGACGGCACCAATTTTTTACGGGCACTGCAAAAATGTACATAAAATAGCCATTTTCAGTGCTAAACCGTGCAAATATGAATAATTAAACTATAATCATGTAGATAGTGCTATTAGAAATGTGTTTAAGTGAAACAAAAGTCCTAAACCATATTTCTCCATTTACATGAAAGTCAGATTAATATAACACAGCTCAGAGTTCCCCTATATATCAGAGTGTGCAGGATTCCCCCTTACAGTGTAACTGACGTAAAGAGGAATGCTGCAGATCTTGATTTAAGGGGGGAACTCTGATGTAAGCGGGTGCACCGTTTAGGAGATATTTACAGTGCAAACTGCCGATGACATCATCGGCGCAGGCGCTCTGAAGGAACGGCCACCTGTGCCGTTCCTTCAGAGCTCACTCCGTCCTGCAGCACAGTCAACACTCCTGCACCACGACACAAGGCTCCATATTCTGCTTTCCGTCTGCTTAACTTCAGCTTGGGGCTCCTGCTTTTTTAAATTCTGGCGCCTGGCGGTGGTGTGGCGGGAAATGCGCCATGACATCATCAGCAATCAGCACTCAACTCGAGTCGTGGCGGCGCCTTGTCACAAGTAGGCGTGCCGCAGAGCTTCTGACAGCAGCCAGACCCACCCCCCCTGGCCAGGGTCCCGCCCACCCGCCCGCTCGGCTGAATCCAGGAAATGACAGATCGGGTTATCTCGGGCATTTTCGGAACTGCACATACGTAGTTCCGAACCGAGCCGATCGCAGCCATTTGTCACGGGCACTTTTCTCCTGCTACGGGCATTTACGGGCAGGAGAAAAGTGCCCTGATTTTACGGGCTGTCCGTAAAATCAACACTGCTCCCAACTTGACATATGTGTGGGGGCGGGCCCCCGAATGCAGACCGTGTCTGAGGCCACCAACACAGATACAGCCGCTGCTTCCCAATGGGACTACCTGCACAGACACAGAACACCTGTGCATCTCAGTGCGGGTAGTCCTATTCATGTCAGTTGAGATGCAGCAGCTGCAGTCACACAGCTGCTGCTCCTAATTTTGACGTCTGTGGGGGTGGGGGCTTTGAATTAAGACCGCATTGGTTCGAGGCTGTGCACCCACGTGGATGTCAAATTAGGAGCAGCGGCTGCGCCCGTGTAGCTGATGCTTCCCAATTGGCATAAATAGGACTACCTGCACAGGTGTTCTGTGCAGGTAGTCCAATTGGGAAGCAGTGGCTGCACTTATATAGCCGCTGCTCCCAATTTGACATGGTGGCCTCGACACGGTCTGCATTTGGAGGCCTGTCCCCACACAGATGTCAGATTAGGAGCAGCAGCTGTGTCTGTGCATCCCAACTGACCGCACAAGGCTGTATTGAACACCTGTGCATCCCCATGCAGGTAAACACGACCCTCACACGGGTGTATGTTGTAGTACGCCCTGCGTGAATGAGGCTTAATGGCCTCATCACAGCTGGTAGTAGGAGCAGCCAGGCTTCTGCTGGTATGACATGCCTAACCCCAGCCTGTTGTTTGTAGATCCAGCAGATGACAGAAGACACGGTAGCAGAAATGGACAAGCAGTTGGCATCAAAGACCAAGGAACTCTTGGAATAAGGAGGACGGGTGTCTGTGAACGGGTCAGCGGCTGGCAGTATACAGAGAAGAAACTGTCTGGACTGGCAATGATGCAGCTATAGACCACATGGAAGGTTTCCTTCACTGCATTGTGGAAAAAGGTGACCTGAGACTATTTATCAAGTAAAATTCGTGAGGTAGAATGTTCTGACACTGAGACCAAAATGTGCTGCATGGTGGTTGGCTTTGGATATCTTTACATGTTTTTATGGGCCTCAATTCGTGCCGAATTATTTTTGTAAAACAACAACATTGTCACCTGGCCCAGACCGGGTAAGGCTTACATGTTTCGAGGGACAATCCCTCTTTCTCTAAGGCTCTGAGGAAGAGGGGGGGGGGGTCACCCCTTGAAACACATAAGCCTTTCTAAATTCAACGGGAGTCTTCCTGCATGGTAAGACATGTGTGACTGGTCTGGAGACAGGCCATCTTGGTATGCTTTTTTACATTTGCTTTTTTTCAATAAATCAGAAACAGTGTATTTTGGTAATGCACTAGGCTGGTGCGGCCCTCTCTCTGTTGTTTTCAACCCTCCTATCTGCTATTTTTGAGTACATCCCAGTGTGAGTGCATCCCATCCCAGCGTGAGTGCATCCCATCCCAGCGTGAGTGCATCCCATCCCAGCGTGAGTGCATCCCATCCCAGCGTGAGTGCATCCCATCCCAGCGTGAGAGCATCCCATCCCAGCGTGAGAGCATCCCATCCCAGCGTGAGTGCATCCCATCCCAGCGTGAGAGCATCCCATCCCAGCGTGAGAGCATCCCATCCCAGCGTGAGAGCATCCCATCCCAGCGTGAGAGCATCTCATCCCATCCCAGCGTGAGAGCATCTCATCCCATCCCAGCGTGAGAGCATCTCATCCCATCCCAGCGTGAGAGCATCTCATCCCATCCCAGCGTGAGAGCATCTCATCCCATCCCAGCGTGAGAGCATCTCATCCCATCCCAGCGTGAGAGCATCTCATCCCATCCCAGCGTGAGTACATCTCATCCCATCCCAGTGTGAGTACATCGCATCCCATTACAGTGTGAGTGCATCCCATCCCATCCCAGTGTGAGTGCAGCCAGGGAGGAATAAATCATCAGATCTCTTTCCTCTTACATTAGTGGGGATTTAGTGGTTGAATACGGATAAAAAGTATGTTTACCAGCCACAGACAACACACACACACACACAATCCTTTTATAAATGACTCAATTCATGTCAATAAAGATCGTATTTCTCATTACCATGTTGTGTGTCAGTATTAATACAACGCACTCTATGTTACTTCTGCACTGCTGAACTCCGGGCTAAGCAAGTATTCTCTGCATACAAGAGACGTGTCTATCATTTTTTATCTAATCTTTATTTTCCTTAATAGTAATACAAAAGAAAAAAAAAAATACACCATACAAAAATACATAAAAACAAAAATGATCCCCCCCCCTATGAGTAGGGACTTTAAGGGCAATAAAGACACCAATATAATAAGTTTGTACATTTATCAAATCACATTAAAAATATAGATGACACGTCATATTACCACAAATACAAAAAATATACCACAATTCACATACAGTATCTCACAAAAGTGAGTACGCCCCTCACATTTTTGTAAATATTTTATTCTATCTTTTCATGTGACAACACTGAAGAAATGACACTTTGCTACAATGTAAAGTAGTGAGTGTACAGCTTGTATAACAGTGTAAATTTGCTGTCCCCTCAAAATAACTCAACACACAGCCATTAATGTCTAAACCACTGGCAACAAAAGTGAGTACACCCCTAAGTGACAATGTCCAAAATGAGCCAAATTAGCCATTTTCCCTCCCCGGTGTCATGTGACTCGTTAGTGTTACAAGGTCTCAGGTGTGAATGGGGAGCAGGTGTGTTAAATTTGGTGTTATCGCTCTCACTCTCTCATACTGGTCACTGGAAGTTCAACATGGCACCTCATGGTAAAGAACTCTCTGAGGATCTGAAAAAAAGAATTGTAGCTCTACATAAAGATGGCCTAGACCAGTGATGGTGAACCTTGACACCCCAGATATTTTGGAACTACATTCCCCATGATGCTAATACAGTCTGCAGTGTATTTTAGCATCATGAGAAATGTAGTTTCAAAGCATCTGGGGTGCCAAGGTTCACCATCACTGGCCTAGGCTATAAGAAGATTGCCAAGACCCTGAAACTGAGCTGCAGCACGGTGGCCAAGACCATACAGTGGTTTACCAGGACAGGTTCCACTCAGAACAGGCCTCGCCATGGTCGACCAAAGAAGTTGAGTGCACGTGCTCATCACCATATCCAGAGGTTGTCTTTGGGAAATAGACGTATGAGTGCTGCCAGCATTGCTGCAGAGGTTGAAGGGGTGGGGGGTCAGCCTGTCAGTGCTCAGACCATACGCCGCACACTGCATCAAATTGGTCTGCATGGCTGTCGTCCCAGAAGGAAGCCTCTTCTAAAGATGATGCACAAGAAAGCCCACAAACAGTTTGCTGAAGACAAGCAGACTAAGGACATGGATTACTGGAACCATGTCCTGTGCTCTGATGAGACCAAGATAAACTTATTTGGGTCAGATGGTGTCAGGCGTGTGTGGCGGCAACCAGGTGAGGAGTACAAAGACAAGTGTGTCTTCCTACAGTCAAGCATGGTGGTGGGGGTGTCATGGTCTGGGGCTGCATGAGTGCTGCCGGCACTGGGGAGCTACAGTTAGCTATTGTTTCTGGTGGTAGAGGATAAGATTAAAGGTACAAATACTGTGAGATCGCAGATTACAATAATAAATGTTCAAGGTATCAAAAGGTACCCACCAAGCTGACATAGGGGAAAAAAGCTATTCCCATAGGGTATGTCATGGAAGGATAGGGTATGTCATGGAAGCATAGGGTATGTCATGGAAGGATAGGGTATGTCATGGAAGCATAGGGTATGTCATGGAAGCATAGGGTATGTCATGGAAGGATAGGTTATGTCATGGAAGGATAGGGTATGTCATGGAGGGATAGGGTATGTCATGGAGGGATAGGGTATGTCATGGAAGGATAGGGTATGTCATGGAAGGATAGGGTATGTCATGGAAGCATAGGGTATGTCATGGAGGGATAGGGTATGTCATGGAAGGATAGGGTATGTCATGGAGGGATAGGGTATGTCATGGAAGGATAGGGTATGTCATGGAAGGATAGGGTATGTCATGGAGGGATAGGGTATGTCATGGAAGGATAGGGTATGTCATGGAGGCAGGTAAAATTCCCGATGGAACCAGTGTGATGATAAAACGAATCGGCAATAGACCAGGTACGGAAAAAAGGAAAAGAAAAGTATTTTTCCAGGTATCTCCACGAAGGTCCCTTTAAAAAGCCGCAGGGTTGTAACTATGTATGAGAGTGCTGAGGATAGTAAAAAATTGTATATCAGTTAAAAAATATAACGATGAGTTATTACAATACAAAAATACATAAAACAAACCTCCACAAGAGATACAAAACTTGAGCCTAATCTTCCATGCATACACTCACCGGCCACTTTATTAGGTACACCTTTTCAGTTGCTTAGTAACACAAATTGCCAATCAGCCAATCACATGGCAGCAACTCAATGCATTCAGGCATCTAGATGTGGTGAAGACGACTTGCTGAAGTTCAAACCGAGCATCAGAATGGGGAAGAAAGGGGATTTAACCACTTGCTTACTGGGCAAATATACCCCCCTTCCTGCCCAGGCCAATTTTCAGCTTTCAGCGCTGCCACACTTTGAATGACAATTGCGCTGACATGCATCGCTGTACCCATATGACATTTTTATCTTTTTTTTTTTTTTTTACACACATAGAGCTTTCTTTTGGTGGTATTTAATCACCACTGGGTTATTTTTTGCTCAACAAAGAAAAAAAAATGATGGGCACTGATAAGGCAGCAATGATGGGCACTGATACGGCAGCAATGATGAGCACTGATAGGGCACTGATAAGGCAGCACTGATAGGGCACTGATAGGGCAGCAATGATGGGCACTGATAAGGCAGCAATGATGGGCACTTATAGGGCAGCAATTATGGGCACTGAAAATATTGAACAAAAAACAAACAAACAGTTTTTATAGTTATAAAATACTCCAAGCAGGTAATTTTTCTGCTTTCATTGCTTGGCACTGATAGGGCAGCAATGATGGGCACTGATAAGACAGATAAGGCAGCAATGATGGGCCCTGATAGGGCAGCAATGATGGGCACTGATAAGGCAGCGATGATGAGCACTCATAGGGCAGCAATGATGGGCACTGATAAGGCAGCAATGATGGGCACTGATAAGGCAGCAATGATGGGCACTGATAAGGCAGCAATGATAGGCACTGATAGGGCAGCAATGATGGGCACTGATAGGGCAGCAATGATGGGCACTGATAGGGCAGCAAAGATGGGCACTGATGAGGCAGATAAGGCAGCAATAATGGGCACTGATAAGGCAGCAATGATCGGCACTGATAAGGCAGCAATAATGGGCATTGATAAGTCAGCAATGATGGGCATTGATAGGGCAGCAATGATGGGCATTGATAAGGCAGCAATGATGGGCACTGATGAGGCAGCAATGATGGGCATTGATAAGGCATCAATAGTGGGCACAGATAAGGCAGCAATGACGGGCATTGATAAGGCAGCAATGGTAGGCACTGATAAGGCAGCAATGATGGGCATTGATAAGGCAGCAATGATGGGCATTGATAAGGCAGTAATGATGGGCATTGATAAGGCAGATAAGGCAGCAATGATGGGCATTGATAAGGCAGATAAGGCAGCAATAATGGGCATTGATAAGGCAGCAATGATGGGCACTGATAGGGCAGCAATGATGGGCACTGATAGGGCAGCAATGATGGGCACTGATAGGGCAGCAATGATTGGGCTCTGATAATGCAGCAATGATGGGCACTTATAGGGCAGCAATTATGGGCACTGAAAATATTGAAAAAATTAAAAAAACAGTTTTCATAGTTATAAAATACTCCAAGCAGGTAATTTTTCCGCTTTCATTGCTTGGCACTGATAGGGCAGCAATGATGGGCACTGATAAGACAGATAAGGCAGGAATGATGGGCCCTGATAGGGCAGCAATGATGGGCCCTGATAGGGCAGCAATGATGGTCACTGATAAGGCAGCGATGATGAGCACTGATAGGGCAGCAATGATGGGCACTGATAGGGCAGCAATGATGGGCACTGATAAGGCAGCAATGATGGGCACTGATAAGGCAGCAATAATGGGCACTGATAAGGCAACAATGATGGGCACTGATAGGGCAGCAATGATTGGCACTGATAAGGCAGCAATAATGGGCACTGATAGGACAGCAATGATGGGCATTGATAGGGCAGCAATGATGGGCACTGATAAGGCAGCAATAATGGGCATTGATAAGGCAGCAATGAGGGGCACTGATAAGGCAGCAATGATGGGCACTGATAAGGCAGCAATAATGGGCATTGATAAGGCAGCAATGAGGGGCACTGATAAGGCAGCAATGATCTGCACTGATAAGGCAGCAATAATGGGCATTGATAAGGCAGCAATGAGGGGCACTGATAAGGCAGCAATGATGGGCACTGATAAGCCAGCAATGATGGGCACTGATAGGGCAGCAATGATGGACACTGATAGGGCAGCAATGATGGGCACTGATAAGGCAACAATGATGGGCACTGATAGGGCAGCAATGATTGGCACTGATAAGGCAGCAATAATGGGCACTGATAGGACAGCAATGATGGGCATTGATAGGACAGCAATGATGGGCATTGATAGGGCAGCAATGATGGGCACTGATAAGGCAGCAATGATGGGCACTGATAAGGCAGCAATGATGGGCATTGATAAGGCATAAATAATGGGCACTGATAAGGCATCAATAGTGGGCACAGATAAGGCAGCAATGACGGGCATTGATAAGGCAGCAATGGTAGGCACTGATAAGGCAGCAATGATGGGCATTGATAAGGCAGCAATGATGGGCATTGATAAGGCAGGTAAGGCAGCAATGATGGGCATTGATAAGGCAGATAAGGCAGCAATAATGGGCATTGATAAGGCAGTAATGATGGGCGCTGATAGGGCAGCAATGATGGGCATTGATAGGGCAGCATTGATGGGCACTGATAGGGCAGCAATGATAGACACTGATAAGGCAGCAATATAATGAACATTAAATTAATAAATATTTTTATTCATTACAAATTACAATACAAGTATGAACATTAAATTAATAAACATAATACATATTGTTTAATAATTACAAATTAATAAATAGTATTTATTAAATATTAAAATACAAACATGAAATTAAATTAATAAATATTAGTAATTACTTATTAAAATACAATAATGGACAATAAATTAATAATGTTTTTAATATTAATAATTACATAACAAATGAATAAATAGTCTTTACAATAAAATATAAATATGACAATTACTTCTAATGATAAGTATTATTATATATTTAAACTCTTGTCACCAAGCGCACGCAAATATGCGGCCCCTCAGGGGCTGGGCCTTGGGGTCGAGCTGTCCCATATTTGCATGCATTAGCGCCGACAGTACTGTGCCGAGAACAACGCCTGGCGCGCTCCTGGAAAAGTGACCGGCGGCTCACAGAGTTCCCGATCATGTGACTGCTGTGACAGCCAATCACGGCGGTCACGTGGCAATAAGCCCGACCCCCAGCTCCCAGCTTGGCTAGCCCCTAAAAGGGCCAGCGGCAGCCGTTGCCAGGGGGTTAAAAAATATAAATTTTATTATTTAAATTAAAATCTGAAAATGAAATTATTATTATTAGGAATAATATTAATATTTAATAAAAATTAGCCTGGACTTGGGTTTCAAGGACTGAAGGTGTTGCTAGCGTTCCCAAGACATCTTTCACGTCAGCTGAGATCCATTACTGGCTCCGTATCATAAGCATGCAGGGATGCCAATAAAACAATAGGAAGACGATGGCAGATTGGACCAATGGGAGTGAAGGATTGGACATCCGTGTAACAATCCTACAGATAGCGGCTCCATGTGCAGCCAGAAGATAAACATCGCTCCGCTCCGACTTCACATTCACTCTGAACTGATTCCCATCACACTGCTGTGTACAGATCAGACATTTATAGTGAAATATTCCAGGGCTATAAGAGAAGCCAAGTAACAGATATATTCTCCGGGGGGGGGGAGCTCGATGATTAACCCCTTTACAGCAGGCAGCCTGGAAATAAAGACAATAGAAGACTAAACATATTTTTAACGTGTGACCATCAGGAAATGGTATACTCCACCACTCCGGGGTACACAAATATCATCCGTATACAGTATAGCCACCATGTGTATTCTTCTTCAACCCCAGTGAGCTTTGTGTATTTCTTCCAGATCAGATCCAGTGTTAGACTTTTCTCTCCTGTAATAAAGACCGCCCACTGCTGATCTCTCTTTGTGCAGGTTGACTGGTCTTGTCTCCGCCCCTCCTGTAGTTGTCTACAGACAGCCTGTAGTGGGTGGAGCCTACTGGGACCCTCCCACATCTCTGCTCTCTCTTTGTGCAGGGTGACTGGTCTTGTCTCCGCCCCCTCCTGTAGTTTCATGTAGTGGGTGGAGCCTGCTGGGTCCCTCCCACATATCTGCTCTATCTCTTTGTGCAGGGTGACTGGTCTTGTCTACGCCCCCTTCTGTAGTTGTCTACAGACAGCCTGTAGTGGGTGGAGCCTGCTGGGACCCTCCCACATCTCATCTCTCTCTCCTTGTGCAGGATGACTGGTCTTGTCTCCGCCCCTCCTGTAGTTTATTATAGACATCCTGTAGTGGGTGGAGCCTGCTGGGACCTACCCACATCTCGGCTCTCTCTCTCTCTTTGTGCAGGATGACAAGTCTTGTTTCCGTCCCCTCCTGTAGTTTCCTGTAGTGGGTGGAGCCTGCTGGGTCCCTCCCACAGCTCTGCTCTCTCCTTGTGCAGGGGGACTGGTCTTGTCTCCGCCCCCTCCTGTAGTCCTCTACAGACAGCCTGTAGTGGGTGGAGCCTACTGGGACCCTCCCACATCTCTGCTCTCTCTTTGTGCAGGGTGACTGGTCTTGTCTCCGCCCCCTCCTGTAGTTTCATGTAGTGGGTGGAGCCTGCTGGGTCCCTCCCACATATCTGCTCTATCTCTTTGTGCAGGGTGACTGGTCTTGTCTCCGCCCCTCCTGTAGTTGTCTACAGACAGCCTGTAGTGGGTGGAGCCTGCTGGGACCCTCCCACATCTCATCTCTCTCTCCTTGTGCAGGATGACTGGTCTTGTCTCCGCCCCTCCTGTAGTTTAATATAGACATCCTGTAGTGGGTGGAGCCTGCTGGGACCTTCCCACATCTCGGCTCTCTCTCTCTCTTTGTGCAGGATGACAAGTCTTGTCTTCGTCCCCTCCTGTAGTTTCCTGTAGTGGGTGGAGCCTGCTGGGTCCCTCCCACAGCTCTGCTCTCTCCTTGTGCAGGGGGACTGGTCTTGTCTCCGCCCCCTCCTGTAGTCCTCTACAGGCAGCCTGTAGTGTGTGGAGCCTGCTGGGTCCCTCCCACATCTCTGCTCTCTCTCTCCTTGTGCAGGATGACTAGTCTTGTCTCCGCCAGCTCCTGTATTGGGTGGAGCCTGCTGAGTCCCTCCCACAGCTCTGCTCACTCTCCCAGTCCAGGATGACTGGTCTAATCTCCGCCCCCTCCTGTAGTTTCCTACAGGCATCTTGTAGTGGGTGGAGCCTGCTTGGACCCTCCCACAGCTCTGCTCTCAGCACAGGCTATGTACAGCACAGAGATGATGACCCCCTGGCACATAGGGGAGAAGATGCTGCAGGTGCAGGAGTCGTATCCCGGAGGGAGGATCAAGTACAAGTAAAAAAGTTGATTGAAAGACACAGCCCAGCAAGATTCTTGACTGTAGGGTTATAGCGCCACCTTCAGGAGCCTTCGGTCACGAATCTTACCGCGCTGTGTCCTGTGTTAAGATTTTACCTTCCATCATAAAAGGGGTTAACCACTTCTGGACCGGAAGGATTTTCCCCCTTAATGACCATGCCATTTTTTGCGATTCAGCACTGCGTTACTTTAACTGACAATTGCGCGGTCGTGCGACGCTGTACCCAAAAAAAATTGATGTTCTTTTTTTTCCCCACAGCTTTCTTTTGGTGGTTTTCGATCACCTGTGCAATTTATTTTTTTATTTTTTGCGCTATAAACAAAAAAAGAGCGACAATTCTGAAAAAAAAACAAAAAAAAAACAATATTTTTCACATTCTGCTATATAACATTCCCACTAAAAAAAATTAAAAAATCCCAAATTTTTCATCATTTTAGGCCAATTTGTATTCTGCTGCATTTTTTTGATAAAAAAAAAAAATCCCAATAAGCGTGCTTTGATTGGTTTGCGCAAAAGTTATCGCGTCTACAAACTAGGGGAAAGATTTATGTCATTTTTATTTATTTTTTTACTAGTAATGGCGGCGATCTGCAATTTTTAGCGGGACTGCGACATTGCGGCGGACAGATCGGACCCCTAACTGACATTTTTGACACTTTTGGGGGTACCAGTGACATTACTGCAGTAATCAGTGCTAAAAATATGCACTGTTACTGTAAAAATGACACTGGCAGGGAAGGGGTTAACACTGTGGGGGATCAAAGCCTTAAATGTGTCCCTAGGGGGTGCTTTCTAACTGTGAGGGGGGGGTTGGTGGGCTTGCTGCATGAACACAGAGACTTGTGATCCTAAATAAGAGGATCCCTGTGTTCATCACTGACAGAACAGCGGTCTGCTATGTTTACATTGACTGATTTTACGGGTTTAGTAACACTTTAGTGTAATTAGATTAAGGTGATTATCAATTAATAAAATTATAATTGAAATAATTAATTTAAAGCCCTAGTCCTTGTGCTGCTTAATATTTAATGGAAGTAAATTCAATTATTATAATGAAATAAAATAAAAATTGAAATAATTAATAAAAAATAAAAAAAAACCCTAGTCCTGGTGACACTTATTAATTAATATAATTAAAGTAATATAATTCAATAAATAATAATTGAAACAATGAATTAATAAAAATCCCTATTGAGATGCCTAATAAGGTTTTATTTAACCACTTGCCGACTGCCTAACGCCGATCTACGTCGGCAGTCAGCCCCTCACAGGCAAAGCGACGTAGGGCTACGTCACTAGCTTGTGAGGGTCTAGGGAGCGAGCGCGTGGTCACGGACCTCCCCGCGCATGTGACCAGTGGACCCGATGTCCGCCGGTCACTCGGCGATCGGCGAGGGAGAGGGAGAAAGTCAGGCAGCTTGTGTAAACAAGCCACCTGTCATTCTCCTCGCTGTAAAGACACTGATCACTCGGATCTAGTATGTAGATCCGTTGATCAGTGTCCTTACAGCTCAAGCCGCAGCCAATCACAGTAGAAAGCACGCCCCTAGGGATACACACAGCCCCTCCCTTCCAAATAAAGTTAACCCCTTCACAACCAGTGTATTTTTACAGTAACAGTGCATATTTATAGCACTGATTACTGTAGAAATGTCACTGGTAACCCCAAAAGTGTCACAAATGTCAGTCAAGGGTCCGATCTGTCCGCCCCAATGTCGCAGTACCGCAAAAAAAATCGCAGATCGCCGCCATTACGCGTTAAAAAAAAAAAACAACAAAAATGACAAAAATCTTTCCCTTTGTTAGTAAACGCGATAACTTTTGCGCAAACCAATCAAAATACGCTTTTTGCGATTTTTTTTTTACCAAACATATGTAGCAGAAAACAAATTGGCCGAAAATTTTAAAAAATTTTGATTTTTACTTTTCTTTTTGGGGGAATTTCATATAAAAAAATGTGAAAAATATTGTTATTTTTGCAAAATTGACGCTCTTTTTTTGTTTATAGCGCGTGATCAAAAAATCGCACAGGTGATCAAATACCACCAAAAGAAAGCTCTGTTTGTGGGAAAAAAAGGACGTCAAATTAGTTTAGGTACAGCGTCGCACGACCGCGCAATTGTCCGTTAAATTCACGCAGTGCCGAATCGCAAAATACCCCCTGGTCAGGAAGGGGGTAAAATCTTCCGGGGCTTAAGTGGTTAAGGTATAAATAAAGAGTTATTTAAAGAGTTAAAAATAAGGTGATTATCAATAAATACAATTATAATTAAAATAATGGATTCATTTAAAACCCTAGTCCTTGTGCTGCTTAATATTTAATGGTAGTAAATTCAATTAATATAATGAAATAAAATAATAAAATAAAATTTGAAATAATTAATTAAAAAAACCCTAGTCCTGGTGACGCTTATTAATTAATATAGTTAAAGTGATATCATTCAATAAAATAATAATTGAAAGAATGAATTAATAAAAAGCCCTAGTCCTTGTGCTGCTTAATATTTAATGGAAGTAAATTCAATTAATATAATTAAATAAATTAATAAAATAAAAATTGAAATAATTAATAAAAAAAAACCCTAGTCCTGGTGATGCTTATTAATTAATATAGTTAAAATGATATACTTCAATAAAATAATAATTGAAAGAACTCCATTAAAAAGGCCTAGTCCTTGTGCTGCTTAATATTTAATGGAAGTAAATTCAATTAATATAATGAAATAAAATAAAAATTGAAATAATTAACAAAAAAAAAAAAAAACCTAGTCCTGGTGCCGCTTATTAATTAATATAGTTAAAGTAATATATTTCAATAAAATAATAATCAAAAGAATGAATTAATAAAAAGCCCTAGCCCTTGTGATGCTTTTTAAATAGAGTTAATTATAAGGTATAAATAAAGTTATTTAAAGGGTTAAAAATAAGGTGATTTATCAATAAATACATTTATAATTAAAATAATTATTTAATTAAAAGCCCTTGTCCTTGAGATGCTTAATAATTAATAGAGTTAAATTAAAATATAATAAAATTAAATAATAATTCAAAAATAAAATATTTTAAATAAATATAAATTCCTCTTCCTCGTGTTGCTTAATAATTAATATATTTACATTAAAATAAAGAAATAAAAATAATATATGTAGTAATTAAAATAATTATAAAGTCCTAGTGACTTTTAATAATTAATATAAATAAACAAAATAATCCAAGACCTTATGACGCTTAATATTTAGATGCCATTTAGTAATAATTAAAAAAAATGAATTAATAAAAAGCCCTAGTCCTTGAGATGCTTGATAATTAATAGAGTTAAATTAAAATAATAAAATAATTCAAAAATAAAATTAATATTTTAAATAATCAATAAATATATATTCCTATTCCTTGTGTTGCTTAATAATTAATATATTTACATTAAAATAAAGAAATAATAATATACGTAGTAATTCAAATAATTATTATACAGTCCTAGTCTTTGTGACTTTTAGTAATTAATATAAAAAACAAAATAATCCAAGTCCTCATGACGCTTTATATTTAGATGCCATTTAGTAATAATTGAAAAAAATGAATTAATAAAAAGCCCTAGTCCTTGAGATGCTTGATAATGAATAGAGTTATTTATAAGGTATAAATAAAGAGTTATTTAAAGAGTTAAAAATAAGGTGTTTATTAATAAATACAATTATAATTAAAATAATTAATTAATTTAAAGCCCTAGTCCTTGTGCTGCTTAATTTTTAATGGAAGTAAATTCAGTAAATTCAATTAATAAAATTAAATAAAATAATAAAATAAAAATTTAAATAATTAATAATGAAACCCTAGTCCTGGTGACGCCTATTAATTAATATAGTTAAAGTGATATAATTCTATAAAATAATAATTGAAAGAATTAAATAATTAAAAGCCCTAGTCCTTGAGATGCTTAATAATTAATAGAGTTCAATTAAATTAATATAATAAAATAAAATAATAATTCAAAAATAAAATAATATTTTAAATAATAAATAAATATAAATTCCTATTCCTCGTGTTGCTTAATAATTAATATATTTACATTAAAATAAAGAAATAGAAATAATATAGTAATTAAAATAATTCTTATAAAGTCCTAGCCCTTGTGACTTTTAGTAATTAATATAAATAAACAAAATAATCCAAGTCCTCATGACGCTTAATATTTAGATGCCATTTAGTAACCATTTCCAGTTTATTTGTACTCTTCGTTCTGAATTGCAGTCGCTGAAAAATGACATCTTTCCCCCGGGAGACCAAATAACGGTGGATACGTTGACGACGCTGCCCGGTAATGAAGTATTTGTTCAGTGAAGTTATTGTACTGGTTTTATAGCTGTCAGAGTTCTTCTGTAAACAGGTCGTTTGGCTCCGGGATGGTAAAGTACACACATATTTTGTGCATTGGCTTCACATGTCAACAATCGTTCTGCTTTGCGTAATTTGGCCGGACGCACAATAGCGTGATTAATTGATACAGGAAAACAAGACGCTCGGTGTGACAGCACAGGGGAGGGAATGTTCGATTACATGTAGACCAATTTCCTATATATGTAGCAATGGACTTTTAACTGTAGAAAAAAAAACAGATGACTAACTGGTAATGGAAAATTACAAAGGTTTGAAAAGGGTTCAACTCTACCATGTACCCCTACTCATTCACATGGGGGGGATGAAAACTGAGGGCTTCCAGATTCCAAAAAGCCCCCTGCCGGCAGACCCCCACAACCACCGGCCAGGGTTTTGGGGAAGAGGCCCTTGTTCCCATCAACATTGGGATAAGGTGCTTTGAGGGCCCCCCCACCCCAAAGCACCCCCCTGATGTTGAGGGTATGTAGCCTGGTATGGTTGAGGAGGGGGGATGCTCTTTTGTCCCCCCCCTCCTTACCTGGCCTGCCGGGCTGCTTACTCAGATAATGGCCTAGTATGGATTGGGGGGAACCCCACGCCATTTTTCTTTCATTCTTAAATTTTGGCATGGGGTTGTAACGCTCCTGCGTTTTATGTATGATGTGGATTTTCAGCTGCAGAAATATTCCACTTCAGTAGTCATGTAAGAGAAACGCTGAGACACCATTCCCAACTCTCAATGACTCATCATGTGTGGAGGATCTCAATTCAGCAAGTAAATACACACACTCAATAAGATGTTTCCTAGAGTGACTTATGTATATAGTAACACAGTGATGATAGGCTGAAGAGACAGGTTGGGTAGAGATGGTAGATGACAGACACTTGAAAGGAAATGTTCTTGAAAGTAAGATAGTAGCAGATGGGATGCAGATAGGTTTAGCAATCATGTATGGTAGCAGATGACAGAGTAGCAGGTGGACATACAAGAGAGATCAACCCAGTGCAAGAACAGGTGGTAGTAGGCTCAAGAGCTAGCAATCTTAGATAATGCAGATGTAGTAATAGTCCTTAGTATGCAGAGCTAGATAGTGTAAGCTTTAGTATAAAGGTTATAGAGGTTTCCCCTGTGGGGTACTTATCACTAATAGCAATGTAGCAGAGGAGAGGTTCGGCAAGAGCGGATGATCCGGTAGCGGGATACAGGGATCAGCGCAGCGTGGTTCCGATAGCGAGGTATGCTTGCAAGCATGAGAGCTTCAAGACAGGTTAGCATCAAGGCACAAAGCAGTTTGAACGAACACATGTGAGTGAGAGCCGGCGATCTAAATAGCCATCCAGTCCAGCGCTCAGTGATGACAGCATCAGTCTTAAAGGTGTATGCGCACCTTACCAAAAGAGAATGGTGGGGCGCATACACTTATGAAAAAGTAATTAGGGTACCCAAAGGTACCAGAACATTACAGGGGTTCCGCTCAAAATCCATACCAGACCTGAAGGGCCTGGTATGGGTGGGGGGGACCCCACGCCGGTTTTTATGTGATTTTTTTTTTTAATGCCGGCAATTCTTTCCTTTACATTTAACTGTCATGGGGGAACCCCGCTGTCAGCTGATGACTCATTGGTTGTTAAGGACGCGGCGGCTGCGGTGGCTTTTGGTGTGATGTTCCCCTCAAAATCCATACCAGACCGGGCCATACACATATGTGGTAATACGGTGGTTGGGCTTCTTCGTATGGCCAGTGTTGCTGTGTTGTGCTTGGAGAACACACACTAGATGCTCCCATCACGATTGTGCTGTCCCCGACACAGTGAGGATCAGGAGCCAATAGCAAAGGCTCCCTCTTATCTTATACTGTGACAACCAATCGTAAGGGTTAGACTCCTTAATCCTGGCCATACACATATGTGGTAATATAGTGGTTGGGCTTTGTTAACAAATAAAAAACTGAAAAATTGGGCGTGCAAAATTATTCAGCCCCTTTACTTTCAGTGCAGCAAACTCTCTCCAGAAGTTCAGTGAGTATCTCTGAATGATCCCAATCAAGTCTCTGTATAAATGCACCTGCACTGTGATAGTCTTCGATGTCCGTTTAAAGAGCAGAGAGCATCATAAAGAACAAGGAACACACCAGACAGGTCCGAGATACTGTTGTGGAGAAGTTTGAAGCCGGATTTGGATACAAAAAGATTTCCCAAGCTTTAAACATCCCAAGGAGCACTGTGCAAGCGATAATATTGAAATGGAAGGAGTATCAGACCACTGCAAATCTACAAAGACCTGGCCAACCCTCTAAACTTTCAGCTCATACAAGGAGAAGACTGATCAGAGATGCAGCCAAGAGGCCCATGATCACTCTGGATGAACTGCAGAGATCTACAGCTGAGGTGGGAGACTCTGTCCATAGGACAACAATCAGTCGTATACTGCACAAATCTGGCCTTTATGGAAGAGTGGCAAGAAGAAAGCCATTTCTTAAAGATATCCATAAAAAGTGTTGTTTCAAGTTTGCCACAAGCCACCTGGGAGACACCAAACATGTGGAAGAAGGTGCTCTGGTCAGATGAAACCAAAATCAAACTTTTCAGCAACAATGCAAAATGTTATGTTTGGCATAAAAGCAACACAGCTCATCACCCTGAACACACCATCCCCACTGTCAAACATGGTGGTGGCAGCATCATGGTTTGGGCCTGCTTTTCTTCAGCAGGGACAGGGAAGATGGTTAAAATTGATGGGAAGATGGATGGAGCCAAATACAGGACCATTCTGGAAGAAAACCTGATGGAGTCTGCAAAAGACCTGAGACTGGGACGGAGATTTGTCTTCCGAAAAGACAATGATCCAAAACATAAAGCAAAATCTACAATGGAATGGTTCACAAATAAACATATACAGGTGGGGCTTCTTCGTATGGCCAGCGTTGCTGTGTTGTGCTTGGAGAACACACACTAGATGCTCCCATCACAGACTCCTTAATGCCGACCTTACATCTATATGGTAATAGGGGTGGTGGGGCTTCTTCGTATGACCAGCATTGCTGTGTTGTACTTGGAGAACACACACTAGATGCTCCCATCACCGATCGTGCTGTCCCCGACACAGTCAGGATCAGGAGCCAATAGAGGAGGCTCCCACTTATCTTATACTGTGACAGCCATTCGTAAAGGGGTTAGACTCCTTAATGCCGGCCATACACATATGTGGTAATACGGTGGTTGGGCTTCTTCGTACGGCCAGCATTGCTGTGTTGTGCTTGGAGAACACACACTAGATGCTCCCATCACCGATCAATCGTGCTGTCCCCGACACAGTCAGGATCAGGAGCCAATAGAGGAGGCTCCCACTTATCTTATACTGTGACAGCCATTCGTAAAGGGGTTTGACTCCTTAATGCCGGCCATACACATATGTGGTAATATGGTGGTAGGGCTTGTTCGTATGGCCATCGTTGCTGTGTTGTGCTTGGAGAACACACATCAGATGCTCCCATCACCGATTGTGCTGTACCCGACACAGTGAGGATCAGGAGCCAATAGCAGAGGCTCCCGCTTATCTTATACTGTGACAGCCAATCATAAAGGGGTTAGACTCCTTAATGCCGGTCATACTGTACATATATGTGGTAATATGATAGTAGGGCTTGTTCGTATGGCCATCGTTGCTGTGTTGTGCTTGGGGAACACACACTAGATGCTCCCATCATCGATCGTGTCCCTGACACAGTGAGGATCAGGAGCCAATAGCAGAGGCTCCTGCTTATCTTATACTGTGACAGCCAATTATAGAAGGTTAGACTCCTTAATGGCGGCCATACACATATGTGGTAATACACTGGTGGAGCTTCTTCGTATGGCCAGCGTTGCTGTGTTGTGCTTGGAGAACACACACTAGATACTCCCATCACCGATCTCACTGTCCCCGACACTGTGAGGATCAGGAGCCAATAGAAGAAGCTCCCTCTTATCTAATACTGTGACAGCCAATCGTAAAGGGGTTAGACTCATTAATGCTGGCCATACACATATGTGGTAATACAGTGGTGGGGCTTTTTCTGTGCTACCACATATAAAATGGGGAAAATAATTCTTAGCCTCATCTGACCACAGCACTTTCACTTAATCCTTCTCTAAATCATTTAGATGTTCATGGGCAAACTTCAGACTGGCCTTCAGGCCATGAGGATATGTGGAAATACAGTGGTCGGGTTTCTTCCTCAACACTGTGACCGCACTGTCCCAGAGTTGAGTTATTTTGAGGGGACAGCAAATTTACACTGTTATACAATCTGTACCCTCACTACTTTACATTGTAGCAAAGTGTCATTTCTTCAGTGTTGTCACATGAAAAGATAGAATAAATGATTTACAAAAATGTGAGGGGTGTACTCACTTTTGGGAGATACTGTATGGTAGTACAGCGGTGGGGCTTCCTCTGTGCTGCCACATATATGCGACATCCAATCACAGTGATTACATAATTTGGGAAGCCCATGTAAAGCCATTAAAGGGCCAGCTCCTGCTGGCAGGGTGTTTTTAAACACTTGCCGAGCGCCGCAGGTACATATACTGCGGCGGTCAGCCCCCCCCCTGGGCAAAGTGACGTATCGGTACGTCACTCGCCCGCGAGCCAATAGGGGGCGAGCGCGTGCCACCGGAGGCGCGCTCCTGCTCTCGCTCATTCACTGCCATCCCCACGCGAGTGACCGGCGGCTCTGATGTCTGCCGGTCGCTCGCGATCTCCCGCTGGAGAGGGAGAAAGGCGGCTGATGTAAACAAAGCCGTCTGTCATTCTCCCCTGTGTAATAACAGAGATCATATGGTCCTGCTATGTAGGATCGTATGTCTCTGTGGTTACATCAAAAGCTACGCCCCTTTACAGTTAGAAGCACACCCCTAGGGACACACTTAACCCCTTGATCTCTAATAAAATTAACCCCTTCCCTGCCAGTGTCATTTTTACAGTAACAGTGCATATATATAGCACTGATTACTGCAGTAATGTCACTGGTACCCCCAAAAGTGTCAAAAATTTTATTCAAGGGTCCGATCTGTCCGCTGCAAAGTCGCAGTCCTGCAAAAAAAATCGCAGATCGCCACCATTACTCGTTAAAAAAAAAAAAAACAATAAAAATGACATAAATCTTTCCCTTAGTTAGTAAACGCAATAACTTTTGCGCAAACAAAACGCTTATTGCGATTTCTTTTCACCAAAAATATGTAGCAGAAAACAAATTGGCCTAAAATGTTAAAAATTTGGATTTTTACATTTTTTTGGGGGGGGAATTTCACATAAAAAAATGTGAAAAATATTGTTATTTTTTCAAAATTGTCGCTCTTTTTTGTTTATAGCGCAAAACGTAAAATCGCACAGGTGATCAAATACCACCAAAAAAAAGCTCTGTTTGTGGGAAAAAAAGGATGTAAATTTCGTTTGGGTACGGCGTCGCACGACCGCGCAATTGTCAGTTAAAGTCGCACAGCGCCGAATCGCAAAAAGTGGCCTGGACGTAAGACAGTAAAATCCTCCGGTGGTAAAGTGGTTAATAAATAATACCGGAAGGGATTTCAGCGTGTAAGTGGGGGGGGGGGGTGAAAAAAATCCTGGCGTTCAAACGTCGTTCACAAGCGGTTGTAAACGGTTCTTGGCAAATTCGGAACGGTTGTAAAAAAAAAAACAAAATCGGTTTGGAAGGTCTCCGCTCCAGTTTATGATTCAGATGGCAGATGGCGGCCGGCGTGTCAAAGTTTCTGGCGTGCATACATTGTCGCTGTCTTCCCAGCAGAATGTCACTCCAATCCTTCGCCTCCCACATCTACCGCTGATTAGACACTATTCCTCCTGCCATTTTCGCAGAGCTCAAGTGTTTTTTTTTAATCACTACAGAAGCTCATTACGCTTTCCCGGTGACTCTTATGTCCTTCAGTTTTTTTTTTTTCTTTTTTTTTTTTCCCTGCAAGATTAGATTCTATACTCCGATGAATATTGAATGATTTCATTACATACAAATGCAATCAACACTTTTTGCATAAATTTCCCCCCTCTTTTCTTAAGTTCCAATTGACCTTAGCACCCATCCAGGCAATGGCACAATACAAATGCAAATGAGCCAACACAAGAACATATAGCGGCAGTCAAAGAATATATTATGAACAAGGAGAAGAGCGGAGCGCACTATTATTTTTTTATTTTATTTTTTTTAATTTTTTTTTAGTATATTGCTATGTATTATCCGGTATAATTTCTTTAGAGAGAGGGCACTATATTTTGTTGTGCAAACCCTAATCTACCTATATAATGTACGTCGCAGAGTACATCCGAGGCGGCGAAGCGTAATTACAGTGGATGGCGTCTTGCCGGTTCAGGCACGCTGTGTTAATACAGCTCAGCGTTTGGAAGTCTAGTTATAATATTCTGGTTAACAGGAAAACCAAAATAGCAAATATGTTTCCATTTTTTTTAATCAAAAAAAAGGTAAATGGGGATCAAGTCGCAAAAATATAAATAAAATGTATATAAAATATTCGCACTCAGGCCTCATTCATTGACACTAGCGTAGTGCGTCAATTCGTGCAAAATTGCGCAATTTTTTTTTATGCCTAATACATAGATGAGTGACGGCAGAAAAAAAGACCAAATGGTCTTTCGAGTATGTCCCATTTTTTAAATTTGGCACTGAGGCCAGTATTCACCATTGCCCTGGTGTCACAAACTCTGACCGAGTGGGCTAAGCTTTTACGCTGTGACCTGAAAGCGGAGTTCCACCCTAGTTATACATTTTTTTATAAAAATACCCCCGGGACAGTCAGGGCTAGCACATTCCACAATGGCTAGCCTCTGATCTGTCCCAGGTTGCACTTACCTTTCAGGAGAAATACTTACCTTGAAATTGTCTTCTCCAGCGCTGCCATCTCAGGTGTGGGCAGCTTAAAGCCAGCGCGATCCTCTTCCGCGTCCTCTTCCTCCTTCTTTGGTCCCACGATGCACTGCACCGGCCCCGACGTCACTTCCGGGTCGCGCGCGTCATCCCTCCACAGCTTCTGGGCATGCCCAGAAGCTGTTTAGAAGGGAATGACGCGCGCGCCCCGGAACTGACGTCGGGGCCGGTGCAGGCGCAATGATTCCTGGGAGCGATGACGTTCAGCTCCCAGGAATCATTGCAAAAGCCAGGAAGTGACGAATCGCCGTGGCCGCCGAGGGGAGGAAGAAGGAAGTAAGGTGAGTATATTTTCTCTAAAAGGTAAGTGAAAAAAAAAAAAAAATTGCGATTATCCATTTGTTTTTCAGGTGACCGGGAGCGAGAAGATGGAGGTAAGTATAAATTTCGGGTGGAACTCCGCTTGAAGGAAGAACAGCTCTCCTCTACCTTTGCTGAGCTGGCGGACCAGCTGGTCCAGGGGCTGCAGTTTATCTGTGATGCCTCTTTGGATGCGGCTCCCCTAGTGGCTCGGCTCTCTGTTTCAGCAGTGGGCCTTCGGCATGTGTTTTGGCTCAAATGCTGGTCAGTGGACCAGACTTCTAAAATGGCCTTGACTGATCTCCCATTTCAAGGGGATCGCCTGTTTGGGGCTACCCTGGTATCATCTGTCAACGTGTCTGTGGTAGTGAGCCCTTATAGATCCCCAGCTCAGGATTCCCCAGGGCGCGGAGTCTAAGTCCCAGCCTGCTTCTTCACCAGGGCCCCTGATGGTGGGGATGGACTTGCAGCAGGCTGGAACCAGGTCGCGGCCCCCAGGTAGGGCCAGCTGAAGATATGGAGACCGCTGGCGCGTGCAGAGTAAACAGGAGACTACAAGGATATCCAAGAGACAAGCTGAGGTCAGGACAGGCAGTAGACGTGCATAGACGGAGAAACGAAGCCGGGTCGGTACACAGGAGATCAGATACAATAGCCAAGGGATAGCTAAGGTTACAGGGATGGGAGCTCAGAGAACAGCGATGTTGCTCAAGCAAGGAGCAGTGCACTGAGCATGTGTATATATAGGGAAGCATACAGGGAGGTGACCCAGGAAGTAATTGACAGGAACAGGATATAACCCACAGTGGAGCAGGCGACGCCCATAGCAGAACAGAGAAGCCCAAACACCACATGTGAAGGAAGGCAAGACAGAAGCACTGCAGCAAGGCGGTAAGAATATACAAACAAAACTATAGGCTAACTTGTGACAACATCATTAAAGGTCTCACAATGGAAAGAGCACTTTTCTTCCACAGGCTACTCCTTCTCAGCTCATAAGAATTTTTTTTCGTCTCTCAGGGTCGACTGACAAGGGCTCGAAGCCTTTCAGGGCCTCCTCTGGAGGATCCAAACAAACCTAGTCTGGCAAACCAAGAGCGGGCTTTTCCAGATCCGCAGACAGGGCTCCTTCAGCATGAAGGTGCGCCCTCACCCATATCGGTGGTGGTGGGGGAGTCCTCGCTGGTTTTCGGACCCGTGGACTTCCCTGGTACAAGACAAGTGGGTCCACTAAGTCAGTTGTCCTCAACTCCGGTCCTCGGGGCCCACTAACAGGCCAGATTCTAGGGGTTCTCTAAGTCTAGAGAGGGTAAGGGGGGGTTCCTCAGTCTGAGGTGGAAGTCAGGGGGCCCTCTGTTTAGGGGGGTTTGTCAGTCTAGGGCAGTGGTTCTCAACTCCTGTCCCCAGGGCCCACTAACAGGCCAGATTTTAAGTATTACCTTGGGAAGATGCAGACTAGAATACTGCAATCACTGAGCAGCAAATGAGATCACCTGTGATGTCATTTAGTTATCTTGCAAACCTGGCCTGTTAGTGGGCCCCGGGGACAGAAGTTGAGGACCACTGCACTAAGTCATTCGGTCCGGCTACAAGACCTATTACCTCAAGGGGTAATTGTCCCGGTTCCAACTTCGGAACATTTTCAGGATTTTTACTCAAACCTGTTTACAGTTCCCAGAAAGGAAGGCGAGGTGTGTCCAATCCTGGACCTCAAGGCGCTAAACTACTTTGTGCGGGTGCAGAAGTCCAAGATAGAGTCCATTGGCATGGTGGCATCCCTGCAGCAGGGGGATTTTCTTGCCTTTATCAACATCAAGGATGCTTACCTTCACATTCAAATATGTGCTGGTCACCAGCGCTTTCTCCCGTTTGCCATTGGAGAGGAGCATTATCAGTTTGTGGCGTTACCATTTGGTCTCGCCTCTGCTCCTCAGGTCTTCACAAAAGTGTTAGCCCCGGTGTCAGCATTGTTAGGCCAACAGGAGATAGCGGTACTGGGCTACTTGGACGACCTCCTTCTGTGAGCGGAGTCTCCTACTGCTCTGGTGGAACACCTGGAAATTACCTTACGAACTCTGAGGGAGTTCGGTTGGTTTCAGAATTTTCAGAAGTCTGCGCTGGTTCCGTCCACAAAGCTGGACTATATGGGTCTGACTCTGGACTCGGCCTTAGACAGAGTGCTCCTTCCTCTGGACAAAATCCAGAAATTGCAGGCTTCAATTCATCTCCAGCTGTCCAGCAGATGGTCATCCCTCCAGACTTGCATGCGGGTGCTGGGCCTGATGGCG
This sequence comes from Pelophylax lessonae, assembly GCF_965119305.1. NCBI lineage: Eukaryota > Metazoa > Chordata > Amphibia > Anura > Ranidae > Pelophylax > Pelophylax lessonae. The sequence continues at coordinate 288,158,635 of NC_138774.1, forward strand.
TCTATCTTCGAGGCGGTTCCGTTTGCACAGTTCCATACAAGGTCCCTGCAAAAGGGGGATTCTGGCCAAATGGGACAAGACTCTGCAGTCTCTGGACAATCGGATCCGGCTAAACCGGGGAAGGAAGGAGTCCCTGATATGGCGGCTTCGCTCTCCGACGCTTTGCCTGGGCAAATCCTTCCTCCCCTTTTATTTGACAGTGATCACTACGGATGCCAGCCAGTCCAGCTCGGGAGGCGTCCTCTGCAAAAATTCTGCTCAGGTGATCTGGACACTGGAAGAGTCCAGACCTACCGATCAATGTCTTGGAATCCCGAGTAATCAGACTGTGCCTGGACCATTGGACGGATCATCTTCAGGGATGTCCAGTGTGCATTAAATCAGACATTGCCACGGCTGTGGCTTATGTCAATTACCAAGGGGGCACATAAATTGTCCTGGCGGCTCTGGAGGTAGCCAGCATTCTAAGGTGGGCAGAACGGTTCATCCAGCCCTTTCCGCCGTACACATTTACCGGGGTAGAAAAGTGGCAGGTGGATTACCTAAGTCGGCAGGCGTTCGACCAAGGACCAAGGTCCCTTCATCCAGAGGTGTTTCATCAGTTGTGTCTCCGGTGGGGCGTCCCCGAGGTGGATCTGTTGTTGTCTCGGCTCAACAGAAAGGTGCAGAGGTTTGTGGCTCGGTCACGGGATCCTCTGGCGGATGCCGCAGATGTGCTGGTGGCCCCTTGGGGTCAGTATCATCTGATTTATGCCTTCCCTCCTCTTAAGCTTCTGCCAAGACTTCTTTGCAGGATCGAGGCAGAAGGGATTCTGGTCATTTTAGTGGGTCCAGACTGGCCTTGCCAGGCTTTGTACGCCGATCTGGTGCGGCTGGTTGCCGACGTTCCTTAGAATCTTCCTCTCAGGGAGGATCTGCTGTCCCAAGGACCAATCTTCCATCCTGCTTTACACTCGCTGGCTTTGACGGCTTGGCTGGTGAACGCCAGGTGCTGATGGGTAGAAGTCGGTGATTATAATGCAGTCTCTGTTCTAATTCATCCCAAAGGCGTTTTTATCAGGTTGAGGTCAGGACTCATCCATGTCTTTATAGACCTTACTTTGTGCACTGGCCCAAATCATTTGGTGGAGGGTGACTTATGGTGTATGTTTTTCAGGGGTTGTGCTTGGCCCCTTGGTTCCAGTGAAACTCTTAAGGCGTCAGCATACCAAGACATTTTGGAAAACTTCATGCTCTCAACTTTGTGAGAACAGTTTCTGTTCCAACATTATTTTGCACCAGTGCACAAAGCAAGGTACATAAAGACATGGATGAGCGAGTTTGGGGTGGAGGAGTCCTGACCTCAACCCGAGACCCACCTCAATATTGAACCCTATGGACTTAGATTGGGATGCCATTAGAGTTAATGTGCGTGTAAAGGCAAGCGTCCCAATACTTTTGACAATGTAGTGTATATTCCTGCGAGCAGGACCAGCACTACCACTAGGTGAACTAGGCAGCTGCCTAGGGCGCACTGCGGCCTAGGGTGCAACCACTGCCCTGGTTTCCCTACTCTCCACCGGCTTCCTTACATTCCACTAGCTTCCCCACTCAAGGCTCCATTCACAAAGCGGTATGATGCGTCATTTAATTTACAACCTCGTGTTAACGGGCGGTCGCCATGTCCTACCGATGTGTCATGTAAAGAAAAGAATTGCCGGCATTAAAAAAATCACTGAAAAAACAGCGTGCCCCTATCCAAAATCCATAACAGGCCTCATGGTTCTGGTATGGATTTTGAGGGGAACACCAACGCCAACTTTTTTGAAAATGGAAAAGGGGAGGCCAAGCGAGCTTCCCCCCCCCCCCCTCGAACCATATCCAGGCCACATGCCCTCAACTTAGGGGGTGCTGTGCTTTGGCAGAAATCCCCCCGAGCCAAGCTGCAGCTCCGTGTATCCATTCAGATACGGAGCTTCCATTCGGCCCCACCACCTCCTTTTCGTGATAGGCTAATTGAGTTTGATTGACAGCAGTGGGAGCAAATGGCGCTGCTGCTGTGTCTCAGCCAATCATGAGAGAGAGTTCTGGGCGACTGAGGCACTCTTGGACATAGATTTCCAGGTCTTGATCAAGTGATGAGCTTGGGTTGGAACCCAAGCTCATCACTTGTCCTGATGGAGAGAACTGGGAGGAAATGTGGAGGCCATCCCCAACAATGTTGATTTCTGCCAGGGAACAGTTGATCCACTACATATTTCTATAAATAATATACTTAACAAAATGTCTTCAACACACCCAGCGAAATGCTCATAATGTCTCCAAGATTTCCTGCATGTCTCTTGAAATTTCCCAGCTATACGGCCCCTTCAGCGAGCAGTGGTTTACCTTACTTCTAGACTAACTACTATCTCGCTAATTCTAGAACCAAACATCTTCCTGTTGGTTCCAGTAGAACATTTGGCCAATAACTTGCTGGTCACTCCGTATCGATACCTCAAATTTGGGTGATGGTGTCTGGTGGTGGCACTTTATGATATCAGGAAGAAATGATCTTTCACTTGTCAATATATCGTAATTGGGACTCTTTGTTTGGACTCTTTTGGTCACTTTTTATATACGTCACTTACCAAACAAGACTGGAAAGATTTAATCAACCCATCATTGCATTTGTATTAAGCTACTTATGCCAGTAGGGACAAACCACTTAAAGTAAAAAGTTTGGGGCATCTGGTTAGAATCAGAACATACTACATTTCCCTAAAGTAGATAAGAGACTCTTAAGCATCAACATCAACTCTCCTGACCACTGGATGTAAAGGAGACTTCCTCTCGTAAACTAATTTGTCCTAAGATTAATTTATGGACATTTTTTTAATTCTTTGACTTGGACTACGGTTCTCTTGGACTCTACATTGGTTGTTATGTCATAAGGGGGTGTATTTAGCGCTGGATTTGCAGTAGCATTCGGCTTGTCCAAATAGTACCTTTAGAAGAAGGCCAACATCCCCACCAAGACCAAAATTCTCCCCTTCCGAAACCTGATCCTGCCAGTTCACCTGTACAAATCAAAAACATGGACTCTACTCAATCCTTACATGAATAAGCTCAAGGTCTTCCAAATGCAATGCCTGAGATGGATTTTCGGTGTCTCTCTACGTGATCGCCATCAGAATGAGACAATTCGGGCAAGTTGCGACCACCAACCTTCAGTCAATGAACAAATCTAAGACTGCTATGGCTTGGCCAGAGCATTTGGCTGCCACATAAACTCTTCTCTTTCCATCCGATGGCTTAACAAACGGCACCAAAGACAATATGGCTGAAACGTATGAAAGATGATCTAAGGAGCCTGTGACTGATCATTGACGTGACCAGAAATTTTGCCACCGATTTCCAAGGTGTGGAAGCATATTGTGAACAACACATTGAATCCAGCAGCACCTACAGAAGCATACTTGTGTAGCACCCTCCTAGTCAGGTGCTAGGTAGAGAGTGTAGTTTGGCTCTCTCTGCTTACCAGAAGAGCAGCAGGCAAAATCTTCATGCACTCTGCTTATCAGGGAGCAGGATTTGTAGTTAGGTCTACTCAGTGTGCCCAGTGTGTGATTCATCAGGTCTCAGGGAGTATCCCCAGCTGATCCAATGGGGAGGCACGTTGGATGCTAGAGGAAACCTGACCAATGACACACAGGCTTTTGGTACTGTCCCAGGGGTTGGCACAGTGGTGCATTATGGGACAGGGTATAAAAAGCCACGGGCACATGAGGTAGAGGTCTTTGGGCGGGAAGCCAGGTCCCAGAAGGAGTGTGGCAGCTGCCTTCTCTTCTGCAGCAGTTGGTGGTGGTCACAGGCAGTCGGCCTGGTGTACCGGGGGTGTGAGGCTGAACCCAGAGGTCCAGGAGTTGGGGCATTGGAGAATCTGGAAAAACAGTGTTGTGAGTACAGAGGAACTTGCCCAGGGGTCTGCCCAGCAAGGGGACCACTCTGGAGTGTAGAGTCAGTGGATGGGTGTCAGCTAGCCCAAAGAGAAAGGGGGTACTAGGGGAGTACCCTGAAGAGAAATACTATAGGAACACTTATCTCATCTTCATTCAAGTGGCAGGATGAAGTAGCGGCCTTGCTTCATTCTCAAGTTAGAAGTCCTCAGCACTGTAAATAGTTAACAGTTGGAGTATCCCACTCATCCCTTCTCCCATCCCAATATAAATAAAGACACAAAACAACAACCCCTGGACTGATCTTTGACTGAGCCAAGAAATTAAAGTGTTACGTTACTGCAAAGAGTTGCGTAAATCCCAGGGACACTTGTAAAGACAATCTGCTCCCCAATAGCCAGCTAAGTTTAAAAAAGTAGAGTTTAGTAGCCATGACCAGCTGTAATTACAGTATATACAGTAAGTGCCGGTTCACACTAAAGCAGCACGACTTCGGGGGCGACCTGCGAAGTCGCGTGCACCGCGACTTTGGCACAACTTGCACGGACTTCATAAAATGAATGTCTATGCAAGTCGCTCCAGGTCGCCCCGAAGTAGTACAGGACCCTTGTTCTAAGTCGGAGCGACTTGTGTCGCTCCTATTAGAACCGTTCCTGTACTACACTATGGACCGCGACGGTGCACGACTTGTCAGGCTGACCAAGCCGCCTGACAAGTCGTACTAGTGTGAACCGGCACTAATGAATTTACAAAAAAAATATTATACAGTGCATTGCGAAAGTATTCGACCCCCTTGAACTTTTCGACCTTTTGCCACATTTCAGGCTTCATACATAAAGATATAAAACTGTATTTTTTTTTTTTTTGAAGAATCAACAACAAGTGGGACACAATCCATGAAGTGGAATGAAATTTATTGGATATTTCAAACTTTGTTAACAAATAAAAAACTGAGTGGGCGTGCAAAATTATTCAGCTCCTTTACTTTCAGTTGATTTTATAAAATGGTGTCGCGCTAGTCCATAATCAACAATGCTAATGAGCAGGCTGATGAATGTAAGAAGGTGAGTCCCAAAAGTGCTGGCAGAGTCCACATCCACTAAATTGATGGAAAATGTGAAGCAGAAAAAGACCACCACCGAGCAGAATAACAGGGTACTCTTACCAACTGCATAGACCCCTGGGGGTCAAACCAAGCCCAGATAGAAATGCTGACACTGACAGGGAAGGACCAGACCGCTTCCAAAATCCCCTCATGGTGTAGCATGTTCAATAGACATTTATTTCAAACAGTAAAAAAGCAGCTTACATTCTCCATGGGTATAACATCGCACATCGGTAGCGTGGGTTTCTAACCGACAAAATGGCCACCGCGTCCCTCGTCTGCGCATGCGTCTCGGCGCCACCCAAGACTTTCAGTGCAGCAAACTCTCTCCAGAAGTTCAGTGAGGATCTCTGAATGATCCAATGTTGATCTAAATGACTAATGATGATAAATAGAATCCACCTGTGTGTAATCAAGTCTCCATATAAATGCACCTGCACTGTGATAGTCTCAGAGGTCCGTTTAAAGCGCAGAGAGCATCATGAAGAACAAGGAACACACCGGGCAGGTCCGAGATACTGTTGTGGAGAAGTTTAAAGCCGGATTTGGAAACAAAAAGATTTCCCAAGCTTTAAACAACCCAAGGAGCACTGTGCAAGCGATAATATTGAAATGGAAGGAGTATCAGACCACTGCAAATCTACGAAGACCTGGCCGTCCCTCTAAACTTTCAGCTCATACAAGGAGAAGACTGATCAGAGATGCAGCCAAGAGGCCCATGATCACTCTGGATGAACTGCAGAGATCTACAGCTGAGGTGGGAGACTCTGTCCATAGGACAACAATCGTATACAGTCGTATACTGCACAAATCTGCCCTTTATGAAAGAGTGGCAAGAAGAAAGCCATTTCTTAAAGATATCCATAAAAAGTATTGTTTAAAGTTTGCCACAAGCCACCTGGGAGACACACCAAACATGTGGAAGAAGGTGCTCTGGTCAGATGAAGCCAAAATCAAACTTTTTGGCAACAATGCAAAATGTTATATTTGGCGTAAAAGCAACACAGCTCATCACCCTGAACACACCATCCCCACTGTCAAACATGGTGGTGGCAGCATCATGGTTTGGGCCTGCTTTTCTTCAGCAGGGACAGGGAAGATGGTTAAAATTGATGGGAAGATGGATGGAGCCAAATACAGGACCATTCTGCAAAAGACCTGAGACTGGGACGGAGATTTGTCTTCCAACAAGACAATGATCCAAAACATAAAGCAAAATCTACAATGGAATGGTTCACAAATAAACATATCCAGGTGTTAGAATGGCCAAGTCAAAGTCCAGACCTAAATCCAATCGAGAATCTGTGGAAAGAACTGAAAACTGCTGTTCACAAACGCTCTCCATCCAACCTCACTGAGCTTAAGCTGTTTTGCAAGGAGGAATGGGCAAAAATGTCAGTCTCTCGATGTGCAAAACTGATAGAGACATACCCCAAGCGACTTACAGCTGTAATCGCAGCAAAAAGGTGGCGCTACAAAGTATTAACTTAAGGGGGCTGAATAATTTTGCACGCCCAATTTTTCAGTTTTTTATTTGTTAACAAAGTTTGAAATATGCAATAAATTTCGTTCCACTTCATGATTGTGTCCCACTTGTTGATTCTTCAAAAAAAATTACAGCTTTATATCTTTATGTTTGAAGCCTGAAATGTGGCAAAAGGTCGAAAAGTTCAAGGGGGCCGAATACTTTCGCAAGGCACTGTAAACAAGAGAAAATGCATTGTTATTGTTGATGGCAGGAAATCCATGGATGCCATATCCATATTGAAGGCCAAATTGAAGAATTGGTTGAGAGGACTTACTGCTACCAAATAGCTAAGGATTAAAAAGACAAAGGAGGAGAAAAAGACTGTCGCACTGAAAAAAACAGGACCAGATGTAATTATATAATGTATCGGTTTTGCTTCCACACAGACAATGTCACAGTTTTCTTGAATGTTGATTTTATTGGTCTTGGACCTTTTCTAACTTTTAACTGTATGTTTATTTACATTATTAACCTAAATTTAAAAAATTACTATAAAAGAAGAGAATACACTTTGTTGAAGTTGGTGGCAGGACACCATAAATGCCATACCCAATTAGAAGGCCAGAAATATTTCCACAGATCCCCAAGGCTGGATGGGTATTGTGCTTAACCCTCGGAATCTAACAGCACCTACAGCAGGGTATTGGTTAAGAGGACGAACTGCTCCCCAATAGCCAAGGTCTTCCAAATGCGATGCCTGATACAGATTTTGGGTGTCTCTCTTAATGATCCCCGTCAGGGGGGATGACTATAATGAAGAGAAAATACTTTGTTGATGGCAGGTAATCCATGGATGTCATACCCAAATAGAAGGCTAGTAATTTGGTTTTGCTTGCATGCCGGCAATGTCCCAGTTTTCTTAAATGTTTTTATTGGTCTATGACCTTTTTAAACTTGTAACTGTATGTCTTTATTACATTATTAAATAAAATAAAATAAAATAGAAAGAGATACTTTGATGTAGTTAGTGGCAGGCAACCCATGGATGCCATACCCAAATAGAAGGTCTGAAATATCTCCACTGATCACCAAAGTTGGACAACACAAGGAATCCAGCAGGACCCACATTTCTTAAATGTTTTTATTGGCCTATGACCTTTTTAAACTTGTAACTGTATGTCTTTATTACATTATTAAACTAAAAAAAATAAAATAGAGATACTTTGATGTAGTTAGTGGCAAGCAACCCATGGATGCCATACCCAAATAGAAGGTCAGAAATATCTCCACTGATCTCCAAAGTTGGACAACACAAGGAATCCAGCAGGACCCACATTTCTTAAATGTTTTTATTGGTATATGACCTTTTTAAACTTGTAACTGTATGTCTTTATTACATTATTAAACTAAAAAAAAAAAAAAAATAGAAAGAGATACTTTGATGTAGTTAGTGGCAGGCAACCCATGGATGCCATACCCAAATAGAAGGTCAGAAATATCTCCACTGATCTCCAAAGTTGGACAACACAAGAAATCCCACAGGACCCACAGCAGTGTATTGGTTGACAGGACAACCTGCTCCCCAACCTTTTTCAACTTGTTACTGTATATCTTTTTTGCCTTATTAAACTGAATTAAAATAATTTACAAAAAAAGTCAATAAAGAAGAGAAAATACTTTGTTGAAGTTGGTGGCAGGCAACCCATGGATGCTGTACCCAAAAAGAAGGTCAGAAATATCTCCACCGATTGCCAAAGCTGGACAACACATGGAATCCAGTGGTATCTATAGCAGTGTATTGTTTGGGAGGATGACCTGTTCTCTAACCTTTTTTAACCTTTAATTACATCAATAAACTAAATAGAAATAAATCATAAAACAAAGACTATAATAAAGAGAAAATACTTAGTTGAAGTTGATGGCAACCCATGGATGCCATACACAGATACAAGGCCAGAAATATCTCCACGGATTGCCAAAGGTGGAAAACACATGAAATCCAGTGGTATCTACTATATAGCACTGTATTGGTTGAGGTAATCCATGGATGCCATACCCAAATAATGGGCTAGTAATTTGGTTTTGCTTGCATGCTGGCAATGTCACAGTTTTCTTAAATGTTTTTATTGGTCTATGACCTTTTTAAACTTGTAACTGTATGACTTTATTACATTATTAAACTAAAAAAAAAAAAATAGAAAGAGATACTTTGCTGTAGTTAGTGGCAGGCAACCCATGGATGCCATACCCAAATAGAAGGTCAGAAATATCTCCACTGATCTCCAGAGTTGGACAACACAAGGAATCCAGCAGGACCCACAGCAGTGTATTGGTTGACAGGACAACCTGCTCCCCAACCTTTTTCAACTTGTAACTGTATATCTTGTTTTCATTATTAAACTGAATTAAAATAATTTACAAAAAAAAAAAGTCAATAAAGAAGAGAAAATACTTTGTTGAAGTTGGTGGAAGGCAACCCATGGATGCTGTACCCAAATAGAAGGTCCGAAATATCCCTACTGATTGCCAAAGCTGGACAACACATGGAATCCAGCGGTATCTATAGCAGCATATTGGTTGGAAGGATGGCCTGCTCCCCAACCTTTTTTAAGCTTTAATTACATTATTAAACTAAATAGAAATAAATAATAAAAACAAAGAATATAATAAAGAGAAAATAATTAGTTGAAGTTGGTGGCAACCCATGGATGCCATACCCAAATACAAGGCCAGAAATATCTCCACCGATTGCCAAAGGTGGACAACACATAAAATCCAGTGGTATCTACAGTATAGCACCATATTGGTTGAGAAGACCTGATCCCCAACCTTTTTTAACTTGTAACTGTATGTCTTTATTACACTATTAATCTGAATCAAAATAATTTACAAAAAAATGACAATAAAGAAGAGAAAATACTTTGTTGAAGTTGGTGGCAGGCAACCTGTGGATGCCATACCCAAATAGAAGGTCAGAAATATCTCCACCGATCGCCAACACATGGAATCCAGGGGTATCGCCAACACATGGAATCCAGTGGTAGCAGTGTAGTGGTTGAGAGGACGACCTGCTCCCAAACCTTTTTTAACCTGTAAATGTATTTCGTTATTACATTATTAAACTAAATAGAAATTAATCATAAAAACAAAGACTATGAAGAAGAGAAAATACTTAGTTGAACTTGATGGCAGAAAATCCATGGATGCCATACACAAATAGAAGACCAAAAATATCTCCACCGATTACCAAGGGTGGACAACACATGAAATCCAGCAGTATTTATAGCAGAAAATTGGTTGAAAGGAGGACCTGCTCCCCAACCTTTTTCAACTTTTCAAACAGAATCCAGTAGCACCTACAGCAGTGTATTGGTCGTACCCTTTTGAAATTATCTTTTTTATTAATATTATTAAACTGAAAAGAATCAATTTGCCAAATAATGAACGTAAAGAAAAGAAAATACTTTGTTGAAGTTGGTAGCAGGCAATCCATGGATTCCATACCCGAAGAGAAGGCTAGCAAATCAGTTTTGCTTGCATGATGGCAATGTATCACGTACCTGGAGATGAGCCTGACACTGTGAAGAAGGCCTCCCTTGCGCCTCCGACTCGGGACCCCTGATAGTGCAGACAGGGGACACTGGAGTGTGGAGTAGCATGAGTGCCTGGAGGTTTGCTTGAAGCGGACGATGGTTACTGGTGAAGGTCCCCAGAGAAGTCCGATGAGCAGGGTGTTGAGCAGGCAGCAGGTGCTGGAAGCAGGGGTTCCTGGGTAACAGGAGGAGCTTCCTAGGCAGGATGGACGGATCTGGGAATGACAGAAGCGTGGTAAGACAAGCCGGGTCAGAAGCCAATTGGTAACGTAGGGGCCAGTAGGAGCAGACAGGAAGAGAGGTCACGGGACAAGCCAAGGCCGGTGCAGGTGGAGATCAGGGAATCGTCAGGACAAGCCGGGTCTGGAACTAGGAACAAGATGCAGGTAAACAGGTAACAGGTATCCAAGGCTGAAGACAAAGCAGCACTGGAGCAGTGTAATGGCTGGGTTTAAATAGTCTCTTTGGCGCCAATGTCTAACGCACGTTCGCGTACTCGCGAACGTGCGTGCGTGGTTGGGCGAATTCGCGCATGCATCGCCCATTGTCAGGTTTCTGACAGGAACACGTCTTTGCACAGCAAACGTTCTCTTACACAATGTAAAAGTTTTCTTGAATGTTTGTGACCTCTTTTAACTTGTAACTGTATGCCTTTATTACATTATTAAACTAAAAAATGAAATGGAAAGAGAAAATACTTTGATGTAGTTAGTGGCAGGCTATCCATGAATGCCATTCTCAAATAGAAAGCCAGAAACATCTCCACTGATCACCAAAGGTGGACAACACAAGGAATCCAGCAGCAACCGCAGCAGCATATTGGTTGACAGGACTAACCTGCTCCCCAACCTTTTTTAACTTGAAACTGAATGTCTTTATTACATTATTAAACTGAATAGAAATAAAATAATAAAAACAAAGAATATAAAGAAGAGAAAATACTTTGTTGAAGTTGATGGCAGAAAGCCACCGAACACCAAAGGTAAAAAACACATGGAAGCCAGTAGCACCTACAGTAGTTTATTGTTTGGATAACCTGTTCCCGAACCTTTTGAACTTGTAACTGTATGTCTTTATTACATTAATAAACTGAACAGGAATAATTTACCAAAAAATGGATATAAAGAAGAAATCATATTTCCTTGAAATTGGTAGCAGGGAACCAATGGATGCCATACCCAAAGAGAATGCTAGCAAATCGGTTCTGCTTTCATACTGGCAATGTCGCAGTTTTCTTAAATGTTTGTGACCTATTTTAACTTGTGACTGTATATCTTTATTACATACATCATTAAACTAATTAAAAGAAAATAGAAAGAGAAAATACTTTGTTGTAGTTGGTGGCAAGCAACTATACATGCTATAAAACCAGAAATATCCCCACTGATCACTAATGGTGGACAACACATGGAATCCAGCAGCACCCACATCAGTGTGTTGTTTGAGAGGACAACCAGCTCCGCAGCCTTTTTTAACTCATAATTGTATGTCTTTATTACATTATTAAACTAAACAGAAATAATTTACCAAAAAAATGGCTATTAAAATGAAAAAAATACTTTGTTGAAGTTGGTGGCAAGCAGTCCATGGATGTCCATGGAAATGGAAAGACAGAAATATCTCCACCAAACGCCAAAGGTGGAAGGGTTTTGTGAACAACACATGGAATCCAGTGACCCATACAGCAGTGTGTTGGATGAGAGGTCAACCTGCTCTCCAAAAGCCAGCTGAGAATAGAAGAGGAAGATGAAGAAAAAGTTGAACAAGATGAAGATGAAGACAAAGAAGAAGGCGAACAAGAGGCGGAACAATACGAAGAAGAAGATAAAGGAGAAGAAGATGACAAAGAAAAAGAAAGAGAAGAATATGGCAAACAAGAAGAATACAAAGAAGATGAAGAAGCAAAAGGTGGCAAACAAGAAGAAGAAGGCGAACAAGAGAAAGAAGAAGATGAAGAAGATAAAAGAGAAGAAGAAGACAAAGAAGAAGGCAAACAGAAAACAAAAAACGCCAAGGTGGAAGGGTATTGTAAACAAAACATGGAATCCAGTGGCACCCAGCAGTATGTTGGATGAGAGGACAACCTGCTCCCCAAAAGCCAGCTGAGAATAGAAGAAGAAGATGAAGACGAAGAAGAAAAAGTTGAACAAGAGGAAGAGAAAGGAGAACACAAAGAAGAAGAAAGAGAAGAAGATGGCAAAGAAAAAGACAAATAAGATGAAAAAGATGGTAAACAAGAAGACAAAGAAGGTGAAAAAGACAAAGAAGATGAAGACAAAGATTAAGGCGAACAAGAGGAGGAAGAATACGAAGAAGAAGATAAAGGAGAAGAAGACAAAGAAGAAGAAGAAGGCAAACAAGAAGATGATGAAGAATACAAAATGACAAACAAGAAGAAGGTGAAGAAGATGAAGACAAAAAAGAAGGCGGCGAACAAGACGAAGAAGACGAAGAAGATGGAGAAGAAAACGACAAAGAAGAAGGCAAACAGAAAACAAAAAAGATAAAAAAGAAGAAGGTGAAGAGGACGACGAAGGAGAAGCAGATGAAGAAGGAGGAGAAGAGGATGAAGGCAAAGAAGAAGGAGAAGATCAAAGGCAAACAAGAAGATGAAGAAAATTAAGAAAAAGGTGAAGAATATGATGAAGACGAAGGAGAAGGAGATAAAGAAGACAAAGGAGAAGGTGAAAAAGACGACGCTGAAGGAAAAGGCGGCAAACAAGAAAAAGATGAGGAGGATGAAGAAGAAGGCAAAGAAGATGAAAATGAAGAAGGCAACGAAGAAGACGAAGACAGAAGATAAAGAAGAAGGATACGAAGAATTAGGCAAAAAAAGAAGGAGAAGAAGATTAAGGAGAAGAGGAAGAAGAAAAAGGCAAAAAATAAGAAGGCGAAGTAGGAGAAGAAGAAGGAGAAGGCAAAAAAGAAGGGGAAGAAGAAGGAGAAAACGAAGAGTGCACACAGCAGTGGTGAAAAGGATGACCTGCTCTCCACCCTTTAACTTGTAACTATATTTTATTACATCATTAAACTAAATAGAAATAAGTTACAAAAAAAAAACAAAACTACAGTAAAGAAGAGAAAACGTTTTGCTGAAGTTGGTGGGGCAGGCCACCCATCGATGCCATACCCAAATAGAAGCCAATTTCTAGTATTTATTAAATTTAATTCACTGCTATGGAAATTGATTGGGAAATAAAGAGTTTTTATGTATGCAGAAGACCGAAGATATAATACTGCAATGATTGCGAGAAGCAGTACAGCCTATTGGAGATGGACTTGTGCCAAATTATCGGTCTTAAGAGCCCATCCCCGAATATCACCTTTCCCCCCTACACCGCGGTTTATTCCCGACATTCCTTTCTTGCTTCTTGCCTGAAGGAACACCATCAAGGGAGACTAAAGCGTCAAACTTTTTCCCTGCTCTATAATTAGATATAAAATGATAACATTCCCCCCCCCCCCCCAAAAAAAAAGCCTCCAGCAGGGAGAACGCTCAGACACAATACATCCCATTGCCACCAATCGCCGCGGCTGGCGGGCACGCCTATTTAAAACCCACCAGAATTCTATAATTAAAACGCTGAGTTCTCTCTGTAAATACAATTGGAAAATTATCCGTAATTTCAAAGCGAATCTCGGAGGAACACCGAGTCCGCGTACCGAAGGAAGAAGAAATAACATACCAGATTGCACTTTTCTTTCTTTTTTTGGGTGAATTGTAATCTTTCCAAATGATGTTTAATTAGTGGGAATGTTTTGGTTTTTTTTTTTTTTTTTTACATAAAGTGGAATGTAAATGCTTGTATGTTACTGACCGTATTGTGTAATTCTATAATCCCCTCATTTTCAACAACTTGATAACAGGGTAGGAAGGCAAGCTTTCTCTTAGGGTGGTCTTATGGTGTATTTTTATGCAGCGTGCTTAAAGCTGAACTCCAACCTTCCCTTTCCGTCTTGCACAGTTGTATTGGCTCCTCTCCTGGACTGAAATGTCTTCCTCTGGTTTCACTGAATACTTTGGTCTTCTCGCAGTGTGCATTAGAAGCTGTAGCAAGTCCGATAAAGCCCCCTCCTAATTTTTTAGCCCTTTCCTCCCCAGCCTGACTGTCCCTGGCTGGCCCATTTGTTGGCTGAAGGACATCCTTCATCATCTAGTTCTTTTCTCCCCAGTCTGACTGTCCCTGACCAGTTTGTTTTCATTCACTGGATTCTGGTTCTGTCATTTAACCACTTGCCCGACCGCTCACACGTACTGCGGCAAAGTGGCTCGATTCCGTCCAGCGACGTAGACCTACGTTGCTAGACTCCTCCCCTTGTGGGCGGCGTGCGCGCGCCGCTGGAGGCTCGCTTCCATTGTATTCACATTGCCTTTATTTATATTGTTAATCACTTGCTGACCACTCACTGAGCTGGTCCTGCGGCAAAGTGGCTCGATTCCGTCCAGTGACGTAGACCTACGTCGCTGGACTCCTCCTCTAGTGGGCGGCGCGCGTATTTATATTGTTAATCACTTGCTGACCACTCACTGAGCTGGTCCTGCGGCAAAGTGTCTTGATTCCGTCCAGTGACGTAGACCTACGTCGCTGGACTCCTCTCCTAGTGGGCGGCGCGCGCGCGCCGCCGAAGGCTCGCTCCCGCTGTATTCACATTGCCTGTATTTATATTGTTAACCACTTGCTGACCACTCACTGAGCTGGTGCTGCGGCAAAGTTGCTCGTTATCGTCCAGCGACCTACATCGCTGGACAACGCCCCCTCCTGGCCACTGTGCTGCTACTGCGGCAAAGTGGCTCATTATCGTCCGGCGACGTAGACATACGTCAACTGACTCTCTCGTCGCCGGAGGCTCGCTCCCGTGTATTCAGACACAGCGGGAGTCGGGCCAGAGGAAGAGAGGCGGTGATCACCGCCGCTCTTCCCCGATCGCCGGGGATCGAGTGAGGAAATCCGCCCACTTGTGTAAACAAAGCGGGCGGATCTCTTATGTGACAGGTAGGGACAGATTACAGGATTCAGCATAGCTGAACCTGCGATCTGTGTCTGTGTCACACAGTCCCCTCCCCCCACACACGTCAGTAAGCACCAGCCATACATTTAACCCCTTGATCACCAATAAAGTTAACCCCTTCCCTGTCAGTGTCATTATTACAGTAACAGTGCATATTTATAGCACTGATTACTGTATTAATGTCACTGGTACCCCCAAAAGTGTCAGAAATGTCAGTCAAGGGTCCGATCTGTCCGCCGCAATGTCGCAGTCCCACAAAAAAAATCGCAGATCGTCGCCATTACTCGTTAAAAAAAAAAGAAAAAACAATAAAAATGACAAAAATCTTTCCCGTAGTTAGTAGCTGCGATAACTTTTGCGCAAACCAATCAAAATACGCTTATTGCGATTTTTTTTTTTTTTTTTACCAAACATATGTAGCAGAAAACAAATTGGCCTAAAATGTTAAAAAATTTTGATTTTTACATTTTTTGGGGGGGGAATTTCATATAACAAAATGAGAAAAATATTGTTATTTTTTCAAAATTGTCGCTCTGTTTTTGTTTATAGCGCAAAAAGTAAAAATGGCAGAGGTGATCAAATACCACCAAAAGAAAGCTCTATTTGCGGGGAAAAAAAGGACGTAAATTTAATTTGGGTACACCGTTGCATGACCGCGCAATTGTCCGTTAAAGTAACGCAGTGCCGAATCGCAAAATATGGCCTGGTCAGGAATGGGGTAAAATCTTCCGGTCTTAAAGCGGTTAAAAATGCGCTCATTGAGAATTTTTTTGTCAAAGACATGTAGCTAAATACATTTTGGCTTAAATATATGACAAATATTGAATATATTGGATATTTTTTAACTGTCAAAGTAGAAAAATATTGTTATCTTTTCAAAATTGTCGCAATTTTTTTTATTAATATCGCAAAAAATGAAAAGTGCAGAGGTGATCAAATACCGCCAAAAGAAAGCTCTGTTTGTGGGAAAAAAAGGACGTAAATTTCGTTTGGGTACGGCGTTGCAATTGTCAGTTAAAGTCGCGCAGTGCCAAGTTGCAAAAAGTGGCCTGGACGTAAAGCAGGAAAATCCTCCGGTCCTAAAGTGGTTAAGGAGGCTCCCAATCATGTGTGTGCATTACCATCCATATACAGCCTTCCTAGGACAGCCCACTCCTCCAGGCTGACCTCATCAAAATACTATGTGACACAAAAATTGCAAAACCCAACATTTTATTCTCTAGGGCCTCTGCTTTAACCACTTCCCCTTAGGTGGACGTCATATGATGTCCTGGGGTTTAAGTGGGGATATCTGAATTATTCAGATATCTTTTTTTTTCCTCAAGCGATTCCCTGCACCATAAGAACAATCATAGCGTCTGACCGGCTCGCCCATACGATCGACGAGCCGGAGAAGGAATCGGCCACCGGGCGGAAGTGTACCATAGAGACTGCGAGGACCAGATGGTCCCCTGCAGTCTCTTTGACTCTCGGAGGCCAGGGCACAACGTGATGACGTTACGCCCGGCCTGGCCGTTTCAAACCTGCAGAGATCTCGGCATTCAGCTGCGATCGTTTTTTTTTTTTTCAGGATTTCTAGCGAGATCTGAGGACCCCCAGATCTACCCAAAAAGAGGACCTGTCATTCACTAATCCTATTACAAGGGATGTTTACATTCCTTATAATAGGAATAAAAGTGATCAAAAAAATAAATATAATAATAAAAATCAATCAAAAATAAAAGTTAAAGGGAATGTGATAGTGGAAAGTGTAAAAAAAAAAAAAAAATAATAAAATATAATAAATAAAAAAATATAATAAATAAAAATCAATATAAAATAAAAGTTAAAGGGAATGTGATAGTGGAAAGTGTAAAAAAAAATAAAATATAATAAATAAAAAAAATATAATAAATAAAAATCTATATAAAATAAAAGTTAAAGGGAATGTAAAAGTGGAAAGTGTAAAAATTTTTTTAAATATAATAAAAATCAATATAAAATAAAAATTAAAGGGAATGTGATAGTGGAAAGTGATCAAAAAAATAAAATATAATAAATAAAAAAATATAATAAATAAAAATCAATATAAAATAAAAGTTAAAGGGAATGTGATAGTGGAAAGTGTAAAAAAAAAAAAATATAATAAATAAAAATCAATATAAAATAAAAGTTAAAGGGAATGTGATAGTGGAAATTGTAAAAAAAAAAACTAAAATATAATAAATAAAAAAATATAATAAATAAAAATCAATATAAAATAAAAGTTAAAGGGAATGTGATAGTGGAAAGTGATCAAAAATTTTTAAATATAATAAATAAAAAAATATAATAAATAAAAATCAATATAAAATAAAAATTAAAGGTAATGTGATAGTGGAAAGTGATCAAAAAAATAAAATATAATAAAAAAATATAATAAATAAAAATCAATATAAAATAAAAGTTAAAGGGAATGTGATAGTGGAAAGTGTAAAAAAAAAATAAAATATAATAAATAAAAAAATATAATAAATAAAAATCAATATAAAATAAAAGTTTAAGGGAATGTGATAGTGGAAAGTGTAAAAAAAAAAAAATAAACAAAAAAAAAAATTTACAGTGCCTCCGTCCCCGTGTGCTCGCATGCAGAAGCGAACGCATGCGTACGTCGTGGACACATAAACGACAATCAATCCATACATGTGAGGTATCGCCGTGAACGTCAGAGTGAAAGCAACAATTCTAGCCTAAGACCTCCACTGTAACTCTAAACTGCTAACCTGTACAAATTTTTAAATAGTCGCCTATAGAGATTTTTAAGTACCGAAGTTTGGCGTCATTCCACGGGTGTGTGCAATTTTAAAGCATGACATGTTAGGCAACTATTTTTGCGACGTAATATCCTCTTTCACATTATACAAAATAATTGGGCTAACTTTAGAGTTTTGTTTTTTTTTTTTTTAATTCACAAAACTGTTTTCTTTTTCCAAAAAAACACGTTTGAAAAATTTCTACGCAAATACCGCGTGACATAAAAAGTTGCAAATACCGTGTGACATAAAAAGTCGGAGAGACCTTAGTTCCATTTTATTCCCTAGGGTCTCTGCTAAAAAATATATATATAATGTTTGGGAGTTCCGAGTAAAAAAATTATGATTTTTACATGTAGGAGCCAGAAATCGGCCGGTATTGAAGTGTTAAAAAAAAAAAAAAATATATGATATATATATATATATATATATATATATATATATATATAAAATGTTTGGGGGTTCTAAGTTTTTTCTAGCAAAAAAAAATTGTTAGATGTAAAGAAAAAGTTCCAGAAAAAGCCTGGATAAGGACAACAGAACCTGGTCATGACAGAAACCTCCCCTTTCCTCTCCTCTTCTCTATACCAGCCTTTTTCAACCAGGGTACCCAGCAGGGGCAGACTGGCAACTTTCGGCCCAGGGGCAAGTACAAACCAGAGGAGCATGGTGCAGAGACTCTCCCTCTTCCCGTCCACCTCCTGATGCCCATTCCAGGCTGAAGCTCCGCTCCAGGCACTCTCTACTCTGAGTTCCCAACCTGGCCAGAGGTGGGACAGCTCGGTTGGGGCTGGCCAGGAGAGGAGAGTCTCCAGTGGGGCATGGAATCGGCCTCTGCTCAGACACAGTTTACACCATCCATGCTGGGGGGGTCTACGCTCTGTCCTTGTCTTCATCCCGCACTCAGTAGGTCAGTGGCAGAGACTTTTTACTTCTCTTCACCAGGAATGCTTTAGGTATGTCTGTGGCAGAAGCCGTGCAGCCTTTTTACGGGGCATCAAATCGGCCCGGGGGGAAATTGCCCCCCCTGGCCCAGTCCTCCCCTGGTGCCCAGGCACCCTGGGGTGCCTTGAGGTTTCTTCAGGGGTGCCATGGCAAAAATGCCTAAAAATTGCCCAAAATTTGTATAAAAACCAGCAGGGAGATCAAGCCTGCCTTTTAGTTTCCCCAAAGCCACGGGTTTTTTATTGTACGCTATTTCAAACTTCCAGCCACCGCCACCCTAACAACCAGTGATGTCATCATTGTTGATAAGAAGGGTTTTAACCACCTGCACATCATCCTTGTTGGACCCTCCCCTGCCCCTCTCCATCAACACTGGAGTCATGTTAGCTGAGTGATGGAAAGAAACTGAGGGAGAAGAGAAACACTGGAATACTAGTCGGTACTAGTGTGCAAAAATGAATTATCACCTCTAATATTGGATGTCCTGCGTGTGTCGAGGCTGCCGCAGTATGTAAAACTTTTAGAAAAGCTTTTTACATTTTAGAATGGGGTGCCCTTGAGACTGTCCATATGTTTAACCACTTCTCAACCGGAAGGATTTCCCCCCTTAATGACCAGGCCATTTTTTTGCGATTCGGCACTGCGTTATTTTAACTGGCAATTGCGCGGTCGTGCGACGCTGTACCCAAATAAAATGTACGCCCTTTTTTTTCCCAACAAACAGAGCTTTCTTTTGGTGGTATTTGATCACCTCTGCGTTTTTTAGATTTTGCGTTATAAACAAAAATAGAGCGACAATCGGTGCTAAAAAATATGCACCGTCACTGTAATACTGACACTGGCAGGGAAGGGGTTAACACCAGGGGGTGTCCCAGTCTGAGGTCCAGAGCGTTCTGGAGAAGGTTTTCATCAGAGAGGTCTCTGTACATTGCTGCATTCATCTTTCCCTCGATCCTGACTAGTCTCCCAGTTCCTACCACTAAGAAACATCCCCACAGCATGATGCTGCCACCACCATGCTTCACTGTAGGGATGGTATTGGCCAGGTGATGAGAGGTGTGCGCTGTGAATACTTTCCGGATGCGCTGTATATTACAATTTTGTTTTTGGGTTTAAGCTTTACCTGTAACTGTGGAAGCTGTGCCCCAAATATGGCCATATTGTCTGAGGTCTCCCTGCAGCTGATCTTCCCACATTACTGCCCCCTTGCAATCACAGAGCCCCCTTACATTATAGACTCCCTCCTCATATCACAGCCCCCCCCCCCTTACATCACAGCTCCCCTCTCACATCACAGCTCCCTTGCAATCATGGAACCCCCCTCTCACATCACAGCCCCCCTTGCAATTACTGATCCCCACTTTACACCACAGCCCCCTTACATCACAACTCTGCCCTTCTCACTTTTCTGCCCCCTTGCAATCACATACCCCCCCTTACATTACAGACCCCCTCCTCATATCACAAATCCCCCTTACATCATAGCTCCCCTTGCAAACACAGATTGACCCTCACATCACAGCCCCCCTCTTCACATCATAGAACAGCCCTCCTTACATCACAGCCCCCCCTTGCAGTTATAGACCCCATCCCCTTACATCACAGCTCCCCCCTCCTTACATTACAGCCTCCTTGCTGTTATAGACCTCCATCCCCTTACATCACAGCTCCCCCCTTCTTACATCACAGCTCCCCCCTCCTTACGTCACAGCTCCCGCTTCTTATATCACAGCTCCCCCCTCCTTACATCACAGCCCCCCTTGCAGTTATAGACCCCATCCCCTTACTTTACAGCTCCCCCCTTCTTACATCACAGCTCCCCCCTCCTTACATCACAGCTCCCCCCTTCTTACATCACAGTCCCCCTTGCAATCATAGACCATATCCCCTTACATCACAGCTCCCCTTCCTTACATCACATCCCCCCTTGCAGTTATAGACCCCACCCCCTTACATCATAGCTCCCCCCTTCTTACATCACAGCTCCCCCCTCCTTACATCACAGCTCCCCCCTCCTTACATCACATCTCCCCCCTCCTTACATCACAGCTCCCCCCTTCTTACATCACAGTCCCCCTTACAATCATAGACCATATCCCCTTACATCACAGCTCCCCTTCCTTACATCACAGCCCCCCTTGCAGTTATAGACCCCACCCCCTTACATCATAGCTCCCCCCTTCTTACATCACAGCTCCCCCTTGCAGTTATAGACCCCACCCCCTTACATCACAACTCCCCCCCTCCTTACATCACAGCCTCCTTGCAGTTATAGACCCCATCCCCTTATATCACAGCTCCCCCCTTCTTACATCACAGCTCCCCCTCCTTACATCACAGCTCCCCCTCCTTACATCACAGCTCCCCCCTTCTTACATCACAGTCCCCCTTGCAATCATAGACCCCATCCCCTTACATCACAGCTCCCCCCTCCTTACATCACAGCTCCCCCCTTCTTACATCACAGTCCCCCTTGCAATCATAGACCATATCCCCTTACATCACAGCTTCCCTTCCTTACATCACAGCCCCCCCTTGCAGTTATAGACCCCATCCCCTTACAGCATAGCTCCCCCCTTCTTACATCACAGCTCCCCCTTGCAGTTATAGACCCCCATCCCCTTACATCACAGCTCCTCCCTTCTTACATCACAGCTCCCCCCTCCCTACATCACAGCTCCCCCCTCCTTACATCACAGCCCCCTTGCAGTTATAGACTCCATCCCCTTACATCACAGCTCCCCCCTCCTTACATCACAGCCCCCTTACAGTTATAGACCACATCCCCTTACATCACAGCTCCCCCCCTCCTTACATCACAGCCCCCCCTCCTTACATCATAGCTCCTCCCTTCTTACATCATAGCTCCCCCCTTCTTACATCACAGCTCCCCTCTCCTTACATCACAGTCCCCCTTGCAATCATAGACCATATCCCCTTACATCACAGCTCCCCCCCTCCTTACATCACAGCCCCCCTTGCAATCATAGACCCTGTTAACTGGTAGGGTAACAGGTTCCTGTCTAAGTTGGCCCTAGTATGTGTAGGTATGAATGTGAGTTAGGGACCTTAGATTGTAAGCTACTTAAATATGTAAAGTGTACTATATAAGTATTTGTAATAAATAAAAAATAAATAGCAAAACACAGTCCCCTTGCAATCACCCCCCCCCCCCTTCACAATCCTACCTTAACATAAAGAGTTGGGCAGCTTTCACTATCTGTGCAAACCTGCTGTGTTAACAAGCCAGTGATTGGTTGCTAGCAGCGTTAATTTTGTCGACTAAAATATTTTCGTCGACTAAATTAACACTTTTAGTCGACTAAAATATGACTAAAACTAAAAAAAATTCAGATGACTAAAATATGACTAAAACTAAAATAACATTTTAGTCAAAAGACTATGACTAAAACTGAATTGAAAATTAAATAAATTAAATAAAAAATGAAATAAAATTAATAAAAAATGAACACGCCATTTCTAAATCGGCAGCACAATTCCATCCAGAGCCTGTAACAATCCCACAATAAAGGTTAAACATGTACTGCACCACCGCATAAGTAATGAGCATCTACTGAGCTGCTGAAAGAGAAAAAAATTAAGAAAAGACTTTTCTTATTTTTTTTTTCTACTTGACTGACCAGATTAATATCCCAGGGGTTTAATTGACTTGATGCTATACCCTGATTAAAAAGTGTTCCTTTTATTTTTTTGAGCAGTGTGTATATATATATATATATATATATATATATATATATAGCTATAGAAAGGGAAAGGGGGGTAACTCTGTTGTTATGTCCTGTTTCTTTTGTCCTGATACAGTACAGCGAGTGAGCGTTGTCATCCTAGGACAGGAAGTGTGCTATTGGCCAGATCACCGGGTGAAAATACAGAAAAAATAAGGCCTAAGCATCTTCTACTTATATTATATTTTTATTATTATTATATTATATTATAATATATTATATTATTATTATATAATATTATTATATTATTATTATTATGTTATATTACAAAGTTTCAGTAAAGTTCTCAAACCAAACTAATTTTTTTTTGATGCAACAGTGCCCCCAAGTGGACAAATACAATAACTGCTTTAAAAAAAATCATAAATGTCCTGTAATTATCAGGAACAGTGCATGGAGATTTTGCAAGGTTTATATATTTAAATAATAATAATTTATATTATTTTTGATATATATATATATATATATATATATATATATATATATATATATATATATATATATAGAAAGATATCGTCCTGATACAGTACAGCAAGTGAGCGTTGTCATCCTAGGACAGGAAGTGTGCTATTGGCCAGATCACCAGGTGAAAATACAGAAAAAATAAGGCCTAAGCATCTTCTACTTATATTATATTTTTATTATTATTATATTATATTATTATTATATTATAATATTATTATATTATTATTGTTTATATTACAAAGTTTCAGTAAAGTTCTCAAACCAAACTAATTTTTTTTTGATGCAACAGTGCCCCCAAGTGGACAAATACAATAACTGCTTTTAAAAAAATCATAAATGTCCTGTAATTATCAGAAACAGTGCATGGAGATTTTGCAAGGTTTATATATTTAAATAATAATTCATAAGTAAGTAAATAATTAATCATTTATATTATTTTTGAGAGATAGATAGATAGATAGATAGATAGATAGATAGATAGATAGATAGATAGATAGATAGATAGATAGATAGATAGATAGATAGATAGATAGATATCGTCCCGATACAGTACAGCGAGTGAACATTGTCATCCTAGGACAGGAAGTGTGTTATTGGCCAGATCACCAGGTGAAACTACAGAAAAAATAAGGCCTAAGCATCTTCTACTTATATTATATTTTTATTATATTATTAATATTATTATATAATATTATATTATTATTATTATGTTATATTACAAAGTTTCAGTAAAGTTCTCAAACCAAACTTTTTTTTTGATGCAACAGTGCCCCCAAGTGGACAAATACAATAACTGCTTTAAAAAAAATCATAAATGTCCTGTAATTATCAGAAACAGTGCATGGAGATTTTGCAAGGTTTATATATTTAAATAATAATTAATAAGTAAGTAAATAATTTATACTATTTTTGAGAGATAGATAGATAGATAGATAGATAGATAGATAGATAGATAGATAGATAGATAGATAGATAGATAGATAGATAGATAGATAGATAGATATCGTCCTGATACAATACAGCGAGTGAACATTGTCATCCTAGGACAGGAAGTGTGCTATTGGCCAGATCACCAGGTGAAAATACAGAAAAAATAAGGCCTAAGCATCTTCTACTTATATTATATTTTTATTATATTATTAATATTATTATTATATAATATTATATTATTATTATGTTATATTACAAAGTTTCAGTAAAGTTCTCAAACAGAACTAATTTTTTTTGATGCAACAGTGCCCCCAAGTGGACAAATACAATAACTGCTTTAAAAAAAATCATAAATGTCCTGTAATTATCAGAAACAGTGCATGGAGATTTTGCAAGGTTTATATATTTAAATAATAATTAATAAGTAAGTAAATAATTTATACTATTTTTGAGAGATAGATAGATAGATAGATAGATAGATAGATAGATAGATAGATAGATAGATAGATAGATAGATAGATAGATAGATAGATAGATAGATAGATATCGTCCTGATACAATACAGCGAGTGAACATTGTCATCCTAGGACAGGAAGTGTGCTATTGGCCAGATCACCAGGTGAAAATACAGAAAAAATAAGGCCTAAGCATCTTCTACTTATATTATATTTTTATTATATTAATATTATTATTATATATTATTATTATTATTATGTTATATTACAAAGTTTCAGTAAAGTTCTCAAATCAAACTAATTTTTTTTTTGATGCAACAGTGCCCCCAAGTGGACAAATACAATAACTGCTTTAAAAAAAATCATAAATGCCCTGTAATTATCAGAAACAGTGCATGGAGATTTTGCAAGGTTTATATATTTAAATAATAATTAATAAGTAAGTAAACAATAATTTATATTATTTTTGAGAGATAGATAGATAGATAGATAGATAGATAGATAGATAGATAGATAGATAGATAGATAGATAGATAGATAGATAGATAGATAGATAGATATCGTCCTGATACAGTACAGTGAGTGAACATTGTCATCCTAGGACAGGAAGTGTGCTATTGGCCAGATCACCAGGTGAAAATACAGAAATAATAAGGCCTAAGCATCTTCTACTTATATTATATTTTTATTATCATTGTATTATATTATAATATTATTATATTATATTATTATTATGTTATATTACAAAGTTTCAGTAAAGTTCTCAAACCAAACTATTTTTTTTTTGATGCAACAGTGCCCCCAAGTGGACAAATACAATAACTGCTTTAAAAAAAAAATCATAAATGTCCTGTAATTATCAGAAACAGTGCATGGAGATTTTGCAAGGTTTATATATTTAAATAATTAATAATTTATATTATTTTTGAGAGAGAGATAGATAGATAGATAGATAGATAGATAGATAGATAGATAGATAGATAGATAGATAGATAGATAGATAGATAGATAGATAGATAGATAGATAGATAGATAGATATCGTCCTGATACAGTACAGCGAGTGAGCGTTGTCATCCTAGGACAGGAAGTGTGCTATTGGCCAGATCACCAGTTGAAAATACAGAAAAAATAAGGCCTAAGCATCTTCTACTTATATTATATTTTTATTATTATTATTTTATATTGTTATTATGTTATATTACAAAGTTTCAGTAAAGTTCTCAAACCAAACTAATTTTTTTTTTGATGCAACAGTGCCCCCAAGTGGACAAATACAATAACTGCTTTAAAAAAATCATAAATGTCCTGTAATTATCAGAAACCGTGCATGGAGATTTTGCATGGTTTATATATTTAAATAATTAATAAGTAAGTAAATAATTAATAATTTATATTATTTTTGATATATATATATATATATATATATATATATATTTTAGATTGTAAGCTCTAACGAGCAGGGCCTTCTGATTCCTTTTGTTCCAAATTGTAGTGTAACTGTAATGTCTGCCTTCATTTTGTTAAGCGCTGCGCAAACTGTTGGCGCTATATAAATCCTGTATAATAATAATAATAATAATAGATAGATAGATAGATAGATAGATAGATAGATAGATAGATAGATAGATAGATAGATAGATAGATAGATAGATAGATAGAGATATCTTCCTGATACAGTACAGCGAGTGAACATTGTCATTCTAGGACAGGAAGTGTGCTATTGGCCAGATCACCAGGTGAAAATACAGAAAAAATAAGGCCTAAGCATCTTCTACTTATGTTATATTTTTATTATTATTATATTATATTATTATTATATTATAATATTATTATATTATATTATATTATTATTGTTTATATTACAAAGTTTCAGTAAAGTTCTCAAACCAAACTAATTTCTTTTTGATGCAACAGTGCCCCCAAGTGGACAAATACAATAACTGCTTTAAAAAAAATCATAAATGCCCTGTAATTATCAGAAACAGTGCATGGAGATTTTGCAAGGTTTATATATTTAAATAATAAATAATAAGTAAATAATTAATAATTTATATTATTTTTGATAGATAGATAGATATCGTCCTGATACAGTACAGCGAGTGAACATTGTCATCCTAGGACAGGAAGTGTGCTATTGGCCAGATCACCAGGTGAAAATACAGAAAAAAATAAGGCCTAAGCATCTTCTACTTATATTATATTATTAATATTATTATTATATAATATTATATTAATATTATTATGTTATATTACAAAGTTTCAGTAAAGTTCTCAAACCAAACTATTTTTTTATGCAACAGTGCCCCCAAGTGGACAAATACAATAACTGCTTTAAAATAAATCATAAATGTCCTGTAATTATCAGAAACAGTGCATGGAGATTTTGCAAGGTTTATATATTTAAATAATAATTAATAAGTAAGTAAATAATTAATAATTTATATTATTTTTGATAGATAGATAGATAGATAGATAGATAGATAGATAGATAGATAGATAGATAGATAGATAGATAGATGGACGATATTGTCCTGATACAGTACAGCGAGTGAATATTGTCATCCTAGGACAGGAAGTGTGCTATTGGCCAGATCACCAGGTGAAAATACAGAAAAAATAAGGCCTAAGCATCTTCTACTTATATTATATTTTTATTATTATATTATATTATTATTATTATTATGTTATATTATAAATGTCCTGTAATTATCAGAAACAGTGCATGGAGATTTTGCAAGGTTTATATATTTAAATAATAATTAATAAGTAATTCAATTAAATAAGTAATAATGTATTAAGTTTGAAATATCCAATAAATTTCGTTCCACTTCATGATTGTGTCCCACTTGTTGATTCTTCACAAAAAATTACAGTATTATATCTTTATGTTTGAAGCCTGAAATGTGGCAAAAGGTCGAAAAGTTCAAGGGGGCCGAATACTTTTGCAAGGCACTGTATATATATATATATATTACTACTACCTATTTGATTTTATTTTATATATATATTTTATATATATATATAATACTACTAATACTACTAATATATAAATATGAATTTATTTATAGTGTGTAAGAGTGGGACTCCTAGAATCACAGTGCCAGTGAAGGGTATCATCCTAATAATTTGATAAATGGTAAGTGAGTATGAAATAGGATTTTTAATACCCCTCCACTGGACACAAATATTTGACAAAAATGTTAAAAATCCATATACATCTTTGATTAGTTCAGTTAAAAACATACATAAAACTATAATTTATAGTCTCATGCATGTTTTTTATTGAACCAAATAAAGATGTATATGGATTTTTGAACATTTCCATCAAATATTTGTGTCCATTGTAGGGGTATTAAAAATCTTATTTCATACTCACCATTAATATATTACTTCTTCTTCTTCTTTCTTCTTCTTCCTTCTTCTTTGTTCCTTCTTCTTCCTTCTTCTTCCTTCTTCTTCCTCCTTCTTCCTTCTACTTCCTTCTTCCTTCTTCTTCCTCCTTCTTCCTTCTACTTCCTTCTACTTCCTTCTTCCTACTTCTTCTTCTTCTTCCTACTTCTTCTTCTTCTTCTTCCTACTTCTTCTTCCTTCTTCCTACTTCTTCCTACTTCTTCTTCCTACTTCTTCTTCTTCTTCCTACTTCTTCTTCTTCTTACTTCTTCTTCCTACTACTTCTTCTTCTTCCTACTACTACTTCTTCTTCTTACTTCTTCTTCCTACTACTTCTTCTTCTTCTTACTACCACTTCTTCTTCTTCCTACTACTTCTTCTTCTTACTACTACTTCTTACTACTACTAACTACTACTACGTGAGTTTAGGACCTTAGATTGTAAGCTCCTTGAGGGCAGGGAATGATGTAAATGTACAATACATAAGTAAAGCGCTGCGTAATTTACAAACGCTGTATAAATACCTCTAATAAATAAATAAAAATAAATATTATACAAATATATTAATAATCATGTATTTTTTATATTAATAATACTATTATTAAAGTATAGGAGCCTCACAAAATTTCCTTGCACTGTTTCTGGTAATTACAGTACATTTATGATTTAAAAGAAAGAAAGATAATTAGCAGTTATTGTATTTCTCCACTTAATAATATTAAAAAAATATTACTATTATTATTTAAAAAAAAGGGTAATAAAAATAATAATTAAAATAATAATAAAAGTTATAATTATAATAATCATTTTAAAATAATACCAATATTTGTAAGCAGGACCAATTCCAGTATACTAGCCTGTACAGACTAGATTACTGGAATTGGTCCTGCTTACAAATATTGGTATTATTATTTTAAAATTATTACTATAATTATAACTTTTATTATTATTTTAATTATTATTGGCTGGGAGAACTGTCCCTCTCTGCTCCTGGCATGGTTTAAAGTAAATTTAACCCTATTAATAACATTTCATATAAGTTTTACCATGTTAATATGGTCTCAGGCATTTTTTATTTAAAAAAAAAAAATTCTGCAGCATTCATTAAAATTATCCTTGGTGATCCTGCCACAAAGGTTCCCGTTCAGGTATTTCCTGTTATGGGGGATGACAAGTTGTGCCCCTGCAGTGTTACCTGCCACATGAAGCCATAGCTGACACTACAGACGGCCATGCTGCCACACATTGCACAGTCATGGTCCACAGTATCAGGAAGCCGTCTCTGAGCAATCGTATGCAGAGGCTGCAGGATAACAGCAGATAAAAAAAAAGGAAAAAAAAAAAAAAGTAAAACAATTATTTTCCATTTTGGAAAAAAAAAAAAAATATTTTATGTAAAAAAATAAAAATAAATAAAAAAAAATACATGAGGGTCTCTGCATAAAATATAAGTTGGATGAATGTTGCAAGCATTCGCCTAACACTTGCAAATTCTTAACCATATTTTGCTCAATATGTTGATTCCTTATGATCATCCGCTCCATCTAGTGGCAAAAATAAATATATTTCCCAAAATAACTTGATCAGGCCAATACCCCAATATGGCCACTAGATGGTGCTGACGATCATAAAAAAATCAATCAAATATTGTCGCAATTCATGAACGCTTGTGACATTCCTCCAACACATTTTTATATATATATATATATATATATATATATATATTACATATTTATATTTTATATATTTTTATATTCATTTTTTACACTACTGTTTTACTTCTTGTTTTTTTTGTTTTTTATCTTTTTTTTGCACCCCAGTGCTACTGATCTCATCCAGCCTCTTTGAACAATGTCCAGTTTTTTTTTTTTTTTTTTGCTTTTTTTATACATAGGCCCCATGGTAACTGTTAAGCATTCGCCTAACGCTTGCAAATTCTGAACCATATTTTGCCTAATATGTCGATTTCCTATGATCATCCGCTCCATCTAGTGGCCAAAATAAATATATTTCCCAAGATAACTTGATCAGGCAAATACCCCAATATGGCCACTAGATGGTGCTGACGATCATAAGAAAATCAATCAATTATTGTTGCAATTCTCAATAAAAAAGATTTAAAAAAAAATATTGTTGCAATTCATGAACGCTTGTGGCATTCTTCCAACACTTTTTATATATATATATATATATATATATATATACAACGTCCAGTTTTTTTTTTTTTGCTTTTTTTATACATAGGCCCCATGGTAACTGTTAAGCATTCGCCTAACGCTTGCAAATTCTGAACCATATTTTGCCTAATATGTTGATTTCCTATGATCATCCGCTCCATCTAGTGGCCAAAATAAATATATTTCCCAAGATAACTTGATCAGGCAAATACCCCAATATGGCCACTAGATGGTGCTGACGATCATAAGAAAATCAATCAAATATTGTCGCAATTCATGAACGCTTGTGACATTCTTCCAACACATTTTATATATATATATATATATATATATAATTATTTTTTTATATATTTTATATTCATTTTTTACACTACTGTTTTACTTTTTTTTTTTATCTTTTTTTGCACCCCAGTGCTGCTGATCTCATCCAGCCTTTTTGAACAACGTCCAGTTTTTTTTTTTAATACATAGGCACCGTGGTAACTGTTTTTGACATTCAATTATTTAGAAAATCAAATATATTGCAGCCCACTAGCCTTTAGATGGGGTGGTTGCATTCGTTTTCTTTCCCAGACTCAGAACATTTTCTGCAAGTATAGAAAAATATCTGTTACCGCTCTATGAATAAACCCATTGCTGAGTGAAACATGTTCGGGTGGACGGCTTTTTGTACTTGATGGACTAATAAATGTCCAAGGATGGCTCTAATTTTGCATTGCAGCTTCCTTTTTCTCTGATGGATTAGCATGAAATAAATTCAACAATACTACGCAAAAAAATGAATTTGCTTTATTAAAATATGTAGGAATACATTTGCTAATAAATAATAATTTATTATTTGAAATGCCTCCCTTTTATAGTAGAGAATCTACAATATATAAATAAGGGGAAATGAGAAAATTATTGTGGATACATTGAAAACAATATATATTAGCACTGGTTTGCATAATTAAAAAATAAATAAATAAAAAATTAAAAACAAAAAAATAAATACAATATTAGCACTGGTTTGCATAATTAAAAAATAAATAAATTAAAAATTAAAAACAAAAAATAAATACAATATCTAAAACTAATAATAGATCTAAAACTAAAATAAAATAAAAAATGGATATCAAATCTGTTACAATGAAACCATTGGAAAACTGTCAGTGTGAATCGCCACCTAGTGGCCAAATTAAAGAAGGCACCATTATTAATGTTAAAGGAAATCTTTTTATATTAGCACTGATTTTCATAATTAAAAATTAAATGAATTACAAAAATTAAACAATGAAAAAATACAATATCAAAAACTAATAATTGACCTAAAACTAAAATTTAAAAAAATGGATATCAAATCTGTTACAATGAATCCATGGGAAAACTGGCAGTGTGAATCGCCACCTAGTGGCCAAATAAAAGAAGGCAACATTATTAATGTTAAAGGAAGACTTAAGGCAAAACTTTTTATATTGGCACTGATTTTAATAATTAAAAAAATAAATAAAAAAATAAATACAATATCTAAAACTAATAATAGACCTAAAACTAAGATAAAAAAAATGAATATCAAATCTGTTACACTTAAACCATTGGAAAACTGGCAGTGTGAAATCGCCACCTCGTGGCCAAATTAAAGAAGGCAACATTATTAATGTTAAATGAAAACTTAAGGCAAAACTTTTTATATTAGCACTGATTTTCATAATTAAAAAAAATTAAAAAAATTTAAAATAAATACAATATCTAAAACGAATAATTGACCTAAAACTAAAATGTAAAAAAAAATGGATATCAAATCTGTTACAATGAAACCATTGGAAAACTAGCAGTGTGAATCGCCACCTAGTGGCAAAATTAAAGAATGCACCATTATTAATGTTAAAGGAAAACTTAAGGCAAAACTTTTTATATTAGCACTGATTTTCATAATTAAAAAATTAAATACATTAAAAAATGTAATTAAAAAAAATAAATACAATATCTAAAACTAATAATAGACCTAAAACTAAGATAAAAAAAAAATGGATATCAAATCTTTTACAATGAAACCATTGGAAAACTGGCAGTGTGTCGCCACCTAGTGGCCAAATTAAAGAAGGCAACATTATTAATGTTAAAGGAAAACTTAAGGCAAAACTTTTTATATTGGCACTGATTTTCATAATTAAAAAATTAAATAAATTAAAAAATTAAATAAAAAAAATAAATACAATATCTAAAACTAATAATAGACCTAAAACTAAGATAAAAAAAAATGGATATCAAATCTGTTACAAAGAAACCATTGGAAAACTGGCAGTGTGAGTCGCCACCTATTGGCTAAATTAAAGAAGGCAACATTATTAATGGTAAAAGATAACTTAAGGCAAAATTTTTTTATTTTTTTTGGGATAGAGTGGAAATGGATTTGAACCCCTGTCACATTTTTAATTGCTGTTTGTGTCCCCATTAAGGAGATTCACCCTCTCTGTTTGTTCTTTTTACCACTATCACAGCAAGTGAAACAAATTCAAAATTTTGGGTTGTCACCAGAACAGAAATAGAGTGGAAATCCTTCCAATGGGGACACTAGTTCTGGTGACAACCAGGGATTGATCCTGCCAGAAATCCATAATATCGATAACTTTCCATGCTTCATCCCTATCTGTTCCAATCCAGTTCTCTTGTCTGGCTGGTCTTGGCTTTAATCAATTCTGAATTATTGACTTGGACCATACATGCGGCAAATAGAAGGGGGAAGTGACATCAGAACTACTTTGTTTCGGGACAGTGACTAATCCAGTGTTTCCCAACCAGTGTTGTGTGGAACCCTGGGGTCCCTCCTGAGGTTTCTAGGGGTTCCTTGAGCAATGGCTAAAGGTGAGCTGATCTCCCACCTACCCTGACCACCAAGGAGGTCAATTTCTACTGACCACCAACATAAGAAGGTCAATATCTACTGATCACCAATGTAAGGAGGTCAATTTCTACTGATCACCAACGTAAGGAGGTAAATTTCTACTGACCACCAATGTAAGGAGGTCAATTTCTACAGACCACCAATGTAAGGGAGTCACTTCTACACCGACCACTAATGTTAGAGGATGCCAACATGTTTACAACCTGCATTTCTTATCTGCAGTTAATATTTATTTCAAGAAAGTTAGTGGAGACTGTTCACAGCTGAGTGTGGTGTAGCTATTTTGAGCTACAAGCTTCAAACACTTGAGCCTCAAAAGACTGTAGTGGAAGCGCCTTAAAAATGCGCAAATGTGTGCAGAAAATTATTTTTCCTTGCAACTAGCTTTCCTTGGGCTGAAAATAATAAAAATGGTGGGACGAGTGGCACAGACAGGCATCCAAAACCTCATTAGGGCATCTACTCTTGCTACGTGATGACTACCTGCAGGTGATCCGATCCTACTGACCAGCTGGTGGTGGCCTCTGCATTTTGTATTAAACGTCCCAAACGTCCCACCATTTTCTACAGTTACAGGTCATTTTTGACTCATTCATAGAGGTAAGTTGCTTCTAAGAGCTGGTCTTCTCCTGGCAATAAAGGAAGTGTAAGCCAAAAAACACTCCAAAAAGTGGGCATTCCTGAACCATTTATGGAGGTAAGTCGGTAGGTGGTCTTCCCTTGACACTGAAGGAAGTGTAAGCCCAGAATTCTCTAATTAGAGGGCATTCTTGACTCATTAATTGCGGCACGTTGCTACTAAGAGGTGGTCCTCTCCAGACACTGAAGGAGGTGTAAGCCAAAAACTCTCCAATTAGTGGGCATTCTTGACCCATTCATGGAGGTAAGTTAGTAGGTGATCTTCTCTTGACACTGAAGGAAGTGTAAGCCCAGAATTCTTGACTCATTAATGGAGGTAAGTTGCTACTAAGAGGTGGTCCTCTCCAGACGTTGAAGGAAGTGTAAGCTAAGAACTTTTCAATTAGGGGAGATACTTGACCCATTGATGGAGGTAAGTTGATAGGTGGTCTTCTCTAGACACAATAGTGGGAAGTGGAGGCCCAGAATTCTCTTAACTAGAGGGCATTCTTCCCTCCATTCATGGAGGTAAGTTGCTTTAAGAGGTGGTCTTCTCCAGACAATGAAGGAAGTGTATGCCAGGAACAGTCCAATTAGTGGGCATTCTTGATCTATTCATGGGGGTAAGTTAGTAGGTGGTCTTCTCTTGACACTGAAGGAAGTGTAAGCCCAGAATTCTCTAATTAGAGGGCATTCTTGACACATTCATTGGCAGCACGTTGCTACTAAGCGGTGGTCATCTCCAGACATTGAAGGAGGTGTAAGCCAAGAACTTTACAATTAGAGGACATTCTTGTCCCATTCATTTAGATAGGTAAGTTGATAGTTGGGCTTCTCCAGACATTGAAGGGAGTGTAGACTCAGAATTTTATAATTAAAGAGCGTTCCTATCTCATTCATGGAGGTAAGTTGCTTCTAGGAGGTGGTCTAACTAGAGGGCATTCTTGACTCATTCATGGAGGTAAGTTGCTTTAAGAGGTGGTCTTCTCCAGACAATAAAGGAAGGGTATGCCAAGAACAGTCCAATTAGTGGGCATTCTTGATCTATTCATGGAGGTAAGTTAGTAGGTGGTCTTCTCTTGACATTGAAGGAAGTGTAGGCCCAGAATTCTCTAATTAGAGGGCATTCTTAACCCATTCATTGCGGTAAGTTGCTACTAAGAGGTGGTCTTCTTCAGACACTGAAGGAGGTGTAAGCCAAGAACTCTCCAATTAGAGGACATTCTTGTCCCATTCATTTAGATAGGTAAGTTGATAGTTGGGCTTCTCCAGACATTGAAGGGAGTGTAGGCTCAGAATTTTATAATTAAATAGCGTTCCTGTCTCATTCATGGAGGTAAGTTGCTTCCAAGAGGTGATCTTCTCATGATGCATGGGGTGATCAGCGGCTGCGGACATGGTGCAGGGGTTTATCAGTGGCTGTGGACATGGTGCGGGGAGTGATCAGTAGCTGCGGGCATGGCGCAGGGGGTGATCAGTGGCTGCGGACATGGTGCAGGGGATGATCAGTGGCTGCGGACATGGTGCAGGTGGTGGTCA
This sequence comes from Pelophylax lessonae, assembly GCF_965119305.1. NCBI lineage: Eukaryota > Metazoa > Chordata > Amphibia > Anura > Ranidae > Pelophylax > Pelophylax lessonae. The sequence goes on from NC_138774.1 coordinate 288,193,649, forward strand.
GTGGCTGCGGACATGGTGCAGGCGGTGGTCAGTGGCTGCGGACATGGTGCGGGTGATGATCAGTGGCTGCGGACATGGTGCAGGTGGTGGTCAGTGGCTGCGGACATGGTGCAGGCGGTGGTCAGTGGCTGCGGACATGGTGCGGGTGATGATCAGTGGCTGCGGACATGGTGCGGGTGATGATCAGTGGCTGCGGACATGGTGCGGGGTGTGATCAGTGGCTGCGGACATGGTGCGGGGTGTGATCAGTGGCTGCGTACATGGTGCAGGTGGTGGTCTGGTCAGAGGCAATGGACATGGTGCAGGTGGTGGTTTGCTCAGAGGCAACGGACATGGTGCAGGAGGTGGTCAGAGGCTGCGGACATGGTGCAGGTGGTGGTCTGCTCAGAGGCTGTGGAAATGGTGCAGGTGGGGGTCTGGTCAGAGGCTGCGGACATGGTGCAGGGGGTGGTAAGAGGCTGTGGACATGGTGCAGTGGGGCATCTGGTCAGAGACTGTGGACATGGTGCAAGGATTTGGAGTGGTCCAGGGTCAGGTATTACCTGCTGATGTGACAATGAGTTCCTCACTTTCAAAAATGGCGCCGGTTTACGTCACTGCGCATGCGCCCGCTATGTATGAGCTTTCCTGAGCCTGGCAGGCTTCGGGAATGGTGCATACGCAGTTGCACTGTCGGCCCGCAGCCATACTGTTAATGAGCACCGCTCTGGAAATTTTGCCTTGACAAAAGGGCACTTTGGGCATCAAGGGGCAAATGGGCAGGTGCTCAACCACCCTCCTCCCCCCCCGCACGTACCTGCTTATCAGTTCCATTGTTTCCAGTTATCTTTACAAATACCAATCCATCCAGTTGACTTTCCTGTAGCGAATGGGCAGTGTTGGCCTGGAAACATAGAGGGGTGGTGAACATGGTTGGGGGGGGGGGGGGGCACTGTTGTTGGGGGTGTATGAAAGGCAATTGTACAGTGGCCTAATCTCTTCCATCTGACAGTTGGCTTGTCAGATTTACACAACCCCCCCCTTCGCTTCATCCCCCCCTCCCTTCCCTCCGGTGCTGCTGATATATTACGGATGTCAGCGGCGGTGAAACAGCTAAATCAATAAATAGTAAATAATCATTTTATTTTTCAAAAATGTTTTAATATAATTTTAAACTTTGTAACAAGATTCCAGCCAGTAAATAACAGTAGAAGGAAATCATATTTTGGGATCATGAAGACTTCAGTTTTATAGAATCTACAGCGGTGAACCCGGGGTGGGCATGGTTGCGCCACGCAGCGAGCGGTAAGATGTTGCTTGTTTATAACAGAGAAAATACACAGAAAGACGGATAATATAAACATTTCATGGGATTATTTATTGCAGATTTCATTTTCTCGGTATGTGTAAACATTTCAGGAACGGAGAATGTGCAGCTGGTCCGGTCTGGTCGGGCGGGGGTCCCCCTTCTGTCTATGGCAGCCGTTTCCAAACATTTACCGCTGGGGAGACCATTGGAAGGTCTCGGGGGACCCCCTGCTTCATATTATTACACCCACAGATAAATGAAATAAAAACAAAAAATAAAATAATTATATTAACAAAACATTGAATAGTGAGCTGTGTGGTGCGCCCCACCATGATTGGTCAGTGTAGATGTCACCCCCTTTGTAAATAGAAAATTGCCCCCCTGCATTGGTGGTCCTTGGAGCTGTGAGACCGATTCTCCATAACCGAATTCTCAAGGAACCCCTAGAAACCTCAGGAGGAACCCTGGCTGAGATAAGGTTGGTCTACAATAGAAGAAGAATTACCAAGCCAGTCATCCCAGACCTCATTACCACCGCACCCCATCACACACCATAATACCCCTCACCACCACCACACCCCATAATACCCCTCACCACCACCACACACCATAATACCCCTCACCACCACCACACCCCATAATACCCCTCACCACCACTGCATCCATCACACACCTCACCACCACCGCATCCTATCACACACCTCACCACCACTGCATCCATCACGCACCTCACCACCACTGCACCCCATAATACCCCTCACCACCACTGCATCCATCACGCACCTCACCACCACTGCATCCATCACACACCTCACCACCACTGCACCCCATAATACCCCTCACCACATCCCAGGCCACACACCTCACCACCACTACCCCCCATCCCAGACCTCATTACCACCGCACCCCATCACACACCTTACCACCACCGCCACCCACCTCACCACCACCACACCCCATAATACCCCTCACCACCACTGCATCCATCACACACCTCACCACCACCACCGCATCCTATCACACACCTCACCACCACCACCGCATCCTATCACACACCTCACCACCTCTGCATCCCATCACACACCTCACCACCACCCCATCATACACCTCACCACCACCCCATCCTATCACACACCTCACCACACACCTCACCACCACCCCATCCCATCACACACCTCACCATCACACACCTCCGCACCCCATCACACACCATCCCAGACCTCATCACCACCAAACCCCATCACACAAATCAACACCACCACTGCACTCCATCACACAACTCGCTGCATCCCAGGCCACACACCTCACCACCACCCATCCCAGACCTCACCACCACACCCCATCACACACCTCACCACCACCGCACCCCATCACACACCTCCCTGCATCCCAGGCCACACACCTCACCACCACCGCACCCCATCCCAGAGCTCATCACCACCAAACCCCATCACACACATCAACACCACCGCATACCATCACACACCTCACCACTTCCACGTCCCATCACACACCTCACCGCATCCCAGGGCACACACCTCACCACCCCCGCACCACCACTGCCGCACCCCATCCCATCACACACCTTGCCCCCACCACTGCATACCATCACACACACCACCACCATACCCCATCACACTCCTCGACACCACCGCACCCCATCACACAACTCACTGCATCCCAGGCCACACACCTCACCACCACCACACCCAATCACACACCTCACCACCACATTGCATCCCAGGCCCCACCTCAGACCTCACCACCGACCTCCCCATCACAGGCCTTACACACCCCCCCCCCCCCCCCATCACACACCTCACCGTATCCCAGGCCACACCACTACCACCACCACCCATATCTACCAACTTTATAAGATGGATAGGACACACCCCCTGCCACACCCTCTTAAAGGAGAAATATACAAAACTTGATTGGTGAAACCCACAAGAGCCTTTTTCCCATTAATATTCCTTTATATCGGCTCCTGGAATTTACAAATGCAGCAATTTAGAAATCGGATGAAAGCTTTGCCACTAGGAAACACTTTCTGAAGGATATTTGTGCATTTTATATACAATTGTACAGATCAGAGCAACAGGAGGAGGAAAGAGGGACAGCTGGGAGCTCACCCTTCACCCTATTACACCCCATAATATCCTCCAGACTCCACCCCCTCCACCCATTTCCCTATAGTATCCTCCAGACTCCGCCCCTCCACTTATCTCCATAACATCCTCCAGACTCCGCCCCCTCCACCCGTATCACACGTGGTCTCCGTTCTGAGTCTCCGCCCCGCCTCCTGACACATGACGTCACCTCCGTCTCCTCCCACTGGCCGGTCACCGGGACCAGCGTTTTCCGTGGTGAGGACGGGGTGAGCGGAGTGCTGTGTACTGTACGGGGGGAGGGGTCATGTGATCTCAGATGGTATATATAATGTTACATTGTATCCTCGTTTCCGTCTAATGTGAGGGGGCGTGTCCTGAGACGAGCTGTGTGCACGGCAACCAATCACATTCTATCATCCGCTGCTTCACTTAAAGCTTTGAAGATGAAAGGTGGAATCGGATTGGCTGCCCTCCAATAATAATCTCTGTGATCTCCTATAACGAGTGCCTTCTGTCCTCATTTCCTGCTATTGTTTTACAATCTGCAGATGTGATAATTTGTGCTGATCACTTCCTGTCTGGGTGACAACGCTCCGCCCCCGTCTCCAAATGGTTCTATGTTGTCACACGGCTTCTGATGGAGGCTTCACACATTACACAGGCATGGTGCTTAGAAATGCTTTGCAGCTATCGCTGGGGGAATGCAGGCAAGAAGTGGCTGTAAAGTGGGGGAGCAGCAGAGCCGGGGAATAATACTGAGCGGGGGACCAGCAGAGCCGGGGAATAATACTGAGCGGGGGACCAGCAGAGCCGGGGAATAATACTGAGCGGGGGACCAGCAGAGCCGGGGAATAATACTGAGCGGGGGACCAGCAGAGCCAGGGAATAATACTGAGCGGGGGACCAGCAGAGCTGGGGAATAATACTGAGCGGGGGACCAGCAGAGCCGGGGAATAATACTGAGCGGGGGACCAGCAGAGCCGGGGAATAATACTGAGCGGGGGACCAGCAGAGCCAGGGAATAATACTGAGCGGGGGACCAGCAGATCCGGGGAATAATACTGAGCGGGGGACCAGCAGAGCCGGGGAATAATACTGAGCGGGGGACCAGCAGAGCTGGGGAATAATACTGAGCGGGGGACCAGCAGAGCCGGGGAATAATACTAAGCAGGGGACCAGCAGAGCTGGGGAATAATACTGAGCGGGGGACCAGCAGAGCTGGGGAATAATACTGAGCGGGGGACCAGCAGAGCTGGGGAATAATACTGAGCGGGGGACCAGCAGAGCCGGGGAATAATACTGAGCGGGGGACCAGCAGAGCTGGGGAATAATACTGAGCGGGGGACCAGCAGAGCCGGGGAATAATACTGAGCGGGGGACCAGCAGAGCCAGGGAATAATACTAAGCGGGGGACCAGCAGAGCTGGGGAATAATACTGAGCGGGGGACCAGCAGAGCTGGGGAATAATACTGAGCGGGGGACCAGCAGATCCGGGGAATAATACTGAGCGGGGGACCAGCAGAGCCGGGGAATAATACTGAGCGGGGGACCAGCAGAGCCGGGGAATAATACTGAGCGGGGGACCAGCAGAGCTGGGGAATAATACTGAGCGGGGGACCAGCAGAGCCGGGGAATAATACTGAGCGGGGGACCAGCAGAGCTGGGGAATAATACTGAGCGGGGGACCAGCAGAGCCGGGGAATAATACTAAGCGGGGGACCAGCAGAGCTGGGGAATAATACTGAGCGGGGGACCAGCAGAGCTGGGGAATAATACTGAGCGGGGGACCAGCAGAGCCGGGGAATAATACTGAGCGGGGGACCAGCAGAGCCGGGGAATAATACTGAGTGGGGGACCAGCAGAGCTGGGGAATAATACTGAGCGGGGGACCAGCAGAGCCGGGGAATAATACTGAGCGGGGGACCAGCAGAGCCGGGGAATAATACTGAGCGGGGGACCAGCAGAGCCGGGGAATAATACTGAGCGGGGGACCAGCAGAGCTGGAGATACTAATGAGCGGGGAACCAGCAGCCTGGGGGTATTACTGAGCAGGGGACTAGCAGAGCTGGGGGTACTACTGAATGGGGGATCAGCAGAGTTGGGGATACTACTGAGCGGGGGACCAGTAGAGCTGGGGGGACCAGCAGAGCTAGGGGGTACTACTGAGCAGGGTATTAGCAGAGCTGGGGGATACTACTGAGCGGGGGACCAGTAGAGCTGGGGGGACCAGCAGAGCTAGGGGGTACTACTGAGCAGGGTATTAGCAGAGCTGGGGGATACTACTGAGCATGGGACCAGTAGAGCTGGGGGGACCAGCAGAGCTAGGGGTTACTACTGAGCGGGGAATCAACAGAGTTGGGGGTTACTACTGAGCGGGGAATCAACAGAGTTGGGGGTTACTACTGAGCGGTGGATCAGTAGAGCTGGAGGTACTACTGAGCGGGGGCCAGCAGAGCTGGAGGTACTACTACTGAGCAGGGGGCCAGAAGAGCTGGGAGTTACTGAGTGGGGGATCAGCAGAGATGGGGTTACTACTGAGCAGGGGACCAGCAGAGCTGGAGGTACTACTACTGAGCAGGGGGCCAGAAGAGCTGGGAGTTACTGAGTGGGGGATCAGCAGAGATGGGGTTACTACTGAGCAGGGGACCAACATAGCTGGAGAATACTACTGAGTGGGGGACCAGCAGAGCTGGGGCTAACTACTGAGTGGGGGATCAGTGGGAAGCTGCACCTGTCGCCCCTGGGACCTAAAAATGCCAGGATTGGACACGTAGGGGGCATGTAGCCCCAGCAAACCCTCACTGACCCCAAATTCACAACAGGAGGAGCTGAGCTGCCAAGTCACTGCTGGGAGGGGGGAACAGGGTGAGTCCAGCTGCTGACTCACTGCTGAGAGGGAGGAGCTGAGCTGCAGAGTCACTGCTGGGAGGGAGGAACTGAGCTGCTGGGTCACTGCTGGGAGGGAGGAGCTGAGCTGCTGGGTCACTGCTGGGGGGGAGGAGCTGAGCTGCTGGGTCACTGCGGGGAGGGAGGAGCTGAGCTGCAGAGTCACTGCTGGGAGGGAGGAGCTGAGCTGCTGGGAGGGAGGAGCTAAGCTGCAGAGTCACTGCTGGGAGGGAGGAGCTGAGCTGCAGAGTCACTGCTGGGAGGGAGGAGCTGAGCTGCTGGGAGGGAGGAGCTAAGCTGCAGAGTCACTGCTGAGAGGGGGGAGCAGGGGGAGCTGAGCTGCCTAGAATACACATAGTGAGAATGAATCCGCCCCCCAGAGACAATGACAGCAATAAAAACCTGAAAGTTGTTCTAACCCAGAAAAATAAATAAAGTTTAACCCTTTCCCACTCTCAGGCTCTAAGGGGGTCTATGTATAAAACATTCGTTGGACGAAGGTCACAAGCTTTTGCTTGGCTCTCATTCATTCTGATTGTATTTCTCTTTCGTTCATTGACGGACACAGCTCCTGATTCTTCTTCACCATTGGGTTATACTGCCCCCTACAGGAGTAGGACACAAGGCATGAAAAAGCTTGGCTCCGCCTATGGGCAGTCCCAGGGGGGGTATACTCCCTCTCTCTGCTATATGTACTTTGCTTTTCTGCCTGGTCAGGAGTAAGGATCTAGTTCCTTGCTGGGATCTCTGGTCCTGGCAAATGTTTTATTTTATTATATTGTTCCTGTGGGGTCTACAATCACCTGGCCCCTTCTAGCGGTGCAGGACCATCAGGGTACCCTGCCTGAATGTCCGTTTCCCGGCAGGCGGCCTCCTTTAACCACTTCAGCCCCGGAAGATTTTACCCCCTTCCTGACCAGGGGGTATTTTGCGATTCGGCACTGCGTGACTTTAACAGACAATTGCGCGGTCGTGCGACGCTGTACCTAAACGAATTTAACGTCCTTTTTTTCCCCACAAACAGAGCTTTCTTTTGGTGGTATTTGATCACCTCTGCGATTTTTTGATCATGCGCTATAAACAAAAAAAGAGCGACAATTTTGCAAAAATAACAATATTTTTCACATTTTTTTATATGAAATTCCCCCCCAAAAAAATGTAAAAATCAAAATTTTTTAACATTTTCGGCCAATTTGTTTTATGCTACCTTTTTTTTTTTTTTTTTTTTTTTTTTTTTTTTTTTTAATTTTTACATTTATTGTTTTTTTCAATACATTACATATTAATTACATAAAATCCACCAAACATACATCAAAACCTACAAACAATACTCTCAAAAGCATATAGCAGTACTCTCCTGGCCTCCCCCTCCCACCCTCACCCCCCCCTAAAAAAAAAAAAAAAAAAAAAAAAAAAAAAAAACCCCCAAAAAAAAAAAAGTGAGTTAATGAAAAAAATTACTACTTCTATGATCCTCACATCTTGAGGAAGTTACCTTGCATCGTGAAAAGAAGAAAAAGAAAGAAAAAAAAAAAAAAAAAAAAAAAAAAAAAAAAAAAAAAAAACCCCAAAAAAAAAGGTGAATTAATGAAAAATTTACTACTTCTATGATCCTCGCATCTTGAGGAAATTACCTTGCATCGTGAGAAAAAAAAAAAAAAAAAAAAAAAAAAAAACCCCAATCGTGTTACAATTCCTTCCATTGTATTCCTCCTGCATATATATATATACTGGAGTTATTAAATTATTGTGCTCTGTGAGAGAAAAAAAAAAAAAAAAAAAAAAAAAAAAAAAAAAAAAAAAAAAAAGGAGAAAAGGAAAAAAAAAGGGGGGGTAATCCCCCCCCTGCACCATCTTAAGTGACATAATTATTATGTGCCACATCATGATACTCCCCCCTACCCTCCCCATCCAAATTCAAAAACACACATATAAATTACTTAACATCCCCCCCCCACTTCATGCCAAAAAAAACACAATACACACCCCAAGGAAAAAAAAAAAAAAAAAAAAAAAGAGAGAAGAACGGGGAGGGGGGGGCAGATGAAAGAGAAGAAGAAAAAAAAAGAAAAACCCCCCGCCTCCCCCTCGCCCTAGAGGGTGGGAAGCTCAGCCAATTTACCACTCTACAATCATCATTCTATATCATCCTCATGTATTCCATCTATACTGTCCCTCCTGACGCGCACGTCAGGCTTCTAAGGATCCCTCCACTGACACTCCGTAAGGGGGGCGGGATCAGGGGGAAAAGGACATGGAAAAAAAAAAAAAAAAAAAAAAAAAAAAAAAAAAAAAAAAAAAGAAAAAAAAAAAAAAAGGGGGGGGGAATAGAGGAGACGGGGAAAAGCCCCTTCCTCTACTCTCTAGTCCCCTTCCCTCTCTCCAGTCCACCTTCCTCTGTCCCCGGTCTCCTGGACTTCCTATTTCCGTATTTAGCTTATCAGTCGTAAATATTCCTCTGAGCACGTATATTGTGACCATGCCTGCCATCTAAACCTACAACGTTCTTCCCTGCATGTACGTGCGGCTGTTAACATTTCCATCCTATGAATTTCCCCAATTTTGGCAACCCATAGCCGCACAGTAGGCGGCTGTGTTTGTCTCCACAATGCTGGTATGCAGGCTTTAGCCGCATTCAATAAGTGCGGCAACAAAGAGTTCCTATAATTCTTTACTGAGCTCCCCGTGCCATGTAATAAACACAGCACGGGGTCATCCCGTACCTTGGTCGAGGTTAGGTTCTCTGTTATACGAGCCACCTCATCCCAGAAACTCCTTATTGCTGGGCACGTCCAAAAAATATGCACCATTGTTCCACCCTCCTCTCCGCATCTCCAGCACCTATCCTGATGTTTCCTATCCATTCTGTGTAGTGTTGCTCTGATGTTTCCTATCCATTCTGTGTAGTGTTGCTGGAACACGGTACCATCTAGCTAACACCTTATAACTGATTTCTTGATATCTACTAGCTATGGATACCTTATGAGTCAGTCTCAAGATTTTATTTATTTGTCGCTGATTAAAGGAGATACCTAATTCTCCTTCCCATTTTTGCAGGAATTTAAGTGGTTCCGAATCACGCGATGTCCCCAGAAGTGCATATATATGTGATAGTGCATGTGGTATTCTCTCCTCTGCTCTACATAAAGTCTCAAATGGCGTTAGGGGGCGTGGGATATAGCCTGTCTTCTGCATTTGTTTTAAATAATGTCTAACCTGGTAGGCACTGAATGCATCTAAATTTACTTCGGGCCATGCTAGCATTTCTGTCATCGTAGGTGGTTCCCTGTGGGTCCATATGTCACACAATCGTCCTCTACCCCCATTAATTAAACCTATAATTTTAGCATTCGTTCTACCAGGGGGAAAGTTTATGTTATCCCCTAAGGGGGTCATTGGTGATATTGTTGGTGCTACCGAGCTATTTTTTTGTGCTTTAATTGCTTCGCTTACCGTCGCCCCTATCGTCGGATGTAAATGTATTTTATCATTTTTTAATATCGGAGTCCATGTGGCTAAGGCCACTGTTGTATTCATGGCCTCCCTTTCCAATTGCACCCACTGTTTAAAGGTCCCACTGCCGTGCCATTCCATCACTCGCGTCAGGTGCGCTGCTCTATAATACCGCAACAGATCCGGTAACCCTACTCCTCCTCTCACCTTCGGGAGGGTTAAGATCTGCATCCCTATTCGCGGGGATTTTCTGGCCCACACAAAATTTCTGAACACTGCCCTTGCCTGTACAAAATATGTCATCGGGATTGCTATCGGAACAGCCTGGATAGCATACAGTAACCTAGGTAATACGTTCATTTTCACTGCGCTGCATCTCCCAAACCATGACAAAAATAGTGTCTGCCATCTTTGTAGATCTGCTTTAATAGATTTTAAGAGTGGAATGAAATTTGCCTCAAACAAGTCCTTCGGATCTGCTGTAATGTGAATCCCCAGATACACCACCGATTTCTTATTCCACTGAAAGGGAAAGGAAGATCTCATATGGTTCCATCTAGTCCCTAATATAGACACATTCAATGCCTCTGACTTCGACACATTTATTTTGAAGTACGATACTTCCCCATACTCTCTGATAGCCTTTAGGATTGATGGTATTGTTCTGTCAGGGTTTGTAACATAAAAAAGCAGGTCATCTGCGTAGGCTGCCACTTTATGTTGACCTCTACCCACTTGTACGCCCTCTATTTCTGCACTTTGACGGATTTTGCACAGTAAAGGTTCTAACGCCAAGACAAAAATCAACGGCGATAGGGGGCAGCCTTGTCTAGTGCCATTTTTTATCTTGAAAAAACTTGAGCACCAACCATTTGCCCTTACTGCCGCCGTAGGACCGGAGTACAATGATAGGATACACGTCATCATCCATTCCCCTAGGCCTAAGTGTGACAGGGTGGCCCGGATAAAATTCCATGCCACCCTGTCAAACGCCTTTTCCGCATCAACTGATAGCAGCATCATCGGGATTCTCCGCAAACGCACATTATATATCAAATCTATTGTTCGAATAGAGTTATCCCTTGCTTCTCTTGTAGGGACAAAGCCGACCTGGTCGAGATGTATTAATTGTGGTATATATGGCAGGAGTCGATTTGCCAATATTTTAGAAAACAACTTGGTGTCTAAATTTAATAATGAGATTGGGCGGTAACTCCCGCACACCGCGGGGTCCTTCCCTTCTTTCTGGATCAATGTGATGTAAGCTCTCAGAGAATCTGTCGGCATGACTCCTCCCTCCCCGATGTAATTTAGATGTTCCAAAAGGGGGGTCTTTAAATTTGAAAAAAATTGCTGATAGTATAACAGTGATAGTCCATCTGGACCTGGGGCCTTGTGTGGTTTTAACTGAGATATAGCTGTTTTTAGTTCCTCTTCTGTTATCTTTCCTTCTAATGCCAATGCCTGTTCTGCATCCAGCGATGGCATATCTGTCTTTTTGATATAATTGATCGCCTCATCGAAGCCAGCACCCCCCCTATCAACTGATTCCGATGAGGCGATGTCATATAACTTCTGGTAGAATTTGCTAAATTCTTCGGCAATCTCTGATGATCCATATTTCATTTGTCCCCCGCCTGTTTGAAGTTGTGCAATTACCGTCCGTTTCTGGGGCCCCCTTAGGGCTCTGGCTAACATAGTTCCTGGTTTATCCGAATATTCGTAGTAATGTCTTTTTTGTGACACCAGTACTCTCATGGCTTTTTCATAAAGTAACTCGTTGAGTTTTTCCCTGGCCGCAGTCAGGGGCACTAGATGTTCCATCGCCATCGATCTTTTATGAGTGGCGCTTAATTCTTCTATCTGCGCTAGCAGCTCTGAGATCTTCTCCTCCCTTTCTCGTTTACGTTTTGCTCCCATTCTAATCAACACTCCCCTAATGACGCATTTGTGGGCCTCCCATATGTTCGACGGAGTAACTTCTGGTGTTTTATTTTCCTGGAAATATTTTGTCAGTTCTGCCTCTAACTCTGCTCTTGTCTCTATTCCTTGCACCAGTGATTCATTCAGTCTCCATGATGGTGGCTTTACTGGACCTGCCTCAAAGTTAATTATAATGTGGATGGGGGAGTGATCCGACATGGAGAAAGAGCCAATCTGTGAGGCCACTACTCTAGACAGATCGCCCCTTGAAATTAGGATGCGATCTATTCTAGAGTACCTATTATGTACTGACGAATAGTAGGTAAAATCTTTTTCACTTGGATGCATAATGCGCCAGGGATCGACTAGGTTGAGGAGTGTGATTTCCTTACTAAGTTTTTTAAGTCGGGCATATGAGAGATGTGATGTACCTTGTGATGTATCTAAGAGTGGCTCTGCAGCGTAATTAAAATCCCCCCCCATGATTACCAGCCCTTCTTGAAAGTTTAACATTATTGGTGCCACCAGTGTTAAGAATGAAATCTGATTCTGGTTAGGGAAGTACACATTAATCATAGTAATCAGCCTTTCACCTATCTTACCCTTTACCATCAAGTATCTTCCTTGTGGATCAATACAAGTTTCTAAAAATGTCCATGGAACCTCTTTGGCCACCAATATGCTAACCCCTTTTGATTTAGGAATAGGGGTGGGGGCGTGATAAGACCATGGGAAATCCTTATTTTGTAATTTTGGGATAGATTCTTTTTTAAAATACGTCTCCTGGCAGAAAACTATCTGCCCATGGTTTCGTCTCATGTCTGCCAGGAAGCGTATTCTTTTTTCAGGTGTAGACAACCCTCTAACGTTTAATGACATAATTTTCACTTCCTGCATTTTTCCTGTCTCAAATGATTCTAACCAATTTACTACTTTACTTCTGAATTTTCTTACTCAGCTGTCTTCCTCCCTTTGTCCCCTCCAAGTGCCAATGGCTTTAGGGCTTACTAGGCCTAGGATTTATCCAAAGTCGATAAACTGATCCCTCTGTACAGAAAGCCCCCTAGACCTACTCAGACCTAATAGAGACAGGGGGAGACCGAGTAAAAAAAAGGGACAGAGAGAGAAAGAAAAAAAAGAAAAAAAAAAAAAAAAAAAAAAAAAAGAGAGAAAAAAAAAAGACAGAACAACCCCCCCCTTTTCCACCCCCCCCCCCCAAAGAAGTGCCAGTGGAGCGTGATCCTATTGGTCGACTCTCGACCCTGCGTAACTAGACGCAACCTATTTGGGTGGGCAAATCCGAGGATTCATACCGTGAACAGGAGCAAATCTAACACAACCCACAATATCTGTATCTCCTAATGAGTTGACAAATTAACATAAGCCTGTAGGTGCATTCATTTCCTCCAGTTTAGGATATAAAGAAAAAAACAAAAAGAAAAAGAAAAATGAAAGAAATAAACACACCGACCTCTGCAGGTCCATGTACCCTAGGCATCCGCCCCTGTGTTGCTATCTCTAGGGAGGATTGGGGTTCCCGTATATATTCCCCCCTACCTATACATTCCTGTATCCACCCGCTGTATCAGGATCCCTTTTCTTTTGTAATTACCAAACACATTATTTAACTCCTGAGCCCCCCTAGCTACCTAGTATTGGTGATCCTCCTCCCTCGACCCCCTCCCCCTCCACCATATCACGTATGTGCCCCCTCTGACCTGCTCTGTGCCTCCTATTGGAATTACTCTACCTTTTCTAATCACTCATCTGCTCGTTTCCAAACTCATAGGGCTCCTACTTTCGAAGACCATGCCCAGAGAGTTTTAGACCCAAGAGAGGAACCAAAGCACTAGACCAGCAGGACACCGAGGGGGATAAAGAGAGAACACAAATATAAAGGAAAGAGAACACCGCAAATTACTGCCCTTGAATACCAATTAATCCAGAATAATCATGGCTCCCCAATTACCCCTGGACCCGCATCCTCCCCCGACCGTGACCCCAAGTCAATCCCAGATTAGTCATATATGACTTATATTAATAATAGCTTTATTCTTGTATTGATATTCCTGGGTTCTACTTAAAAGCTGAGGGGCCCAGCCAGTCAGTGACCCTGATCGGCTGAATCTCTAGGAAGGCAAAAAGTCCTGGCAGTTGATCAGGCCAGCGCAGTGTAAAGGTCAGTTCCCCTTTCTTGACTTTTAGATGAAATGGGTGACCCCAGTGATAGATGGCCCCTGCCTTCCGAATTTCCTCCAGTAGGGGTTTCACTGCTGCTCGCATTCTTAGGGTGTTGCTTGATAGATCTGGTAAGAGCCGGATCGTTGCCCCTTCAAACTCAAAGGGGCCCCTATCCCATGCCTTCCTCATTATTTTTTCTTTTAGGGCGTAAAAATGTACCCTAGCCAGGACATCTCGTGGGTATCCCTCGCCCATGCTCCTTGGAGCCCTTACTCTGTGGACCCTGTCCATCTCAATTGCCTCCAACTGGGGTCTGTCCAGAAGGCTATTAAAAATCTCGGTCATTTTGGCAGATAGGTTGGGTCCCTCCACTGTCTCAGGTAGCCCTCTTAGGCGTATGTTATTCCGCCGATGCCTATTTTCTCCATCATCTTGTTGCAGCTGTATCATGATTAGCTGTTTGGCAAATGATCTCTGCGAAGACTCTATGCTCTCCACTCTCTCTGCCATCTGGGCCTGGTCTTTTTCCACCCCCTCTATCCTTCCATCCATTTTCTGTATCTGACCCCTTAAAGAGTTGATTTCGCTGGTTAATGAGCTGACTATCGAGGCAGCCATTGCAGTTAGATCTTGTTTCGTAGGCATAAGAGATATTAACTCTTTCCATTCAGGAGACTGTATTGATAAATTTTGGGGAGGGGGGGATTGTGCCGTTGACTGTTCCTTTCCCGCCACCGCCATCTGCTCAGCTGTGTCCGCAATGTTCTGAGCCTGTAATTCCTTACTGCTGTTATTATTTTTACTGTCTTTCTTTGATCCTGTGTTCCCTGCTGTTCCAGCCTTTGTTGGAGCCATCCTATACTGTTCCTCCACTCTTTCACAACGTGCTCCCCTTAAAAAGTAAGCGGAGATATCTGTGGACCGGCCTGGTCTCTTTATATTGTACAGTTCACTAGTCTGCATAGGAAATGGGGGGGGGAGAGCAGACATTTACCAGCGTCCGTATCCTTTATCCCTCATATTTCTTAATGGGATGTTATATCTTCCAACCCCCCCCTTTCCTGAACCTCCTCCGTTTGTGAATGTACTCGTGTGGCACGGCCAAACATACAGCTCAAGTTGTAATAGTCTCGGGACTCACCAAGGCCGGTCCCACCGTCTCTGCACGACCTCCAACGTACAGCCTGGTCGTTCCAAGACTCTCCACTCCGCTCTGGGGAAAAGGAGGCTCCACTCCGGTCTAGGCTCGGCTCCTTTGGAACGGCTGCTCTCTGGCGCGCGGTGTGTCACCACGTGTACTCCCTTCCGGGTCTGAGGGGGGAGGGTGCCGCACGCTGTCTGTTGTGGGCGGATGCCTGCCTACGGGTCTCTGGACTCTGCTACGGTCCTCCTCACGGCATCATCCTCTTGCTTCTGCAACCAGTTCTTACTTCCCAAGTTCTCAGTGGGAATGTTTTATGCTACCTATGTTTGGTAAAAAAAAATCGCAAAAAGCGTATTTTGATTGGTTTGCGCAAAAGTTATTGCGTTTAGTAACAAAGGGAAAGATTTTTGTAATTTTTGTTGTTTTTTTTTTTTTAACGCGTAATGGCGGCGATCTGCGATTTTTTTTGTGGTACTGCGACATTGCGGCGGACAGATCGGACCCTTGACTGACATTTTTGACACTTTTGGGGGTACCAGTGACATTACTGCAGTAATCAGTGCTATATATATGCACTGTTACTGTAAAAATTACACTGGCAGGGAAGGGGTTAACTTTATTGGCCCTCCAGTTGTTCAGGAACTACAATTCCCATCATGCCTAGTCATGGCTGTGAATGTCAGAGTATTACAATGCATCATGGGATGTGTAGTTCTACAACAGCTGGAGGGCCGTAGTTTGAGATTCCCTGGCTCAGATAGTCAGGGTTCGTCCTGGAAATCCTGGAAAAGTTTTGGAATTGGTAGATGAGACTTTCCAGGCCTGGAAACTTTAGGAAACACACTAAGGTTTTGGAAAAGTCATGGAATTATTTACTGTGGAGCAGCGGGGAGCGGATGCTTTAATTATTCTAATTTATTATTTTATTCCCTAATGATATTGTATTGCCAGTGCCACATACTATTTACATTTACTTCGCCTTCCGGGTCCACGGCATGCGCCTGCACTGTCACTGGCCAGCAGCAGCCGAGGAGATGATCGTGAACCAATCAGGCAGCGGGGAGGGCCGGCCGCGGTTTGTCTGGAGACACTGTGACTGGCCAGCAGCAGCAATAACAGCCGGGAGATAACAAACCAATCACAGGCAGCGGAAGCGTCAGTGGAGGGCGGGCTGGCTGCCATCCTTTACCTGCCATGTACATCCTCTGTGTGCCATCCTCTGTGTGCCATCCTTTACCTGCCATGTACATCCTCTGTGTGCCATCCTTTACCTGCCATGTACATCCTCTGTGTGCCATCCTTTACCTGCCACGTACATCTTCTGTGTGCCATCCTCTGTGTGCCATCCTCTGTGTGCCATCCTTTACCTGCCATGTACATCTTCTGTCTGTGCCATCCTTTACCTGCCATGTACATCCTCTGTGTGCCATCCTTTACCTGCCATGTACATCTTCTGTCTGTGCCATCCTTTACCTGCTATGTACATCCTCTGTGTGCCATCCTTTACCTGCCATGTACATCCTCTGTGTGCCATCCTTTACCTGCCATGTACATCTTCTGTGTGCCATCCTCTGTGTGCCATCCTCTGTGTGCCATCCTTTACCTGCAATGTACATCCTCTGTGTGCCATCCTTTACCTGCCATGTACATCCTCTGTGTGCCATCCTTTACCTGCCATGTACATCCTCTGTGTGCCATCCTCTGTGTGCCATCCTTTACCTGCAATGTACATCCTCTGTGTGCCATCCTTTACCTGCTATGTACATCCTCTGTGTGCCATCCTCTGTGTGCCATCCTTTACCTGCAATGTACATCCTCTGTGTGCCATCCTTTACCTGCCATGTACATCCTCTGTGTGCCATCCTTTACCTGCTATGTACATCCTCTGTGTGCCATCCTTTACCTGCCATGTACATCCTCTGTGTGCCATCCTTTACCTGCTATGTACATCCTCTGTGTGCCACCCTCTGTGTGCCATCCTCTGTGTGCCATCCTTTACCTGCAATGTACATCCTCTGTGTGCCATCCTATACTTGCCATGTACATCCTCTGTGTGCCATCCTCTGTGTGCCATCCTTTACCTGCCATGTACATCCTCTGTGTGCCATCCTTTACCTGCCATGTACATCCTCTGTGTGCCATCCTCTGTGTGCCATCCTTTACCTGCCATGTACATCCTCTGTGTGCCATCCTTTACCTGCAATGTACATTCTCTGTGTGCCATCCTCTGTGTGCCATCCTTTACCTGCCATGTACATCCTCTGTGTGCCATCCTTTACCTGCCATGTACATGCTCTGTGTGCCATCCTTTACCTGCAATGTACATCCTCTGTGTGCCATCCTTTACCTGCTATGTACATCCTCTGTGTGCCATCCTTTACCTGCTATGTACATCCTCTGTGTGCCATCCTACACTTGCCATGTACATCCTCTGTGTGCCATCCTTTACCTTCCATGTACATCCTCTGTGTGCCATCCTTTACCTGCCATGTACATCCTCTGTGTGCCATCCTTTACCTGCTATGTACATCCTCTGTGTGCCACCCTCTGTGTGCCATCCTCTGTGTGCCATCCTTTACCTGCAATGTACATCCTCTGTGTGCCATCCTATACTTGCCATGTACATCCTCTGTGTGCCATCCTCTGTGTGCCATCCTTTACCTGCCATGTACATCCTCTGTGTGCCATCCTCTGTGTGCCATCCTATACCTGCCATGTACATCCTCTGTGTGCCATCCTCTGTGTGCCATCCTTTACCTGCAATGTACATCCTTTGTGTGCCATCCTTTACCTGCCATGTACATCCTCTGTGTGCCATCCTCTGTGTGCCATCCTTTACCTGCAATGTACATCCTCTGTGTGCCATCCTTTACCTGCCATGTACATCCTCTGTGTGCCATCCTTTACCTGCAATGTACATCCTCTGTGTGCCATCCTCTGTGTGCCATCCTATACCTGCCATGTACATCCTCTGTGTGCCATCCTCTGTGTGCCATCCTTTACCTGCAATGTACATCCTTTGTGTGCCATCCTTTACCTGCCATGTACATCCTCTGTGTGCCATCCTCTGTGTGCCATCCTTTACCTGCAATGTACATCCTCTGTGTGCCATCCTTTACCTGCCATGTACATCCTCTGTGTGCCATCCTTTACCTGCAATGTACATCCTCTGTGTGCCATCCTCTGTGTGCCATCCTTTACCTGCCATGTACATCCTCTGTGTGCCATCCTTTACCTGCCATGTACATGCTCTGTGTGCCATCCTTTACCTGCAATGTACATCCTCTGTGTGCCATCCTTTACCTGCAATGTACATCCTCTGTGTGCCATCCTCTGTGTGCCATCCTTTACCTGCCATGTACATCCTCTGTGTGCCATCCTTTACCTGCCATGTACATGCTCTGTGTGCCATCCTTTACCTGCTATGTACATCCTCTGTGTGCCATCCTATACTTGCCATGTACATCCTCTGTGTGCCATCCTCTGTGTGCCATCCTTTACCTTCCATGTACATCCTCTGTGTGCCATCCTTTACCTGCTATGTACATCCTCTGTGTGCCACCCTCTGTGTGCCATCCTCTGTGTGCCATCCTTTACCTGCAATGTACATCCTCTGTGTGCCATCCTATACTTGCCATGTACATCCTCTGTGTGCCATCCTCTGTGTGCCATCCTTTACCTGCCATGTACATCCTCTGTGTGCCATCCTCTGTGTGCCATCCTTTACCTGCAATGTACATCCTCTGTGTGCCATCCTCTGTGTGCCATCCTTTACCTGCCATGTACATCCTCTGTGTGCCATCCTTTACCTGCTATGTACATCCTCTGTGTGCCATCCTTTACCTGCTATGTACATCCTCTGTGTGCCATCCTTTACCTGCTATGTACATCCTCTGTGTGCCACCCTCTGTGTGCCATCCTCTGTGTGCCATCCTTTACCTGCAATGTACATCCTCTGTGTGCCATCCTATACTTGCCATGTACATCCTCTGTGTGCCATCCTCTGTGTGCCATCCTTTACCTGCCATGTACATCCTCTGTGTGCCATCCTCTGTGTGCCATCCTTTACCTGCAATGTACATCCTCTGTGTGCCATCCTCTGTGTGCCATCCTTTACCTGCCATGTACATCCTCTGTGTGCCATCCTTTACCTGCTATGTACATCCTCTGTGTGCCATCCTTTACCTGCTATGTACATCCTCTGTGTGCCATCCTTTACCTGCTATGTACATCCTCTGTGTGCCATCCTCTGTGTGCCATCCTTTACCTGCCATGTACATCCTCTGTGTGCCATCCTCTGTGTGCCATCCTTTACCTGCAATGTACATCCTCTGTGTGCCATCCTCTGTGTGCCATCCTTTACCTGCCATGTACATCCTCTGTGTGCCATCCTTTACCTGCTATGTACATCCTCTGTGTGCCATCCTTTACCTGCTATGTACATCCTCTGTGTGCCATCCTTTACCTGCCATGTACATCCTCTGTGTGCCATCCTATATCAGTCCTGTACATCCTTATATTGTCCAAACGTTGTGTTAATGTTTATACACTGATTTTGTTGGAGGTACCAATGGATATCACCTTATCGATAATTTGCATTTTTATTCTCATGGGTGATTGTGTAGGCAGAGCCCCAGTGCACTGCATTGCCGGGGCCCTATAAGGCTCTTAAGATGGCACTGTGTGCAGGGTGTCGGAACTGGCGGCGTTATCCTGTCATTCACCTTATGGTGATTCCCAAGGATAAGGTGGTGCTTTGCCGCTGTCCATCATTAAGGAGGTCTCTGACTGTCATTTGAATGAAGACATTGTGTGGCCTCCCCTGTGTCCCAGGCCTAAACATCTGACGGAAATTGCCTTGGATGTGGTTGGGCAATTAGGGTGGACCTGGCAGCTACGGAGTCTTTTAGGAAGTCAGACTCACTATTTGTGCTCAGGGACGGACCTTACAAAGGGTTTTCCACTTCTTTTACAACCATTTCCAGGTGGTTCAGACCTATTCCATCTAGGGCCAGTTTCCTCCTTTCCCTGTCAAGGCGCACTCTACTAGGGCGCTTAGTGTCTCCTGGGCTTTCCATCATCCAGCGTCAAAGACGTAGCTTTGCAAGGCGGCCACCTGGTCGTCGGTGCACACTTTTACAGTGGATGTGTTGGCATCTGCAGATGCTTCTTCTGGGTCAAGGTTTTGCAGGCTGCTGTTGGAGGACCTGGTCCTCTTTGAGGGTGTATTGTTTTTTTCAGGTGGGCTCCAGTTGTTAATGGTTGAGCTCCATGTTACTTGATTGGCTATGGTTAGCCTTGGGAATTTCTTTATCGCTGTGTCCCACCAGTGCTGTATTTGGCCGAGGCCAACAAGGCCAGGGCTAGGGCAGCACTATTAGGTAGGGCAGCACCCCCCTCTCTCTCTCTCTCTCCCATCCTCTCTCTCTTACTCCCTCTCTCTCTCTCTCTCTCTCATCCCCCTCTCTCACCCCCCCTCTCTCGCTCTCTCTCTCTCTCATCCTCACCTCTCACCCCCCCCCCCTCATCCCCCCCTCTCTCTCTCATCCCCTTCTCTCTCTCTCTCTCTCTCTCTCTCTCTCATCCCCCCTCTCTCTCTCATCCCCCCTCTCTCTCTCACCCCCCTCTCTCGCTCTCTCATCCCCCCTCTCTCTATCATCTCCCCCTCTCTCTCTCATTCCCCCTTTTCATCCTCTCACTCTCTGATCCCCCCTCTCTCTCTCTTTCTCTCACCCCCTCCCTCTTTCATCCCCCACCTCTCTCTCCCTCTCCCCCTCTCTCTCCCTCACCCCCTCTCTCTCTCATCCCCCCTCTCTCTCTCTCACCCCCTCTCTCGCTCTCTCTCTCATCTCCCCCTCTCTCTCTCATTCCCCCTTTTCATCCTCTCACTCTCTGATCCCCCCCCTCTCTCTCTTTCTCTCACCCCCTCCCTCTGTCATCCCCCACCTCTTTCTCCCTCTCCCCCTCTCTCTCCCTCACCCCCTCTCTCTCTCATCCCCACTCTCTCTCCCTCCCTCCCTCACCCACACCCCTCTCTCTCCCTCACCCCCTCTCTCTCTCATCCCCCCTCTCTCTCTCTCCCTCACCCACCTCCCTCTCCCACCCCCTCACTCTTTCTCTCTCTCTCTCTCTCTCCCCTCCTCTCTCTCTTACCCCCTCTCTCTTTCTCTCTCATCACCCTCGCTCTCTCTCTCATCCCCCCTCTCTCTCTCTCATCCCCCTCTCTCTCTCTCTCATCCCCCCTCTCTCTCTCTCTCTCACCCCCTCTCTCTCTCTCTCTCTCTCTCTCATCCCCCCTCTCTCCATCATCTCCCCCTCTCTCTCTCATCCCCACTTTCATCCTCTCACTCTCTGATCCCCCCTCTCTCTCTCTCTTTCTCTCACCCCCTCCCTCTTTCATCCCCGACCTCTCTCTCCCTCTCCCCCTCTCTCTCCCTCGCCCCTCTCTCTCTCATCCCCACTCTCTCTCCCTCTCCCACCCCCTCACACCCCCCCTCTCGTGAGATCTCAGAGGTTCATGCTGGGACTAGTAGTCCTTCAATTTTGGAGGGAGTCACATCCGTTAAAAAAGGAGTGAGGCAGATTTACATGGGGGGGGGGGGGGCGCCCATTTTTATTCTTGCCTAGGGCAGCACCAAACCAAAATACACCATTGGTTCCCACCCCTCATGTTTGTTAGCCTTGGGAATTTCTTTATCGCTGTTCCCACCCCTCATGTTTGACATTGCTTTGGGAACGTCCCGATGGTTAAGAAGAATCAGGAGCTGTGTCCGTCAATGAACTTAGGGGAAGATGGGATTTTTGTCTTCCCGTAAAATCCATTTCTCTGATGTTCATTGATGGACACAGCTCCCACCCCTCTGTGGAGTTGGCTTTCTTCTGATACTGCTTGTAACAAAACTCAGTGCCTATAGCTGAGAGGGGGTGTATACCTCCTGGAACTGCCCATAGGCGTAGTCTAGCTTTTTCCGGCCTATTGTCCTACTCCTGTAGGGGGGCAGCATAACCCAATGGTTAAGAAGAATCAGGAGCTGTGTCCATCAATGAACATCAGAGAAATGGATTTTACGGTAAGTCAAAAATCCCATTTTTGCATCGGTTTCCTATGATTGTCGGCTCCATCTAGTGGTTATAATATGGTATTGCCCCGAGGAACTACAGGAAAATATCTTATGGCCACTAGATGGCGCTGACTATCATAGGAAATCAAATAAATAAATTGTGTGCTGTGGTGGTGCGGATCCGGACATGAAACGATCGGGTTGTGTGTGGTTAGAATTCGGATCGCTCTTTTTTTTCTTGCAGAGATCCTGATGTTCGGAGGACGTTCCCTTCTCCCCTCTGACAATGTCCGGATTCAGCCCGGAGCTCATCGATTACCTGGAGGGGAAGATCTCATTCGAGGAATTCGAGAAACGCCGGGAGGAGCGACAAGCCAATGAGAGGAAGGTACAGAAAGAACAGCCGGCCCTCCAGGCGTCCAACTTGCTGCCCTTTGGGGCTCGTACTTTGACTCTCGGCCTGCAGCAAGAAGCAGCGAGCACATTGATTTATAGAGGGGGGGGGGGGATTTACTAAAACTGGGGAGTGCAAAATCTGGTGCAGCTGTGCATGTCAGCCAATCAGCTTACAGGTTTTATTGTCAAAGCTAAGCTGAAGAATCTGAAGGTGGAAGCTGATTGGCTGCCACGCACAGCTGCACCAGATTGATTTTGCACTCTCCAGTTTTAGTAAATCGGCATCTGCACAGTCTCTGACCCTCTCCTGTTGCAGGGGTCCTCAACCTCTGGGGGACGTGGACTGGTGCCGCTCCGTGGCCTGTTGGGGGGGCCTGGGCTGCTCAGCTGGGGGTGGGTGGCACAACCTGCACTGCCACCCTCCCACCACCAGAGGACGCCCGCTCCCCTTCTCCTAGCACCTTACCTACAGGGAAGAGGAGGGGGGAGAGCTGGGCCAGGCCAAAGAGGTGACAGGCTGCACCTCCCCACCCCCGAGGTGACTGGCTGCACCTCCCCACCCGCAAGGTGACAGTGTGCACCCCCCCCCCCCCCCCCAGAGGTGACAGGCTGATCCCACAACCCTCCCCAGAGTTGACAGGCTGCACCCCCCCTAGCCCCCAGAGGTGACAGGCTGATCCCTCCTCCAGGCAACACTGTCACAACCCACCCCCAGATATAAGTCTTCACCCCCCCCCCCAGGTAACAGGCTGCACCCCCCCCCCAGGTAACACACTGCACCCCCCCTCCAGGTAACAAGCTGCGACCCCTCCAAGTAACAAGCTGCACCCCCCCCCCCCAGGTAACAAGCTGCACCCCCCAGGTAACAAGCTGCACCCCCCCAGGTAACAGGCTGCACCCCCCCTGGTAAAAAGCTGCACCCCCCACAGGTAACAAGCTGCACCCCCCAGGTAACAAGCTGCACCCCCCCCAGGTAACAAGCTGCACCCCCCAGGTAACAGGCTGCCCACAAGGTAACACGCTGGACCCCCCAGGTAACACGCTGCGACCCCCCCCTGGTAATACTCTGCGACCCCCCCAGGTAACAGGCTGCACCCCCTCCAGGTAACAGGCTGTACCCCCCCTAGGTAACAGGCTGCACCCCCCCACCAGGTAACAGGCTGCACCCCCCTAGGTAACAGGCTGCACCCCTCCACCAGGTAACAAGCTGCACCCTCCCCACCAGGTAACAAGCTGCACCCCCCCACCAGGTAACAAGCTGCACTCCCCTAGGTAACAGGCTGCACCCCCCCCCCCCACCAGGTAACAAGCTGCACCCCCCTAGGTAACAGGCTGCACCCCCCACCAGGTAACAGGCTGCACCCCCCTAGGTAACAGGCTGCACCCCCCCCCACCAGGTAACAAGCTGCACCCCCCTAGGTAACAGGCTGCACCCCCCCCCCCACCAGGTAACAAGCTGCACCCCCACCAGGTAACAAGCTGCACCCCCCTAGATAACAGGCTGCACCCCCCCACCAGGTAACAGGCTGCACCCCCCTAGGTAACAGGCTGCACCCCCCACCAGGTAACAAGCTGCACCCCCCTAGGTAACAGGCTGCACCCCCCCCCCACCAGGTAACAAGCTGCACTCCCCTAGGTAACAGGCTGCACCCCCCCCCCCCACCAGGTAACAAGCTGCACCCCCCTAGGTAACAGGCTGCACCCCCCACCAGGTAACAGGCTGCACCCCCCTAGGTAACAGGCTGCACCCCCCCCCACCAGGTAACAAGCTGCACCCCCCTAGGTAACAGGCTGCACCCCCCCCCCCACCAGGTAACAAGCTGCACCCCCACCAGGTAACAAGCTGCACCCCCCTAGATAACAGGCTGCACCCCCCCACCAGGTAACAGGCTGCACCCCCCTAGGTAACAGGCTGCATGCGAATGTAAAATAACAAAGTTCAGTAGAGTTTAGGAGCTGTCAGCGTTTTTTTCTGCTGAATCGCCGCTATGGAAGGCGCTGGCGGAGGTTTTTTTTTGCCAAACAAACGCTGAAGGCTGTAGAATAAAACACCGCGTGTGCCTGAGACCTCACATTAGTACCGCCTCCTCTCCTGGACTGATCCGACTTCCTCTGATTTCACCGCACACTGCGAGCTTCTCACCATGTGCATCAGAAGCTGCAGCAAGTCAGCTAGACTCCGCCTCATTTCCTGGGTGGAGGACGTCCGGCATCATCTAACGCTTCCCTCCCCAGCCTGACTGTCCCTGGCCCCACCCCTTACATTAATTGGCTCTGAGTTCTTCCAATCATGGAGGCTCACCATTACAATGCAGCTCCACCTAGGAACACTCACTCCTTCCTGGCATTTTGATATTTGCATAACTCCTCCCACTGCTTGCATCAGGACTGAGGCAGGGTGCAGGGATGTTTTCAGGAAGCAGGCCCCTCCCACCAGCCATGATCTGCCTGCAATGCGTAGAGAAGCACAGAGACCCAGTGATAATCTAATATAAGGTTTGATTTAAATATTTGATCGGTATGTTGATGAAGGGGGGAGGGGATGCTAACCAGGGAAGGCGAAATATGAGCAGATTAAACTCCAGCATTAAATATAATAAAACGAATGTCATTGTGCCAGGATCAGGGCGAGTCGAAGGAGGACGACGCAGAGCGAGGAGAATGTGAGGCTGAGGATCCCAGCGTGCCGTCCACATCGCAGCCGCTGTGCCCAGAGAATACGCCGGGCACTGAGGATACAGGTCTGTATAATGTTCACTTACAGCCGATAATAAATAATTTCCTTCCTTATCATTAATAAAAAATATACATAATTTATAATACATTTATATAATGATAAATAATTAATATAATGCAAGTATAAAAAATGAATATAATATGATAAAAAAAAATATTTATAATTTTATTACATAAATAGCAATAAATTTGCTTACATATATAATATGTATATAATATATATTATTATATATATTTAATAATTTATAATACATTTGTATGATAATGATAAATAATTAATATAATGCGAATATAAAAAATGAATATAATATGATAAAAAAATAAAAAAAATATTTATAATTTGATTACATAAATAGCAATTAATTTGCTTACATATATATTTAATAATAATTTATAATACATTTATATGATAATGATAAATAATATAATGCGAATATAAAAAATGAATATAATATGATAAAAAAATTAAAAAAATATTTATAATTTGGTTATATAAATAGCAATAAATTTGCTTATATATATATATATATATATATATATATATTTAATAATAATTTATAATACATTTTATATGATAATGATAAATAATTAATATAATGATTATAATATGATAAAAAAAAGAAAAAAATATTGATAATTTGATTACATAAATAGCAACAAATTTGCTTACATATATATTTAATAATAATTTATAATACATTTATATGATAATGATAAATAATTAATATAATGCGAATATAAAAAATAAATATAATATGATAAAAAAATAAAAAAAATATTGATAATTTGATTACATAAATAGCAATAAATTTGCTTACATATATATTTAATAATAATTTATGATACCATTTATATGATAATGATAAATAATATAATGCGAATATAAAAAATGAATATAATCTGATAAAAAAATATTGATTGTTTAATTACATAAATAGCAACAAATTTGCTTACATATATATTTAATAATAATTTATAATACATGTGTATGATAATGATGAATAATTAATATAATGCAAATATAAAAAATGAATATAATACGATAAAAAAATATTTATAATTTGATTACATAAATAGCAATAAATGTGTTTACATATATATTTAATAATAATTTATAATACATTTATATGATAATGATAAATAATATAATGCAAATATAGAAAATGAATATAATATGATAAAAAAATAAATTATTTATAATTTGATTACATAAATGGCAATAAATTTGCTTACATATATATTTAATAATAATTTATAATACATTTATATGATAATGATGAATAAATAATATAATGCAAATATAAAAAATTTATATAATATGATAAAAAAAGAAAAAAATATTTATAATTTGATTACATAAATAGCAATTAATTTGCTTACATATCTATTTAATAATAATTTATGATACATTTATATGATAATGATAAATAATATAATGCGAATACAAAAAATGAATATAATACGATAAAAAATAAAAAAATATTTATAATTTGATTACATAAATATCAATAAATTTGCTTACATATATATTTAATAATAAATTATAATACATTTATATGATAATGATAAATAATATAATGCAAATATAGAAAAAATATAATATAATAAAAAATTATTTATTGTTTGATTACATAAATAGCAATAAATTTGCTTACATATATATTTAATAATAATTTATAATACATTTATATCATAATGATAAATAATATAATGCGAATATAGAAAAGGAATATAATATGATAAAAAAAATATTTATAATTTGATTACATAAATAGCAATAAATTTGCTTACATATATATTTAATAATAATTTATAATACATTTATATGATAATGATAATATAATGTGAATATAAAAAATGAATATAATATGATAAAAAAGAAAAAAATGTATAATTTTATTACATAAATAGCAATAAATTATTTGCTTACATATATATTTAAAAACAATTTATAATACATGTATATGATAATGATAAATAATATAATGTGAATATAAAAAACAAATATAATATGATAAAAAATAAAAAATTATTTATAATTTGATTACATAAATAGCAATAAATTTGCTTACATATATATTTAATAATAATTTATAATACATTTTATATGATAATGATGAATAAATAATATAATGCGAATATAAAAAATGAATATAATATGATAAAAAAATATTGATTATTTGATTACATTAATAGCAACAAATTTGCTTACATATATATTTAATAATAATTTATGATACATTTATATGATAATGATAAATAATTAATATAATGCGAATATAAAAAATGAATATAATATGATAAAAAAATATTGATTATTTGATTACATTAATAGCAACAAATTTGCTTACATATATATTTAATAATAATTTATGATACATTTATATGATAATGATAAATAATTATTATAATGCAAATATAAAAAATGAATATAATATGATAAAAAAAGAAAACAATATTTATAATTTGATTACATATCTATTTAATAATATTTTATGATACATTTATATGATAATGATAAATAATATAATGCGAATATAAAAAATGAATATAATATGATAAAAAAATTTTTATAATTTGATTACATAAATAGCAATAAATTTGCTTACATATCTATTTAATAATAATTTATCATACATTTATATGATAATGATAAATAATATAATGCAAATATAAAAAATGAATATAATATGATAAAAAAAGAAAAAAATATTTATAATTTGATTACATACATAGCAATAAATTTGCTTACATATCTATTTAATAATAATTTATGATACATTTATATGATAATGATAAATAATATAATGCAAATATAAAAAATGAATATAATATGATAAAAAAAGAAAAAAATATTTATAATTTGATTACATAAATAGCAATTAATTTGCTTGCACACCGTATATATTTAATAATAATTTATAATACATTTATATGATAATGATAAATAATATAATGCGAATATAAAAAATGAATATAATACAATAAAAAATAAAACAATATTTATAATTTGATTACATAAATAGCAATAAATTTGCTTACATATATATTTAATAATAATTTATGATACATTTATATGATAATGATAAATAATATAATGCGAATACAAAAAATAAATATAATACGATAAAAAATAAAAAAATATTTATAATTTGATTACATAAGTAGCAATAAATTTGCTTACATATATATTTAATAATAAATTATAATACATTTATATGATAACGATGAACAAATAATATAATGCAAAGATAAAAAATGAATATAATATGATAAAAAAAATATTTATAATTTGATTACATAAGTAGCAATTAATTTGCTTATATATATATATATATATATATATATATTTAATAATAATTTATAATACATTTATATGATAATGATAAATAATATAATGCGAATATAAAAAATGAATATAATATGATAAAAAAAGAAAAAAATATTTATAATTTGATTACATACATAGCAATAAATTTGCTTACATATATATTTAATAATAATTTATAATACATTTATATGATAATGATGAATAAATAATATAATGCGAATATAGAAATGAATATAATATGATAAAAAAAATAAAAAATTATTTATAATTTGATTACATAAATAGCAATACATTTGCTTACATATCTATTTAATAATAATTTATAAATACATTTATATGATAATGATAAATAATTAATATAATGCGAATATAAAAAATGAATATAATATGATAAAAAAAGAAAAAAATATTTATAATTAGATTACATACATAGCAATAAATTTGCTTACATATATATTTAATAATAATTTATAATACATTTATATGATAATGATGAATAAATAATATAATGCGAATATAGAAATGAATATAATATGATAAAAAAAAATAAAAAATTATTTATAATTTGATTACATAAATAGCAATACATTTGCTTACATATCTATTTAATAATAATTTATAAATACATTTATATGATAATGATAAATAATTAATATAATGCAAATATAAAAAATGAATATAATATGATAAAAAAATATTTATAATTTGATTACATAAATAGCAATAAATTTGTTTACATATATATTTAATAATAATTTATAATACATTTATATGATAATGATAAATAATATAATGCGAATATAAAAAATGAATATAATATGATAAAAAAAGAAAAAAATATTTATAATTTGATTACATACATAGCAATAAATTTGCTTACATATATATTTAATAATAATTTATAATACATTTATATGATAATGATGAATAAATAATATAATGCGAATATAGAAATGAATATAATATGATAAAAAAAATAAAAAATTATTTATAATTTGATTACATAAATAGCAATACATTTGCTTACATATCTATTTAATAATAATTTATAAATACATTTATATGATAATGATAAATAATTAATATAATGCGAATATAAAAAATGAATATAATATAATAAAAAAAGAAAAAAATATTTATAATTAGATTACATACATAGCAATAAATTTGCTTACATATATATTTAATAATAATTTATAATACATTTATATGATAATGATGAATAAATAATATAATGCGAATATAGAAATGAATATAATATGATAAAAAAAAATAAAAAATTATTTATAATTTGATTACATAAATAGCAATACATTTGCTTACATATCTATTTAATAATAATTTATAAATACATTTATATGATAATGATAAATAATTAATATAATGCAAATATAAAAAATGAATATAATATGATAAAAAAATATTTATAATTTGATTACATAAATAGCAATAAATTTGTTTACATATATATTTAATAATAATTTATAATACATTTATATGATAATGATAAATAATGAATATAATGCGAATATAAAAAATGAATATAATATGATAAAAAAAGAAAAAAATATTTATAATTTGATTACATAAATAGCAATTAATTTGCTTACATATCTATTTAATAATAATTTATGATACATTTATATGATAATGATAAATAATATAATGCGAATACAAAAAATGAATATAATATGATAAAAAATAAAAAAATATTTATAATTTGATTACATAAATAGCAATAAATTTGCTTACATATATATTTAATAATAATTTATGATACATTTATATGATAATGATAAATAATATAATGCGAATACAAAAAATAAATATAATACGATAAAAAATAAAAAAATATTTATAATTTGATTACATAAATAACAATAAATTTGCTTACATATATATTTAATAATAAATTATAATACATTTATATGATAACGATGAATAAATAATATAATGCAAAGATAAAAAATGAATATAATATGATAAAAAAATATTTATAATTTGATTACATAAATAGCAATTTGCTTACATATATATTTAATAATAATAATTTATAATACATTTATATGATAATGATAAATAATATAATGCGAATATAAAAAATGAAAAATGAATATAATACAATAAAAAATAAAACAATATTTATAATTTGATTACATAAATAGCAATACATTTGCTTACATATATATTTAATAATGATTTATAATACATTTATATGATAATGATAAATAATATAATGCGATTATATAAAAAAGGAATATAATATGATAAAAAAATATTTATAATTTGATTACATAAATAGCAATAAATTTGCTTACATATATAATTAATAATAATTTACAATACATTTATATGATAATGATAATATAATGTGAATATAATAAATGAATATAATATGATAAAAAAAGAAAAAAATGTATAATTTTATTACATAAATAGCAATAAATTATTTGCTTACATATATATTTAATAACCATTTACAATACATGTATATGATAATGATAAATAATGTGAATATAAAAAATGAATAGAATATGATAAAAAAATAAAAAATTATTTATAATTTGATTACATAAATAGCAATAAATTTGCTTACATATATATTTAATAATAATTTATAATACATTTATATGATAATGATGAATAAATAATATAATGCGAATATAAACATAATTAAAACAATAAACAGTTTGTTTACATATGAATTTAATAATAATTTATAATACATTCATATGATAACAATAAATAATTCTAAATAATATAATATGAATATAATCATAATTAAAACAATAAACAGTGTGTTTACATATGAATTTAATAATAATTTATAATACATTCATATGATAACGATAAATAATTCTAAATAATATAATATGAATATAATCATAATTAAAACAATAAACAGTTTGTTTACATATGAATTTAATTATATTACATTTATATAATAATAAATAAAAATTATAACTGTTTGATAATTATTATAATACAATTATGATTTTTTTTCCATTAAATTAGTTATATTTGTATTTATTTAAACAAATGTAACCCAAAAAAAAATTGCGCAATTACAATTTAATTATTAACAATTAAAAAAAACAAAAAAACATAAACACATACATGTTTGTGTTGCAGAAGAAACCTCTGATGGCGTCAGCAAGTCTGTTCAGCGTGCGTTCGCGTCAATGCTGGGAGAAGATGACAGAGAGGAGGAGGATGACGAGGATGAAGGAGAAGATCATTCTGAGCAACTCTCGCCTGGCGATGTCTTTGCTCTGGAAATGCAACTGGACAGAGAAAACAAGAAGATGATGAAGGTAATCTGTGCATCCAATAGATCAGTGATGGGGAACCACGGCCACACCTATGTGAACCTGGCCTAAATCTACCAAAAAGATGTAGTGCAAGTGCCTATTTATGGAAATTGATTGGTTCTATGAGATAGGTCCTCATATTACATAGTTTTGGTAAATCTAAAGTCAATTGCACAGACAGATTTTAACATATAGTATGCTGAAGGTCAGAATGACCACTTAGAATACCATTCGACCTATCCGTAGTCTTACTGTAACGGCCTGTAAGGAGGTGTTTAAAATGGGACTGGAATACATTTTAGACTTCTGCCCAAGTTGCTTGCTCAAGATACAAAATGTCTATTGTCCAGACCTTCAGGTTCAACTTTGTAAGGTCCTGTGTCAATGGGCTTTTAATTATGTCAGATAAGTATTATATTCCTACACAAGTCTGTAGGAATGAAGCAGGTCAGAAGGAGGTCATGTGCACGTCAAATGCCATCAATTTTGGTTCTAAAGCCCTTCAAAAATTATTAAATTGGGTTAAACCTTTGTCAATGGGCTTTTTTTTTTTTTACACACACCTGGAAAAAATACCGGCCTCAATCCTCCCCTTGTCGCCGGGCCAACATACACCTGAAAAAAATACTAGCCTCCATCCTCCCCTTTTTGCCGGTCCAACACACACATACATGTCAGATGTGTATTCCCTGCCTAAAGCCCTTCAACACAAATATGCACTCTCGTTATTTAGGTCTGACAACTTCAGTGTAAGTCTTAGTTTCGGTAGCTGTAAGGAGGAAAGATGGATAAACCACATAATTGTGTAAAAGAGCTTAAGGAACATTTTGTGGTGTGTTTTTGAGGTTTTACTGATTGCATCGAGGATCAAATGCTGAAATGTTTTAATAGAAAGTTCATTATATTGTCAGAGGAAAAAAAAAACAAACCGGCATGCCTAGGAGAGCCTTCCTTGGGTCCGCCAGATGCAAAGATCTACTGATAACTGAATCTGATGGACGCAAATACAACTTTCTTTACCATCCCTCCTCATTGCAAGTCCTAAAAGCCCGTCAACACAAGTCCTAAAGCCTAAAGGGGCCTCTTAGAACCCATGAAATGTATTGACAATTTTATGGCTACTGCTGTTAAGTTGGGTTCAACCTTATAAGGGCCTGTGTCAATGGGCTTTTAATCACGTCAGATGGGTACAAATCTATGTATAAAGCAGGTCAGAAGGAGGTCATCTGCAGGTCAAATACATCTGCCTGAATTCTGAAGGATCTCCGAAGCATCTCAAAAGGGCGTTATCAACCTAGGAGAGCCTTCATTGGGTCCGCCAGATGCAAAGATCTACTGATAACTAAATCCGATGGACGCAAATACGACTTTCTTTACCATCCCTCCTCATTGCAAGTCCTAAAGCCCTGTAGAGCCAAGTCCCAAAGCCCTGTAGAGCCAAGTCCCAAAGCCCTGTAGAGCCAAGTCCCAAAGCCCTGTAGAGCCAAGTCCCAAAGCCCTGTAGAGCCAAGTCCCAAAGCCCTGTAGAGCCAAGTCCCAAAGCCCTGTAGAGCCAAGTCCCAAAGCCCTGTAGAGCCAAGTCCCAAAGCCCTGTAGAGCCAAGTCCCAAAGCCCTGTAGAGCCAAGTCCCAAAGCCCTGTAGAGCCAAGTCCCAAAGCCCTGTAGAGCCAAGTCCCAAAGCCCTGTAGAGCCAAGTCCTAAATCCCTGTAGAGCCAAGCCCCAAAGCCCTGTAGAGCCAAGCCCCAAAGCCCTGTAGAGCCAAGCCCCAAAGCCCTGTAGAGCCAAGCCCCAAAGCCCTGTAGAGCCAAGCCCCAAAGCCCTGTAGAGCCAAGCCCCAAAGCCCTGTAGAGCCAAGTCCCAAAGCCCTGTAGAGCCAAGTCCCAAAGTCCTGTGGAGCCAAGCCCCAAAGCCCTGTGGAGCCAAGCCCCAAAGCCCTGTGGAGCCAAGCCCCAAAGCCCTGTGGAGCCAAGCCCCAAAGCCCTGTGGAGCCAAGCCCCAAAGCCCTGTGGAGCCAAAGCCCTGTGGAGCCAAGCCCCAAAGCCCTGTGGAGCCAAGCCCCAAAGCCCTGTGGAGCCAAGCCCCAAAGCCCTGTGGAGCCAAGCCCCAAAGCCCTGTGGAGCCAAGCCCCAAAGCCCTGTGGAGCCAAGCCCCAAAGGCCTGTGGAGCCAAGCCCCAAAGGCCTGTGGAGCCAAGCCCCAAAGGCCTGTGGAGCCAAGCCCCAAAGGCCTGTGGAGCCAAGTCCCAAAGGCCTGTGGAGCCAAGTCCCAAAGCCCTGTAGAGCCAAAGCCCCAAAGCCCTGTAGAGCCAAAGCCCCAAAGCCCTGTAGAGCCAAAGCCCCAAAGCCCTGTAGAGCCAAAGCCCCAAAGCCCTGTAGAGCCAAAGCCCCAAAGCCCTGTAGAGCCAAAGCCCTGTAGAGCCAAAGCCCCAAAGCCCTGTAGAGCCAAAGCCCTGTAGAGCCAAAGCCCCAAAGCCCTGTAGAGCCAAAGCCCCAAAGCCCTGTAGAGCCAAAGCCCTGTAGAGCCAAGCCCCAAAGCCCTGTAGAGCCAAGCCCTAAAGCCCTGATGAAGGTGCCTCGTTAAACCCATTAAATGTATTGGCTGTTTTATGGCTACTGCTAATATTAAATTGTGCCTGGACTACATCCTCTGTGTGGTTCTCCCTTTTTGAATATCTCATTCTGATTTAGTCGCCATTGGTTGGATACATAAGGTGTATTTCTTATAGTGCAGGGGAGCCCCAACTGCAAGAATATTTTTTTACAAAAATCTCAAAGTTGGGCTTTAATCTGGCTGCTGATGATGTCTGCGTGAAACATCGATGCATTTGTTCATTTTAACGGCATTTTACCTTTTTACTTCTTTTGCTTTAGGCTAAGAGGCCACGTAGCAAACTGCCGAGAGCCCTCAGGGGCCTCATGGGAGAGGCCAACATCCGCTTTGCTCGGGGAGAGCGGGAAGAAGCCATTATGATGTGTATGGAAATCATTAGACAAGGTATGCACTCTCGGTATTTAGGTCTAACAGCTTCAATGTAAATCTTTGTTTCGGTAGCTGTAAGGAGGAAAGACGGATAAACCACATAATTGTGTAAAAGAGCTTAAGGAACTTTTTGTGGTGTGTTTTTTTGAGGTTGTACTGATTGCATCGAGGATCAAATGTTGAAATGTTTTTTTTATAGAAAGTGCATTATGTTGTCAGAGGAAAAAAAAAAAACAACCGGCATGCCTAGGAGAGCCTTCATGGGGTCCACCAGATACAAAGATCTACTAAAAACTGAATCCAATGGATGCAAATATGACAGACCCTTTCTTTACTGTCCCTTCTGATTGCACAAGCAACACACTTTGCTGACCACCCATACCACCACAACACTCATATATACTGAAAATAAAAATCCGTGACACCCCAGGATGGTGCCTTCTGGTGGCTATTGACAGTCCATCCCACGTCACATACCTGTACATCATCCTACACGTTCTGATATAAGGAGCTACAAGAACTCGTTTTTGTACACGTGTATAGGTTGTTACTTTGCACAACCTTATAGTTACTACATCTTTGTACATCTACTGCTCTATAACAGTATAACACAGAGCGCACTAAGGGGACACGGGCACACTAGAGTCACATGGGTCACTAAGTGACACAAGATGCTAAGGGGTCATGGGGAACACTAGATGCTCAGGGTGCTCTAAGTCACAGGATTCACAGAGTGACACAAAATGTTCAGGGTGTGTTGGAATGCCAGGGGTCATTGCATGCTCAGGGTGCACTGGAGTCACAGAGTGACACAGAATGCACAGGGTGCTTTGGAGTCGCAGGGGTAATGGGGTGACATTATATGCTCTGGGTGCTCTGGAATCACAGGTGACACTGGATAATCAGGGAGCACTGGAGTCCCCTGGGGTAATGGGGTAACACTGGATGATCAGGGTGCTCTGGAGTCACAGGGGTCATGTGGTGACACTGGATTCTTTGGAGTGCTCTGGAGTTACAGGTGACACTGGATGATCAGGGTGCTCCTAGATTCACAGGGGTAATGGGGTGACACTTGATGCTCAGGGTGCTCTAAGTCACAGGATTCACAGAGTGACACAAAATGTTCAGGGTGTGTTGGAATGCCAGGGGTCATTGCATGCTCAGGGTGCACTGGAGTCACAGAGTGACACAGAATGCACAGGGTGCTTTGGAGTCGCAGGGGTAATGGGGTGACATTATATGCTCTGGGTGCTCTGGAATCACAGGTGACACTGGATAATCAGGGAGCACTGGAGTCCCCTGGGGTAATGGGGTAACACTGGATGATCAGGGTGCTCTGGAGTCACAGGGGTCATGTGGTGACACTGGATTCTTTGGAGTGCTCTGGAGTTACAGGTGACACTGGATGATCAGGGTGCTCCTAGATTCACAGGGGTAATGGGGTGACACTGGATGATCAGGGTGCTCTAGATTCACAGGGGTAATGGGGTGACACTTGATGATCAGGGTGCTCTAGATTCACAGGGGTAATGGGGTGACACTGGATGCTCAGGGTGCTCTGGAGTTAGAGGTGGCACTGGATTCTCAGGGTGCTCTAGTTTCACAGGGGTAATGGGGTGACACTTGATGATCAGGGTGCTCTAGATTCACAGGGGTAATGGGGTGACACTGGATGCTCAGGGTGCTCTGGAGTTACAGGTGGCACTGGATTCTCAGGGTGCTCTAGTTTCACAGAGGTAATGGGGTGACACTGGATGATCAGGGTGCTCTAGATTCACAGGGGTAATGGGGTGACACTGGATGCTCAGGGTGCTCTAGATTCACAGGGGTAATGGGGTGACACTGGATGCTCAGGGTGCTCTGGAGTTAGAGGTGACACTGGATGCTCAGGGTGCTCTAGATTCACAGGGGTAATGGGGTGACACTGGATGCTCAGGGTGCTCTAGATTCACAGGGGTAATGGGGTGACACTGGATGCTCAGGGTGCTCTAGATTCACAGGGGTAATGGGGTGACACTGGATGCTCAGGGTGCTCTGGAGTTAGAGGTGACACTGGATGCTCAGGGTGCTCTAGATTCACAGGGGTAATGGGGTGACACTGGATGCTCAGGGTGCTCTGGATTTAGAGGTGACACTGGATGCTCAGGGTGCTCTGGAGTTACAGGTGGCACTGGATGATCAGGGTGCTCTTGAGTCTCAGGGGTAATGGGGTGACACTGGATGATTAAGGTGCTCTGGAGTCACTGGATTCTCAGGGTGCTCTGGAGTCACAGAGGTAATGGGGTGACACTGGATGATCAGGGTGCTCCTAGATTTACAGGGGTAATGGGATGACACTGGATGATCAGGGTGCTCTGGAGTCACAGAGGTAATGGGGTGACACTGGATGATCAGGGTGCTTTGGAGTCACAGAGGTAATGGGGTGACACTGGATTCTCAGGGTGCTCTGGAGTCACAGAGGTAATGGGGTGACACTGGATTCTCAGGGTGCTCTGGAGTCACAGAGGTAATGGGGTGACACTGGATGCCTAGGGTGCTCTGGAGTCACAGGTGGCACTGGATTCTCGGGGTGCTCTAGAGTCACAGAGGTAATGGGGGTGACACTGGATTATCAGGGTGCTCTGGAGTCACAGAGGTAATGGGGTGACACTGGATGATCAGGGTGCTCTGGAGTCACAGAGGTAATGGGGTGACACTGGATGATCAGGGTGCTCTGAAGTCACAGAGGTAATGGGGTGACACTGGATAATCCAGGTGGTCTGCAGTCACAAGGCGACACTGGAGATACTGCTGCAGGGGGCCCAGCTTAGGTGTAGTGTTGCATTACTCGAACATCAAGGCACACACTGTTTCACATTTTATAGCCGGCACCAATTAGAAGTTCTGCCCCCATAAATGTCTACAATGGTGCTCCAAGTGATACTTGAAAGAGGCCACACGCCGGAGAGGAGACCCAGTGCTGGAATGCAGGAGAGGAGAACGTCACAGCACTCTTGTTGGACAATCCAATTTTTATGAATAAATCTGTCATTGTACCCTACGACCTATCTCTATGAGCAGGTTCCTTCCAGGCATACGTTAAATGACTGTGACACCTGAACCATGGAACTGGCTAGACAGTGCCCACTCTTGAAGACCCAATAAATTGTCAATGATGTGTTTTTTTGGTCTTGCGTGTCAACATTTCTGCTTTTCATTCCAGCTCCTCTGGCCTATGAGCCTTTCTCTACTCTGGCCATGATCTATGAAGACCAGGGGGACATGGAGAAGTCTCTGCAGTTTGAGCTGATCGCTGCCCATCTGAACCCCAGTGATACGGAAGAGTGGGTGAGACTGGCTGAGATGTCCTTGGAACAGGATAACATCAAGCAAGCCATATTTTGCTACTCCAAAGGTAAAATAATAATGGCGGCATTGATTCCGTCTTGTCCTTGTTATTTTATGTTTGACGTTAAAGAAGAATTCTTCCATTTTTTTCAGTGTTCTTTCCTCCTGGGTAGAACACTTCATGTAGTACTTCATTCCATGTTCCTTCGTTCTTCGTAAGGCTAGTTATGAACTTGGACACCCAAATAGCACCCAACCCTAACGCCCCCTCTCCATGCTGCTTATAGGGAAGCAAGGGGGCCACTGCCCAAGTCAAGTGGTGGCAAGAGGAATGCAGAGGGGGGGCATGTCTGAACATGCATGCCAGCATTCCTTATGCTACCGCTCGTCTCAGGCAACGGCTTGGAGCCGGGACAAGCTACCATCTCCTTTCTAACTACATTTTCGTATGGCTGTGAAGAGTGAAGGGCAACATGCCCAACCCCAACCAACGAAAACACCCCAACCCCCCCAATCCCTCATCCCTGGGCCGTCTGACCACATTTGTAGTAAGGGATTGACTGCATTAAGAGTCGGTGCCCAAGATAAGTGGTGGCAAGAGGGGGGGGGGGGGTGTCAGCGAATGCATATCAGCATTTCTCATGCTGATGCCAAGACAAACAGCCATCTCATTCCTAACTGCATTTTTGGATGCCCATGGATGGTGGGGGGGGGGGGAGCATACCCAACCCCAGCCATCCCCACCCCGGCCATCCAACAAGATAGCTTGCATGGGGACAGCTGCATCAATAACCAGTGCCCAAGACAAGGGTTGTCAAGAGGAATACAAGGGGCCCCCCGGGGGTCATGTCAGCATTTCTATGTAACTATGTAATTTCCTTGACTTATGCTTGTCTCAGGCAAGTGCTTGGAGCTGAGACGAGCAGCCATCTTGCTACATTTTCGAATGGCTGTGGAGGATGGCACTGCCAACCCCAACCATCCAACCACGTAGGTAGCAAGGGGACACGGCTGCATTAATAGTCCGTGCCAAGACAAGCGGCAGCAGGAGGAATGCGGGGAGCAGCATTCCTTATGCCAATGCTGGTCTCAGGCAAGTGATTGGAGCCAAGAAAAGCAGCCATCTCTTTGCTAGAGCTACGTTTTCAGACAGCCGTAGAGGGTGGGGAGGCGGGGTGCCCCGTCCAACCTTGTAGCTAGGCTTACAAAGAACGTATCAGAGAACTGTTCAAATAAATAGAAGCCCTCAATTGAAAATGAATGGAATGGAAACTTATTCTTCCTAAATAATGCTGCTAGCAAGAGCAGTTTACACTGACTTTTAAGAGTAGGGGTACTTTTCTCATCTTCATTGCTTTATTATCTTCTTATTAATATTTATTTATTACATATATTTTATTTTATATATATATAATATATATATATATATATATATATATTGATTCACATGTTTTATTATATATATAAGCGCTGCACCTTTCCATATTTATTTATATATATATATTATTATGATGATTTAGATCATTTGCGTTATCTAATATAAATAAATATATGTATAATATATCATATATAATCCAAAACAGATTGCGGCACTCACGGGTCTTAAAAGGTTAACGCACAGTAAATATTTGTTTTTTTTTTGAGAAGGCAAAAGCTTGTCTTCCTCAGGACTTCTGTGCTTTGTCGAAATAAAATCACTGTGCGTTCACCTTCCAAAATCTGTGAGTGCCGCAATCTCTTTTGTATTATATGTACTACTGTGTTTGCTGTGCACCCGGGCCCCCTTTTTATCTCTGATATGTGTACAGTGTCAACCATTGGAAGATAGATAGATAGACAGACCAGACCAGACCCCAGACCAGACCCTAGACCAGACCCCAGACCAGACCCCAGACCAGACCCCAGACCAGACCAGACCCTAGACCAGACCCCAGACCAGACCAGACCCCAGACCAGACCCCAGACCAGACCAGACCCTAGACCAGACCCCAGACCAGACCAGACCCTAGACCAGACCCCAGACCAGACCCCAGACCAGACCCCAGACCAGACCCTAGACCAGACCCCAGACCAGACCCCAGACCAGACCCCAGACC
Source organism: Pelophylax lessonae (assembly GCF_965119305.1). Classification (NCBI taxonomy): domain Eukaryota; kingdom Metazoa; phylum Chordata; class Amphibia; order Anura; family Ranidae; genus Pelophylax; species Pelophylax lessonae. The sequence goes on from NC_138774.1 coordinate 288,233,872, forward strand.
AGACCCCAGACCAGACCCCAGACCAGACCCCAGACCAGACCCCAGACCAGACCAGACCCCAGACCAGACCCCAGACCAGACCCCAGACCAGACCAGACCCCAGACCAGACCAGACCCCAGACCAGACCAGACCCCAGACCAGACCAGACCCCAGACCAGACCCCAGACCAGACCAGACCCCAGACCAGACCCCAGACCAGACCAGACCAGACCCCAGACCAGACCCCAGACCACAGACCAGACCCTAGACCAGACCAGACCCCAGACCAGATCAGACCCCAGACCCCAGACCAGACCCCAGACCAGACCCCAGACCAGACTCCAAACCAGACCCCAGACCAGACCCCAGACCAGACCAGACCCCAGACCAGACCCCAGACCAGACCAGACCAGACCCCAGACCAGACCCCAGACCAGACCCCAGACCAGACCCTAGACCAGACCCCAGACCAGACCCTAGACCAGACCCCAGACCAGACCAGACCCCAGACCAGACCCCAGACCAGACCCCAGACCAGACCCCAGACCAGACCCCAGACCAGACCAGACCCCAGACCAGACCCCAGACCAGACCAGACCCCAGACCAGACCTCAGACCAGACCCCAGACCAGACCAGACCCCAGACCAGACCAGACCCCAGACCAGACCCCTGACCAGACCCCAGACCAGACCCCAGACCAGACCCCAGACCAGACCCCAGACCAGACCCCAGACCAGACCAGACCCCAGACCAGACCAGACCCCAGACCAGACCCCAGACCACAGACCAGACCCCAGACCACAGACCAGACCCCAGACCAGACCCCAGACCAGATCAGACCCCAGACCCCAGACCAGACCAGACCCCAGACCAGACCCCAGACCAGACTCCAAACCAGACCCCAGACCAGACCCCAGACCAGACCAGACACCAGACCAGACTAGACCCCAGACCAGACCCCAGACCAGACCAGACCCCAAACCAGACCCCAGACCAGACCCCAGACCAGACCAGACCAGACCCCAGACCAGACCAGACCCCAGACCAGACCCCAGACCAGACCCCAGACCAGACCAGACCCCAGACCAGACCAGACCAGACCCCAGACCAGACCCCAGACCAGACCCCAGACCAGACCCTAGACCAGACCCCAGACCAGACCAGACCCCAGACCAGACCCCAGACCAGACCCCAGACCAGACCCCAGACCAGACTCCGGACCAGACTCCAGACCAGACCAGACCCCAGACCAGACCCCAGACCAGACCCCAGACCAGACCCCACACCAGACCCCACACCAGACCCCACACCAGACCAGACCCCAGACCAGACCCCAGACCAGACCCCAGACCAGACCCCAGACCAGACCCCAGACCAGACCCCAGACCAGACCCCACACCAGACCAGACCCCAGACCAGACCCCAGACCAGACCCCAGACCAGACCCCAGACCAGACCCCAGACCAGACAGGACACCAGACCAAACCCCAGACCAAACCCCATACCAGACCCCAGACCCCAGACCAGATCAGACCCCAGACCAGACCCCAGACCAGACCCCAGACCAGACCCCAGACCAGACCAGACCACAGACCAGACCCCAGACCAGACCCCAGACCAGACCAGACCCCAGACCAGACCCCAGACCAGATCAGACCCCAGACCAGACCCCAGACAAGACCACAGACCAGACCCCAGACCAGACCCCAGACCAGACCCCAGACCAGACCAGACCCCAGACCAGACCAGACCCCAGACCAGACCCCAGACCAGATCAGACCCCAGACCCCAGACCAGACCCCAGACCAGACCAGACCCCAGACCAGACCCCAGAACAGACCCCAGACCAGACCCCAGACCAGACTCCAAACCAGACCCCAGACCAGACCCCAGACCAGACTAGACCCCAGACCAGACCCCAGACCAGACCCCAGACCAGACCCCAGACCAGACCCCAGACCAGACCACAGACCAGACCCCAGACCAGACCCCAGACCAGACCAGACCCCAGACCAGACCCCAGACCAGACCCCAGACCAGACCCCAGACCAGACCCCAGACCAGACACCAGACCAGACCCCAGACCAGACCAGACCCCAGACCAGATTAGACCCCAGACCCCAGACCAGACCAGACCCCAGACCAGACCCCAGACCAGATTAGACCCCAGACCCCAGACCAGACCCCAGACCAGACCCCAGACCAGACCCCAGACCAGACCCCAGACCAGACCAGACCCCAGACCAGACCAGACCAGACCCCAGACCAGACCCCAGACCAGACCCCAGACCAGACCCCAGACCAGACCCCAGACCAGACCAGACCAGACCCCACACCAGACCCCAGACCAGACCCCACACCAGACCCCAGACCAGACCAGACTAGACCAGACCCCAGACCTGACCCCAGACCAGACCCCAGACCTGACCCCAGACCAGACCCCAGATCAGACCCCAGACCAGACCCCAGACCAGGCCAGACCCCAGACCAGACCCCAGACCAGACCCCAGACAAGACACCAGACCCCAGACCAGACCAGACCCCAGACCAGACCCCAGACCAGACCCCAGACCAGACCCCAGACCAGACCAGACCCCAGACCAGACCAGACCCCAGACCAGATTAGACCCCAGACCCCAGACCAGACCAGACCCCAGACCAGACCCCAGACCAGATTAGACCCCAGACCCCAGACCAGACCCCAGACCAGACCCCAGACCAGACCCCAGACCAGACCAGACCCCAGACCAGACCCCAGACCAGACCAGACCCCAGACCAGACCAGACCCCAGACCAGACCCCAGACCAGACCAGACCAGACCCCACACCAGACCCCAGACCAGACCCCACACCAGACCCCAGACCAGACCAGACTAGACCAGACCCCAGACCTGACCCCAGACCAGACCCCAGACCTGACCCCAGACCAGACCCCAGATCAGACCCCAGACCAGACCCCAGACCAGACCAGACCCCAGACCAGACCCCAGACCAGACCCCAGACAAGACACCAGACCCCAGACCAGACCAGACCCCAGACCAGACCCCAAACCAGACCAGACCCCAGACCAGACCAGACCCCACCAGACCCCAGACCAGACCCCACCAGACCCCAGACCAGACCAGACCCCAAACCAGACCCCAGACCAGACCCCAGACCAGACCAGACACCAGACCAGACCCCAGACCAGCTCCCGGACCAGACCAGACCCCAGACCAGACCCCAGACCAGACCCCAGACCAGACCCCAGACCAGACCCCAGACCAGACCCCAGACCAGACCCCAGATCAGACCAGACCAGACCAGACCCCAGACCAGACCAGGCACCAGATCCCAGACCCCAGACCAGACCCCATACCAGACCAGACCCCAGACCAGACCCCAGACTAGACCCCAGACCAGACCCCAGACCAGACCTCAGACCAGACCTCAGACCAGACCCCAGACCTCAGACCCGACCCCAGACCCGACTCCAGACCAGACCCCAGACCCGACCAGACCAGATCCCAGACCAGACCAGACCCCAGACCAGACCCCAGACCAGACCAAACCCCAGACCACACCCCAGACCACACCCCAGACCAGACCCCAGACCAGACCAAACCCCAGACCACACCCCAGATCAGACCCCAGACCAGATCCCAGACCAGACCAAAGACCAGACCAGACCCCAGATCAGACCAGACCCCACCCCAGACCCAACCAGACCCCAGACCATACCAGATCCCAGACCAGACCCAACCAGACCCCAGACCAGACCAGACCCCAGACCAGACCCCAGACCAGACCCCAGACCAGACCCCAGACCAGGCCAGATCCCAGACCCCAGACCAGACCCCAGACCAGACCTGACCCCAGACCAGACCCCAGACCAGACCAGACCCCAGACCAGACCCCAGACCAGACCAGACCCCAGACCAGACCAGACCCCAGACCAGACCCCAGACCAGATCCCAGACCAGACCCCAGACCAGACCCCAGACCAGACCCCAGACCAGATCCCAGACCAGACACCAGACCAGACCCCAGACCAGACCCCAAACCAGACCAGACCCCAGACCAGACCCCAGACCAGACCCCAAACCAGACCAGACCCCAGACCAGACCCCAGACCAGACCAGACCAGACCCCAGACCAGACCTCAGACCAGACCCCAGACCAGACCAGACCCCAGACCACACCCCAGACCAGACCCGACCCCAGACCAGACCCCAGACCAGACCCCAGACCAGACCCGACCAGACCCCAGACCAGACACCAGACCAGACACCAGACCAGACACCAGACCAGACCAGACCCCAGACCAGACACCAGACCAGACCCCAGACCAGACCAGACCAGACCCCAGACCAGACCCCAGACCAGACCAGACCCCAGACCAGACCCCAGACCAGACCAGACCCCAGTCCAGACCCCAGTCCAGACACCAGACCAGACACCAGACCAGACACCAGACCAGACCCCAGATCAGACCCCAGACCAGACACCAGACCAGACCCCAGACCAGACCAGACCCCAGACCAGACCCCAGACCAGACCCCAGACCCCAGACCAGACCCCAGACCAGACCCGACCAGACCCCAGACCAGACCCCATACCAGACCAGACCCCAGACCAGACCCCAGACCAGACCAGACCCCAGACCAGAACCCAGACCAGACCAGACCCCAGACCAGACCCCAGACCAGACCCCAGACCAGACCCCAGACCAGACCCCAGACCAGACCACAGACCAGACCCCAAACCATACCAGACCCCATACCAGACCAGACCCCAGACCAGACCAGACCCCAGACCAGACCCCAGACCAGACCTGACCCCAGACCAGACCCCAGACCAGACCAGACCCCAGACCAGACCCCAGACCAGACCCCAGACCAGACCTCAGACCAGACCCCAGACCAGACCAGACCCCAGACCACACCCCAGACCAGACCCGACCCCAGACCAGACCCCAGACCAGACCCCAGACCAGACCCCAGACCAGACCCCAGACCAGACCCGACCAGACCCCAGACCAGACACCAGACCAGACCCCAGAGCAGACCCCAGAGCAGACCCCAGAGCAGACCAGACCCCAGACCAGACCCCAGACCAGACCCCAGATCAGACCCCAGACCAGACACCAGACCAGACCCCAGACCAGACCCCAGACCAGACCAGACCCCAGACCGGACCAGACCTCAGACCCCAGACCAGACCCCAGACCAGACCCCAGACCAGACCCCAGTCCAGACCCCAGACCAGACCCCAGACTAAGACACCAGACCAGACCCCAGACCAGAACCCAGACCAGACAAGACCAGACCCCAGACCAGACCCCATACCAGACCAGACCCCAGACCAGACCCCAGACCAGACCCCAGACCAGACCAGACCCCAGACCAGACCCCAGACCAGATCCCAGACCAGACCAGACCCCAGACCAGACCCCAGACCAGACCACAGACCAGACCACAGACCAGACCCCAGACCAGACCCCAGACCAGACCCCAGACCAGACCCTAGACCAGACCCCAGACCAGACCAGACCCCAGACCAGACCAGACCCTAGACCAGACCCCAGACCAGACCAGACCCTAGACCAGACCCCAGACCAGACCAGACCCTAGACCAGACCCCAGACCAGACCAGACCCTAGACCAGACCCCAGACCAGACCCCAGACCAGACCCCAGACCAGACCCTAGACCAGACCCCAGACCAGACCCTAGACCAGACCCCAGACCAGACCAGACCCCAGACCAGACCCCAGACCCCAGACCAGACCCCAGACCAGACCAGACCCCAGACCAGACCAGACCCCAGACCAGACCCCAGACCAGACCAGACCCCAGACCAGACCCCAGACCAGACCAGACCCCAGACCAGACCCCAGACCACAGACCAGACCCCAGACCACAGACCAGACCCCAGACCAGACCAGACCCCAGACCAGATCAGACCCCAGACCCCAGACCAGACCAGACCCCAGACCAGACCCCAGACCAGACCCCAGACCAGACCCCAGACCAGACTCCAAACCAGACCCCAGACCAGACCCCAGACCAGACCAGACACCAGACCAGACTAGACCCCAGACCAGACCTTAGACCAGACCCCAGACCAGACCCCAGACCAGACCCCAGACCAGACCAGACCAGACCCCAGACCAGACCAGACCCCAGACCAGACCCCAGACCAGACCCCAGACCAGACCCTAGACCAGACCCCAGACCAGACCCTAGACCAGACCCCAGACCAGACCAGACCCCAGACCAGACCCCAGACCAGACCAGACCCCAGACCAGACCAGACCCCAGACCAGACCCCAGACCAGACCCCAGACCAGACCAGACCCCAGACCAGACCCCAGACCAGACCCCAGACCAGACCAGACCCCAGACCAGACCCCAGACCACAGACCAGACCCCAGACCACAGACCAGACCCCAGACCAGACCCCAGACCAGATCAGACCCCAGACCCCAGACCAGACCAGACCCCAGACCAGACCCCAGACCAGACCCCAGACCAGACTCCAAACCAGACCCCAGACCAGACCCCAGACCAGACCAGACACCAGACCAGACTAGACCCCAGACCAGACCCCAGACCAGACCAGACCCCAAACCAGACCCCAGACCAGACCCCAGACCAGACCAGACCAGACCCCAGACCAGACCAGACCCCAGACCAGACCCCAGACCAGACCCCAGACCAGACCCCAGACCAGACCAGACCCCAGACCAGACCAGACCCCAGACCAGACCCCAGACCAGACCCTAGACCAGACCCCAGACCAGACCAGACCCCAGACCAGACCCCAGACCAGACCCCAGACCAGACCTCAGACCAGACCCCAGACCAGACCAGACCTCAGACCAGACCCCAGACCAGACCCCAGACCAGACTCCGGACCAGACTCCAGACCAGACCAGACCCCAGACCAGACCCCAGACCAGACCCCAGACCAGACCCCACACCAGACCCCACACCAGACCAGACCCCAGACCAGACCCCAGACCAGACCCCAGACCAGACCCCACACCAGACCCCACACCAGACCAGACCCCAGACCAGACCCCAGACCAGACCCCAGACCAGACAGGACACCAGACCAAACCCCAGACCAAACCCTATACCAGACCCCAGACCCCAGACCAGATCAGACCCCAGACCCCAGACCAGACCCCAGACCAGACCCCAGACCAGACCAGACCACAGACCAGACCCCAGACCAGACCCCAGACCAGATCAGACCCCAGACCAGACCCCAGACAAGACCACAGACCAGACCCCAGACCAGACCCCAGACCAGACCAGACCCCAGACCAGACCCCAGACCAGACCCCAGACCAGACCCCAGACCACAGACCAGACCCCAGACCAGACCCCAGACCAGATCAGACCCCAGACCCCAGACCAGACCCCAGACCAGACCCCAGACCAGACCAGACCCCAGACCAGACCCCAGAACAGACCCCAGACCAGACCCCAGACCAGACTCCAAACCAGACCCCAGACCAGACCCCAGACCAGACTAGACCCCAGACCAGACCCCAGACCAGACCCCAGACCAGACCCCAGACCAGACCAGACCCCAGACCAGACCAGACCCCAGACCCCAGACCAGACCCCAGACCAGACCCCAGACCAGACCCCAGACCAGACCCCAGACCAGACCAGACCCCAGACCAGACCAGACCCCAGACCAGATTAGACCCCAGACCCCAGACCAGACCAGACCCCAGACCAGACCCCAGACCAGATTAGACCCCAGACCCCAGACCAGACCCCAGACCAGACCCCAGACCAGACCCCAGACCAGACCCCAGACCAGACCCCAGACCAGACCAGACCCCAGACCAGACCCCAGACCAGACCCCAGACCAGACCCCAGACCAGACCAGACCAGACCCCACACCAGACCCCAGACCAGACCCCACACCAGACCCCAGACCAGACCAGACTAGACCAGACCCCAGACCTGACCCCAGACCAGACCCCAGACCTGACCCCAGACCAGACCCCAGATCAGACCCCAGACCAGACCCCAGACCAGGCCAGACCCCAGACCAGACCCCAGACCAGACCCCAGACAAGACACCAGACCCCAGACCAGACCAGACCCCAGACCAGACCCCAGACCAGACCCCAGACCAGACCCCAGACCAGACCAGACCCCAGACCAGACCAGACCCCAGACCAGACCAGACCCCAGACCAGATTAGACCCCAGACCCCAGACCAGACCAGACCCCAGACCAGACCCCAGACCAGATTAGACCCCAGACCCCAGACCAGACCCCAGACCAGACCCCAGACCAGACCCCAGACCAGACCAGACCCCAGACCAGACCCCAGACCAGACCCCAGACCAGACCAGACCCCAGACCAGACCCCAGACCAGACCCCAGACCAGACCAGACCCCACACCAGACCCCAGACCAGACCCCACACCAGACCCCAGACCAGACCAGACTAGACCAGACCCCAGACCTGACCCCAGACCAGACCCCAGACCTGACCCCAGACCAGACCCCAGATCAGACCCCAGACCAGACCCCAGACCAGACCAGACCCCAGACCAGACCCCAGACCAGACCCCAGACAAGACACCAGACCCCAGACCAGACCAGACCCCAGACCAGACCCCAAACCAGACCAGACCCCAGACCAGACCAGACCCCACCAGACCCCAGACCAGACCCCACCAGACCCCAGACCAGACCAGACCCCAGACCAGACCAGACCCCAAACCAGACCCCAGACCAGACCCCAGACCAGACCAGACACCAGACCAGACCCCAGACCAGCTCCCGGACCAGACCAGACCCCAGACCAGACCCCAGACCAGACCAGACCCCAGACCAGACCCCAGACCAGACCCCAGATCAGACCAGACCAGACCAGACCCCAGACCAGACCAGGCACCAGATCCCAGACCCCAGACCAGACCCCAGACCCGACCAGACCCCAGACCAGACCCCATACCAGACCAGACCCCAGACCAGACCCCAGACTAGACCCCAGACCAGACCCCAGACCAGACCTCAGACCAGACCTCAGACCAGACCCCAGACCTCAGACCCGACCCCAGACCCGACTCCAGACCAGACCCCAGACCAGACCAGACCCCAGACCCGACCAGACCAGATCCCAGACCAGACCAGACCCCAGACCAGACCCCAGACCAGACCCCAGACCAGACCAAACCCCAGACCACACCCCAGACCACACCCCAGACCAGACCCCAGACCAGACCAAACCCCAGACCACACCCCAGATCAGACCCCAGACCAGATCCCAGACCAGACCAAAGACCAGACCAGACCCCAGATCAGACCAGACCCCAGACCAGACCCAACCAGACCCCAGACCATACCAGATCCCAGACCAGACCCAACCAGACCCCAGACCAGACCAGACCCCAGACCAGACCCGACCAGACCAGACCCCAGACCAGACCCCAGACCAGACCCCAGACCAGACCCCAGACCAGGCCAGATCCCAGACCCCAGACCAGACCCCAGACCAGACCTGACCCCAGACCAGACCCCAGACCAGACCAGACCCCAGACCAGACCCCAGACCAGACCAGACCCCAGACCAGACCCCAGACCAGACCAGACCCCAGACCAGACCAGACCCCAGACCAGACCCCAGACCAGATCCCAGACCAGACCCCAGACCAGACCCCAGACCAGATCCCAGACCAGACACCAGACCAGACCCCAGACCAGACCCCAAACCAGACCAGACCCCAGACCAGACCCCAGACCAGACCAGACCAGACCCCAGACCAGACCTCAGACCAGACCCCAGACCAGACCAGACCCCAGACCACACCCCAGACCAGACCCCAGACCAGACCCCAGACCAGACCCCAGACCAGACCCCAGACCAGACCCGACCAGACCCCAGACCAGACACCAGACCAGACACCAGACCAGACACCAGACCAGATCAGACCCCAGATCAGACCCCAGACCAGACACCAGACCAGACCCCAGACCAGACCAGACCAGACCCCAGACCAGACCCCAGACCAGACCCCAGTCCAGACCCCAGTCCAGACACCAGACCAGACACCAGACCAGACACCAGACCAGACCCCAGATCAGACCCCAGACCAGACACCAGACCAGACCCCAGACCAGACCAGACCCCAGACCAGACCCCAGACCAGACCCCAGACCCCAGACCAGACCCCAGACCAGACCCGACCAGACCCCAGACCAGACCCCATACCAGACCAGACCCCAGACCAGACCCCAGACCAGACCAGACCCCAGACCAGAACCCAGACCAGACCAGACCCCAGACCAGACCCCAGACCAGACCACAGACCAGACCCCAAACCATACCAGACCCCATACCAGACCAGACCCCAGACCAGACCAGACCCCAGACCAGACCCCAGACCAGACCTGACCCCAGACCAGACCCCAGACCAGACCAGACCCCAGACCAGACCCCAGACCAGACCCCAGACCAGACCCCAGACCAGACCTCAGACCAGACCCCAGACCAGACCAGACCCCAGACCACACCCCAGACCAGACCCGACCCCAGACCAGACCCCAGACCAGACCCCAGACCAGACCCGACCAGACCCCAGACCAGACACCAGACCAGACCCCAGAGCAGACCCCAGAGCAGACCCCAGAGCAGACCAGACCCCAGACCAGACCCCAGACCAGACCCCAGATCAGACCCCAGACCAGACACCAGACCAGACCCCAGACCAGACCCCAGACCAGACCAGACCCCAGACCGGACCAGACCTCAGACCCCAGACCAGACCCCAGACCAGACCCCAGTCCAGACCCCAGACCAGACCCCAGACTAAGACACCAGACCAGACCCCAGACCAGAACCCAGACCAGACAAGACCAGACCCCAGACCAGACCCCATACCAGACCAGACCCCAGACCAGACCCCAGACCAGACCCCAGACCAGACCAGACCCCAGACCAGACCCCAGACCAGATCCCAGACCAGACCAGACCCCAGACCAGACCCCAGACCAGACCACAGACCAGACCACAGACCAGACCCCAGACCAGACCCCAGACCAGACCCCAGACCAGACCCCAGACCAGATCCCAGACCAGACCCCAGACCAGACCCCAGACCAGACCCCAGACCAGACCAGACCCCAGACCAGACCCCAGACCAGACCCCAGACCAGACCCCAGACCAGACCAGACCCCAGACCAGACCATACTAGACCTGACCCCAGACCAGACCAGACCCCAGACCAGACCCCAAACCAGACCCCAGATCAGACCAGACCCCAGACCAGATCCCAGACCAGATCCCAGACCAGACCCCAGACCAGACCCCAGACCAGATCCCAGACCAGACACCAGACCCCAGACCAGACCCCAGACCAGACCAGACCAGACCCCAGACCAGACCCCAAACCAGACCAGACCCCAGACCAGACCCCAGACCATACCCCACTAGACCCCAGACCAGACCCGACCAGACCAGACCCCAGACCAGACCCCAGACCAGACCAGACCCCAGACCAGACCCCAGGCCAGACCAGACCAGACCCCATACCAGACCAGACCAGACCCCATACCAGACCCCAGACCAGACCCCAGACCAGACCCAAAACCAGACTCAAAACCAGACCCCAGACCAGACCAGACCCCAGACCAGACCCCAGACCAGACCAAACCCCAGACCGGACCAAACCCCAGACCAGACCAGACCCCAGACCAGGCCAGATCACAGACCAGACCCCAGACCAGACCCCAGACCAGACCAGACCCCAGACCAGACCCCAGACCAGACCCCAGACCAGCCCCCAGACCAGCCCCCAGACCAGACCCCAGACCAGACCCCAGACCAGACCAGACCCGACCAGACCTCAGACCAGACCCCAGACCAGACCAGACACCAGACCCCAGACCAGACCAGACCCCAGACCAGACCCCAGACCAGACCCCAGACCAGATCCCAGACCAGACCAGACCCCAGACCAGACCCCAGACCAGACCAGACCCCAGACCAGACCAAACCCCAGACCCCAGACCAGACCCCCGACCCGACCCCCGACCAGACCCCCGACCAGACCCCAGACCAGACCAGACCCCAGACACCAGACCAGACACCAGACCAGACACCAGACCAGACCAGACCCCAGACCAGACCCCAGACCAGACCAGACCCCAGACCAGACCCCAGACCAGACCCCAGACCAGACCAGACCCCAGACCAGACCCCAGACCAGACCTCAGACCAGACCCCAGACCAGACCCCAGACCAGACCCCAGACCCGACCCCAGACCAGACCCCAGACCAGACCCCAGACCAGACCCCAGACCAGACCAGACCCCAGACCCGACCAGACCAGATCCCAGACCAGACCAGACCCCAGACCAGACCCCAGACCAGACCAGACCCCAGACCAGACCCCAGCCCAGACCAAACCCCAGACCACACCCCAGACCAGACCCCAGATCAGATCCCAGACCAGACCAGACCAAAGACCAGACCAGACCCCAGACCAGACCCCAGACCAGATCCCAGACCAGACCCCAGACCATACCAGACCCCAGACCAGACCCCAGACCAGACCCAACCAGACCCCAGACCAGACCAGACCCCAGACCAGACCCGACCAGACCAGACCCCAGACCAGACCAGACCAGACCCCAGACCAGACCAGACCCCAGGCCAGACCAGACCCCAGACCAGACCCCAGACCAGACCAGACCCCAGACCAGACCCCAGAGCAGACCAGATCCCAGACCCCAGACCAGACCCCAGACCAGACCCCAGACCAGACCAGACCCCAGACCAGACCAGACCCCAGACCAGACCCCAGACCCCAGACCAGACCCCAGACCAGACCAGACCCCAGACCAGACCCCAGAGCAGACCAGACACCAGACCAGACCCCAGACCAGACCAGACCCCAGACTAGACCCCAGACCAAACCTCAGACCAGACCCCAGACCAGACACCAGACCAGACCCCAGACCAGACCCCAAACCAGACCAGACCCCAGACCAGACCAGACCAGACCCCAGACCAGACCTCAGACCAGACCCCAAACCAGACCAGACCCCAGACCACACCCCAGACCACACCCCAGACCAGACCCCAGACCAGACCCGACCAGACCCCAGACCAGACACCAGACCAGACACCAGACGAGACCCCAGACCAGACCCCAGACCAGACCAGACCCAAGACCAGACCCCAGACCAGACCAGACCCCAGACCAGACCAGACCCCAGTCCAGACCCCAGACCAGACCCCAGACCAGACCAGACCCCAGACCAGACACCAGACCAGACCCCAGACCAGACCCCAGACCAGACCCCAGACCAGACCCCAGACCAGACCCCAGACAAGACCAGACCCCATACCAGACCAGACCCCAGACCAGACCCCAGACCAGACCCCAGACCAGACCCCAGACCAGAACCCAGACCAGACCAGACCCCAGACCAGACCACAGACCAGACCCCAAACCAGACCAGACCCCAGACCAGACCAGACCCCAGACCAGACCCCAGACCAGACCCCGGACCAGACCAGACCCCAGACCAGACCAGATCCCAGACCAGACCCCAGACCAGACCCCAGACCAGACCAGACCCCAGACCAGACCTCAGACCAGCCCCCAGACCAGACCAGACCCCAGACCAGACCCGACCCCAGACCAGACCCCAGACCAGACCCCAGACCAGACCAGACCCCAGACCAGACCCCAGACCAGACCCCAGACCAGACCCCAGACCACACCCCACACCAGACCCCACACCAGACCCCACACCAGACCCCACACCAGACCAGACCCCAGACCCCAGACCAGACCCCAGACCAGACCAGACCCCAGTCCAGACCCCAGACCAGACCCCAGACCAGACCAGACCCCAGACCAGACCCCAGACCAGACCAGACCCCAGACCAGACCCCAGACCAGACAAGACCAGACCCCAGACCAGACCCCATACCAGACCAGACCCCAGACCAGACCCCAGACCAGACCCCAGACCAGACCCCAGACCAGACCCCAGACCAGATCCCAGACCAGACCCCAGACCAGACCCCAGATCAGACCCCAGACCAGACCAGACCCCAGACCAGACCCCAGACCAGACCCCAGACCAGACCAGACCAGACCCCAGACCAGACCCCAGACCATACTAGACCAGACCCCAGACCTGACCCCAGACCAGACCAGACCCCAGACCAGACCCCAGACCAGACCAGACCAGATCCCAGACCAGATCCCAGACCAGATCCCAGACCAGACCCCAGACCAGACCCCAGACCAGATCCCAGACCAGACCCCAGACCAGACACCAGACCCCAGACCAGACCAGACCCCAGACCAGACCCCAGACCAGACCCCAAACCAGACCAGACCCCAGACCAGACCATACACCACCAGACCCCAGACCAGACCCGACCAGACCAGACCCCAGACCAGACCCCAGACCAGACCAGACCCCAGACCAGACCCCAGACCGGACCCCAGGCCAGACCATACCAGACCCCAGACCAGACCCCAGACCAGACCCCAGACCAGACCCCAGACCAGACCCCAGACCAGACCAGACCCCAGACCAGACACCAGACCAAACCCCAGACCAGACCCCAGACCAGACCAGATCACAGACCAGACCCCAGACCAGACCAGCCCCCAGACCAGCCCCCAGACCAGACCCCAGACCAGACCCCAGACCAGACCCCAGACCAGACCCGACCAGACCAGACCCCAGACCTCAGACCAGACCCCAGACCAGACCCCAGACCAGACCAGACCCCAGACCAGACCCCAGACCAGACCCCAGACCAGACCAGACACCAGACCCCAGACCAGACCAGAGACCAGACCCGACCCCAGACCAGACCCCAGACCAGACCCCAGACCAGATCCCAGACCAGACCAGACACCAGACCAAACCCCAGACCCCAGACCAGACCCCAGACCAGACCCCAGACCAGACCCCCGACCAGACCTCAGACCAGACCCCAGACCAGACCCCAGACCAGACCAGACACCAGACCAGACACCAGACCAAACCCCAGAACAGACCCCAGACCAGAGACCAGACCAGACCCCAGACCAGACCCCAGACCAGACCCCAGACCACACCCCAGACCACACCCCAGACCACACCCCAGACCAGACCCAAGACCAGACCCCAGACCAGACCAGACCCCAGACCAGTCCAGACCCCAGTCCAGACCCCAGACCAGACCCCAGACCAGACCCAAGACCAGACCCCAGACCAGACCCCAGACCAGACCAGTCCCAAGACCAGACCAGACCCCAGACCAGACACCAGACCAGACCAGACACCAGACCAGACCAGACACCAGACCAGACCAGACCAGACACCAGACCAGACCCCAGACCAGACCCCAGACCCCAGACCAGACCAGACCCCAGACCAGACCCCAGACCAGACCCCAGACCCCAGACCAGACCAGACCCCAGAACAGACCCCAGACAAGACCCCAAACCAGACCCCAGACCCCAGACCAGACCAGACCCCAGACCAGACCCCAGACCAGACACCAGACCAGACACCAGACCAGACCCCAGACCAGACCCCAGACCAGACCCCAGACCAGACCCCAGACCAGACCCCAGATCAGACCCCAGACCAGACACCAGACCAGACCCCAGACCAGACCCCAGACCAGACCAGACCCCAGACCGGACCAGACCTCAGACCCCAGACCAGACCCCAGACCAGACCCCAGACCAGACCCCAGTCCAGACCCCAGACCAGACCCCAGACTAAGACACCAGACCAGACCCCAGACCAGAACCCAGACCAGACAAGACCAGACCCCAGACCAGACCCCATACCAGACCAGACCCCAGACCAGACCCCAGACCAGACCCCAGACCAGACCAGACCCCAGACCAGACCCCAGACCAGATCCCAGACCAGACCAGACCCCAGACCAGACCCCAGACCAGACCACAGACCAGACCACAGACCAGACCCCAGACCAGACCCCAGACCAGACCCCAGACCAGACCCCAGACCAGACCCCAGACCAGATCCCAGACCAGACCCCAGACCAGACCCCAGACCAGACCCCAGACCAGACCAGACCCCAGACCAGACCCCAGACCAGACCCCAGACCAGACCCCAGACCAGACCAGACCCCAGACCAGACCCCAGACCAGACCATACTAGACCTGACCCCAGACCAGACCAGACCCCAGACCAGACCCCAAACCAGACCCCAGATCAGACCAGACCCCAGACCAGATCCCAGACCAGACCCCAGACCAGACCCCAGACCAGATCCCAGACCAGACACCAGACCCCAGACCAGACCCCAGACCAGACCAGACCAGACCCCAGACCAGACCCCAAACCAGACCAGACCCCAGACCAGACCCCAGACCATACCCCACTAGACCCCAGACCAGACCCGACCAGACCAGACCCCAGACCAGACCCCAGACCAGACCAGACCCCAGACCCCAGACCAGACCCCAGGCCAGACCAGACCAGACCCCATACCAGACCAGACCAGACCCCATACCAGACCCCAGACCAGACCCCAGACCAGACCCAAAACCAGACTCAAAACCAGACCCCAGACCAGACCCCAGACCAGACCCCAGACCAGACCAAACCCCAGACCGGACCAAACCCCAGACCAGACCAGACCCCAGACCAGGCCAGATCACAGACCAGACCCCAGACCAGACCCCAGACCAGACCAGACCCCAGACCAGACCCCAGACCAGCCCCCAGACCAGCCCCCAGACCAGACCCCAGACCAGACCCCAGACCAGACCAGACCCGACCAGACCTCAGACCAGACCCCAGACCAGACCCCAGACCAGACCAGACCCCAGACCAGACCCCAGACCAGACCAGACACCAGACCCCAGACCAGACCAGACCCCAGACCAGACCCCAGACCAGACCCCAGACCAGACCCCAGACCAGATCCCAGACCAGACCAGACCCCAGACCAGACCCCAGATCAGACCCCAGACCAGACCAAACCCCAGACCCCAGACCAGACCCCCGACCCGACCCCCGACCAGACCCCCGACCAGACCCCAGACCAGACCAGACCCCAGACACCAGACCAGACACCAGACCAGACACCAGACCAGACCCCAGACCAAACCCCAGACCAGACCCCAGACCAGACCCCAGACCAGACCCCAGACCAGACCCCAGACCAGACCAGACCCCAGACCAGACCCCAGACCAGACCCCAGACCAGACCAGACCCCAGACCAGACCCCAGACCAGACCTCAGACCAGACCCCAGACCAGACCCCAGACCAGACCCCAGACCCGACCCCAGACCAGACCCCAGACCAGACCCCAGACCAGACCCCAGACCAGACCAGACCCCAGACCCGACCAGACCAGATCTTAGACCAGACCAGACCCCAGACCAGACCCCAGACCAGACCAGACCCCAGACCAGACCCCAGCCCAGACCAAACCCCAGACCACACCCCAGACCAGACCCCAGATCAGATCCCAGACCAGACCAGACCAAAGACCAGACCAGACCCCAGACCAGACCCCAGACCAGATCCCAGACCAGACCCCAGACCATACCAGACCCCAGACCAGACCCCAGACCAGACCCAACCAGACCCCAGACCAGACCAGACCCCAGACCAGACCCGACCAGACCAGACCCCAGACCAGACCAGACCCCAGACCAGACCAGACCCCAGGCCAGACCAGACCCCAGACCAGACCCCAGACCAGACCAGACCCCAGACCAGACCCCAGAGCAGACCAGATCCCAGACCCCAGACCAGACCCCAGACCAGACCCCAGACCAGACCAGACCCCAGACCAGACCCCAGACCCCAGACCAGACCCCAGACCAGACCCCAGACCAGACCCCAGAGCAGACCAGACACCAGACCAGACCCCAGACCAGACCAGACCCCAGACTAGACCCCAGACCAGACCCCAGACCAGACCCCAGACCAGACCCTAGACCAAACCTCAGACCAGACCCCAGACCAGACACCAGACCAGACCCCAGACCAGACCCCAAACCAGACCAGACCCCAGACCAGACCAGACCCCAGACCAGACCTCAGACCAGACCCCAAACCAGACCAGACCCCAGACCACACCCCAGACCACACCCCAGACCAGACCCCAGACCAGACCCGACCAGACCCCAGACCAGACACCAGACCAGACACCAGACGAGACCCCAGACCAGACCCCAGACCAGACCCCAGACCAGACCCAAGACCAGACCCCAGACCAGACCAGACCCCAGACCAGACCCCAGACCAGACCAGACCCCAGTCCAGACCCCAGACCAGACCCCAGACCAGACCAGACCCCAGACCAGACACCAGACCAGACCCCAGACCAGACCCCAGACCAGACCCCAGACCAGACCCCAGACAAGACCAGACCCCATACCAGACCAGACCCCAGACCAGACCCCAGACCCCAGACCAGAACCCAGACCAGACCAGACCCCAGACCAGACCACAGACCAGACCCCAAACCAGACCAGACCCCAGACCAGACCAGACCCCAGACCAGACCCCAGACCAGACCTGACCCCATACCAGACCCCAGACCAGACCAGACCCCAGACCAGACCAGATCCCAGACCAGACCCCAGACCAGACCCCAGACCAGACCAGACCCCAGACCAGACCTCAGACCAGCCCCCAGACCAGACCAGACCCCAGACCAGACCCGACCCCAGACCAGACCCCAGACCAGACCCCAGACCAGACCAGACCCCAGACCAGACCCCAGACCAGACCAGACCCCAGACCAGACCCCAGACCAGACCCCACACCAGACCCCACACCAGACCCCACACCAGACCAGACCCCAGACCCCAGACCAGACCCCAGACCAGACCAGACCCCAGTCCAGACCCCAGACCAGACCCCAGACCAGACCAGACCCCAGACCAGACCCCAGACCAGACCAGACCCCAGACCAGACCCCAGACCAGACAAGACCAGACCCCAGACCAGACCCCATACCAGACCAGACCCCAGACCAGACCCCAGACCAGACCCCAGACCAGACCCCAGACCAGACCAGACCCCAGACCAGACCCCAGACCAGACCCCAGACCAGACCAGACCAGACCCCAGACCAGACCCCAGACCATACTAGACCAGACCCCAGACCTGACCCCAGACCAGACCAGACCCCAGACCAGACCCCAGACCAGACCAGACCAGATCCCAGACCAGATCCCAGACCAGATCCCAGACCAGACCCCAGACCAGACCCCAGACCAGATCCCAGACCAGACCCCAGACCAGACACCAGACCCCAGACCAGACCAGACCCCAGACCAGACCCCAGACCAGACCCCAAACCAGACCAGACCCCAGACCAGACCATACACCACCAGACCCCAGACCAGACCCGACCAGACCAGACCCCAGACCAGACCCCAGACCAGACCAGACCCCAGACCAGACCCCAGACCGGACCCCAGGCCAGACCATACCAGACCCCAGACCAGACCCCAGACCAGACCCCAGACCAGACCCCAGACCAGACCCCAGACCAGACCAGACCCCAGACCAGACACCAGACCAAACCCCAGACCAGACCCCAGACCAGACCAGATCACAGACCAGCCCCCAGACCAGACCAGCCCCCAGACCAGCCCCCAGACCAGACCCCAGACCAGACCCCAGACCAGACCAGACCCGACCAGACCAGACCCCAGACCTCAGACCAGACCCCAGACCAGACCCCAGACCAGACCAGACCCCAGACCAGACCCCAGACCAGACCCCAGACCAGACACCAGACCCCAGACCAGACCAGAGACCAGACCCGACCCCAGACCAGACCCCAGACCAGACCCCAGACCAGACCCCAGACCAGATCCCAGACCAGACCAGACACCAGACCAAACCCCAGACCCCAGACCAGACCCCAGACCAGACCCCAGACCAGACCCCCGACCAGACCTCAGACCAGACCCCAGACCAGACCCCAGACCAGACCAGACACCAGACCAGACACCAGACCAAACCCCAGAACAGACCCCAGACCAGAGACCAGACCAGACCCCAGACCAGACCCCAGACCAGACCCCAGACCACACCCCAGACCACACCCCAGACCAGACCCAAGACCAGACCCCAGACCAGACCCAAGACCAGACCCCAGACCAGACCAGACCAGACCCCAGACCAGTCCAGACCCCAGTCCAGACCCCAGACCAGACCCCAGACCAGACCCCAGACCAGACCCAAGACCAGACCCCAGACCAGACCCCAGACCAGACCAGTCCCAAGACCAGACCAGACCCCAGACCAGACACCAGACCAGACCAGACACCAGACCAGACCAGACACCAGACCAGACCAGACACCAGACCAGACCCCAGACCAGACCCCAGACCCCAGACCAGACCAGACCCCAGACCAGACCCCAGACCAGACCCCAGACCCCAGACCAGACCAGACCCCAGAACAGACCCCAGACCAGACCCCAAACCAGACCCCAGACCCCAGACCAGACCAGACCCCAGACCAGACCCCAGACCAGACACCAGACCAGACCCCAGACCAGACCCCAGACCAGACCCCAGACCAGACCCCAGACCAGACCAGACCCCAGAAAAGACCCCAGACTAGACCCCAGACCAGACCAGATCCCAGACCAGACCCCAGACCAGATCCCAGACCAGACCCCAGACCAGACCCCAGACCAGACCTCAGACCAGACCCCAGACCAGACCCCAGACCAGACCAGACCCCAGACCAGACCCCAGACCAGACCAGACCCCAGACCAGACCCCAGACCAGACCAGACCTCAGACCAGACCCCAGACCAGACCCCAGACCAGACCAGACCCCAGACCAGACCAGACCCCAGACCAGACCCCAGAGCAGACCCCAGAACAGACCCCAGACCAGACCCCAAACCAGACCCCAGACCAGACCTCAGACCAGACCCCAGATCAGACCAGACCCCAGACCAGACCTCAGACCAGACCCCAGACCAGACCCCAGACCAGACCAGACCCCAGACCAGATCAAACCCCAGACCAGACCAGACCCCAGACCAGACCCCAGACCAGACCAAACCCCAGACCAGACTCCAGACCAGACACCAGACCAGACCAGACCCCAGACCAGACCCCAGACCAGACCCCAGACTAGACCCCAGACCAGATCCCAGACCAGACCCCAGACCAGACCTCAGACCAGACCCCAGACCAGACCCCAGACCAGACCCCAGACCAGACCTCAGACCAGACCCCAGACCAGACCAGACCCCAGACCACACCCCAGATCAGACCAGACCCGTCCCCAGACCAGACCCGACCCCAGACCAGACCAGACCCCAGACCAGACCCCAGACCAGACCCCAGACCAGACCCCAGACCAGACCAGACCACACCCCAGACCAGACCCCAGACCAGACCCCAGACCAGACCCGACCAGACCCCAGACCAGACCCCAGACCAGACCCCAGACCAGACCCCAGACCAGACCAGACCCCAGACCAGACCCCAGACCAGACCCCAGACCAGACCCCAGACCAGACCAGACCCCAGAGCAGACCAGACCCCAGACCAGACCCCAGACCAGACCCCAGACCAGACCAGACCCCAGACCAGACCCCAGACCAGACCCCAGACCAGACCAGACCCCAGACCAGACCCCAGACCAGACCCCAGACCAGACCCTAGACCAGACCAGACCCCAGACCAGACCTGACCCCAGACCAGACCTGACCCCAGACCAGACCCCAGACCAGACCAGACCCCAGACCAGACCAGACCCCAGACCAGACCCCAGACCAGACCCCAGAGCAGACCAGACCTCAGACCAGACCCCAGACCAGACCAGACCCCAGACCACACCCCAGACCACACCCCAGATCAGACCAGACCCCAGACCCGACCCCAGACCAGACCCCAGACCAGACCCCAGACCAGACCAGACCCCAGACCAGACCCCAGACCAGACCCCAGACCAGACCCCATACCAGACCAGACCCCAGACCAGACCCCAGACCAGACCCCAGACCAGACCACAGACCAGACCCCAAACCAGACCAGACCCCAGACCAGACCAGACCCCAGACCAGACCAGACCCCAGACCAGACCAGACCCCAGACCAGACCTGACCCCAGACCAGACCCCAGACCAGACAAGACCAGACCCCATACCAGACCAAACCCCAGACCAGACCAGACCCCAGACCAGATCCCAGACCAGACCAGACCCCAGACCAGACCACAGACCAGACCCCAAACCAGACCCCAGACCAGACCCCAGACCAGACCAGACCCCAGACCAGACCTGACCCCAGACCAGACCCCAGACCAGACCAGACCCCAGACCAGACCCCAGACCAGACCAGACCCCAGACCAGACCAGACCAGACCAGACCAGACCAGACCAGACCCCACACCAGACCCCAGACCAGACCAGACTAGACCAGACCCCAGACCTGACCCCAGACCAGACCCCAGATTAGACCCCAGACCAGAACCCAGACCAGACCAGCCCCAGACCAGATCCCAGACCAGACCCCAGACCAGATCCCAGACCAGACCCCAGACCAGACACCAGACCCCAGACCAGACCAGACCCCAGACCAGACCCCAAACCAGACCCCAGACCAGACCAGACCCCACCAGACCCCAGACCAGACCCCACCAGACCCCAGACCAGACCCCAGACCAGACCCCAGACCAGACCAGACCCCAGACCAGACCCCAGACAAGACCCCAGACCAGACCAGACCCCAGACCAGACCCAAAACCAGATCCCAGACCAGACCAGACCCCAGACCAAACCCCAGACCAGACCCCAGACCAGACCAGACCCCAGACCAGACCTCAGACCAGACCCCAGACCAGACCTCAGACCAGACCCCAGACCAGACCCCAGACCAGACCCCAGACCAGACCAGACACCAGACCCCAGACCAGACCAGACCCCAGACCAGACCCCAGACCAGACCCCAGACCAGACCAGACCCCAGACCAGATCCCAGACCAGACCCCAGACCAGACCCCAGACCAGACCCCAGACCAGACCCCAGACCAGTCCAGACCCCAGACCAGACCCCAGACCAGACCCCAGACCAGACCAGACCCCAGACCATACCAGACCCCAGACCAGACCCCAGACCAGACCCCAGACCAGACCCCAGACCAGACCCCAGACCAGACCAGACCAAACCCCAGACCAGACCAGACCCCAGACCAGACCCCAGACCAGACCCGACCAGACCCCAGACCAGACCCCAGACCAGACCAGTCCCCAGACCAGACCCCAGACCAGACCCCAGACCAGACCCCAGACCAGACACCAGACCCCAGACCAGACCCCAGACCAGACCAGACTCCAGACCAGACCCCAGACCAGACCAGACCCCAAACCAGACCCCAGACCAGACCCCAGACCAGACCCCAGACCCCAGACCAGACCCCAGACCAGACCCCAGACCAGACCAGACCCCAGACCAGACCCCAGACCAGACCAGCCCCCGGACCAGACCAGACCCCAGACCAGACCCCAGACCAGCCCCCGGACCAGACCAGACCCCAGACCAGACCCCAGATCAGACCAGACCCCAGACCAGACCAGACCCCAGACCAGACCCCAGACCAGACCCCAGACCCGACCAGACCCCAGACCAGACCCCATACCAGACCAGACCCCAGACCAGACCCCAGACTAGACCCCAGACTAGACCCCAGACCAGACCCCAGACCCCAGACCAGACCTCAGACCAGACCCCAGACCCGACCCCAGACCAGACCCCAGACCAGACCCCAGACCAGACCCCAGACCAGACCCCAGACCCGACCAGACCAGACCCCAGACCAGGCCCCAGACCAGGCCCCAGACCAAACCCCAGACCACACCCCAGACCAGACCCCAGACCAGATCCCAGACCAGACCAGACCAAAGACCAGACCAGACCCCAGACCAGATCCCAGACCCCAGACCATACCAGACCCCAGACCAGACCCCAGACCAGACCCCAGACCAGACCCCAGACCAGACCCCAGAGCAGACCCGACCCCAGACCAGACCCCAGACCAGACCCCAGACCAGACCAGACCCCAGACCACACCCCAGATCAGACCCGACCCCAGACCAGACCCCAGACCAGACCCCAGACCAGACCCCAGACCAGATCCCAGACCAGACCAGACCCCAGACCAGACCCCAGACCAGACCACAGACCAGACCCCAAACCAGACCAGACCCCAGACCAGACCCCAGACCAGACCAGACCCCAGACCAGACCCCAGACCAGACCTGACCCCAGACCAGACCCCAGACCAGACCCCAGACCAGACAAGACCAGACCCCATACCAGACCAGACCCCAGACCAGACCCCAGACCAGATCCCAGACCAGACCAGACCCCAGACCAGACCACAGACCAGACCCCAGACCAGACCAGACCCCAGACCAGACCAGACCCTAGACCAGACCCCAGACCAGACCTGACCCCAGACCAGACCCCAGACCAGACCAGACCCCAGACCAGACCAGACCCCAGACCAGACCAGACCAGACCCCAGACCAGACCAGACCAGACCCCACACCAGACCCCAGACCAGACCAGACTAGACCATACCCCAGACCTGACCCCATACCAGACCAGACCCCAGATCAGACCCCAGACCAGACCCCAGACCAGACCAGCCCCAGACCAGATCCCAGACCCCAGACCAGACCCCAGACCAGATCCCAGACCAGACCCCAGACCAGACACCAGACCCCAGACCAGACCAGACCCCAGACCAGACCCCAAACCAGACCCCAGACCAGACCAGACCCCACCAGACCCCAGACCAGACCCCACCAGACCCCAGACCAGACCCCAGACCAGACCCCAGACCAGACCCCAGACCAGACCCCAGACCAGACCAGACCCCAGACCAGACCCAAAACCAGATCCCAGACCAGACCAGACCAGACCCCAGACCAGACCAAACCCCAGACCAGACCAGACCCCAGACCAGACCAGACCCCAGACCAGACCAGACCCCAGACCAGACCAGATCCCACACCAGACCAGACCCCAGACCAGACCCCAGACCAGACCTCAGACCAGACCCCAGACCTCAGACCAGACCCCAGACCCCAGACCAGACCTCAGACCAGACCCCAGACCAGACCCTAGACCAGACCAGACCCCAGACCAGACCAGACACCAGACCCCAGACCAGACCAGACCCCAGACCAGACCCCAGACCAGACCCCAGACCAGACCAGACCCCAGACCAGATCCCAGACCAGATCCCAGACCAGACCCCAGACCAGACCCCAGACCAGACCCCAGACCAGTCCAGACCCCAGACCAGCCCCCAGACCAGACCCCAGACCAGACCAGACCCCAGACCATACCAGACCCCAGACCAGACCCCAGACCAGACCTGACCCCAGACCAGACCCCAGACCAGACCCCAGACCAGACCTGACCAGACCCCAGACCAGACCCCAGACCAGACCAGACCCCAGACCAGACCCCAGACCCGACCAGACCCCAGACCAGACCCCAGACCAGACCAGTCCCCAGACCAGACCCCAGACCAGACCCCAGACCAGACACCAGACCCCAGACCAGACCAGACCCCAGACCAGACCCCAGACCAGACCAGACTCCAGACCAGACCCCAGACCAGACCAGACCCCAAACCAGACCCCAGACCAGACCCCAGACCAGACCCCAGACCAAACCCCAGACCAGACCAGACCTCAGACCAGACCCCAGACAAGACCCCAGACAAGACCAGACCCCAGACCAGACCCCAGACCAGACCAGACCCCAGACCAGATCCCAGACCAGACCCCAGACCAGACCCCAGACCAGACCAGACACCAGACCAGACCCCAGACCAGACCCCAGACCAGCCCCCGGACCAGACCAGACCCCAGACCAGACCAGACCCCAGACCAGACCCCATACCAGACCAGACCCCAGACCAGACCCCAGACCAGACCAGACCCCAGACCAGACCCCAGAACGGATCCCAGACCAGACCCCAGACCAGACCCCAGACCACAGGCCAGACCCCAAACCAGACCAGACCCCAGACCAGACCAGACCCCAGACCAGACCAGACCCCAGACCAGACCAGACCCCAGACCAGACACCAGACCCCAGACCAGACCTGACCCCAGACCAGACACCAGACCAGACCCCAGACCAGACCCCAGACCAGACCAGACACCAGACCAGACACCAGACCGGACCAGACCAGACCCCAGACCAGACCAGACCCCAGACCAGACCCCATACCAGACCAGACCCCAGACCAGACCCCAGACCAGACCAGACCCCAGACCAGACCCCAGAACGGATCCCAGACCAGACCCCAGACCAGACCCCAGACCAGACCACAGACCAGACCCCAAACCAGACCAGACCCCAGACCAGACCAGACCCCAGACCAGACCAGACCCCAGACCAGACACCAGACCCCAGACCAGACCTGACCCCAGACCAGACACCAGACCAGACCCCAGACCAGACCCCAGACCAGACCAGACCCCAGACCAGACACCAGACCCCAGACCAGACCCCAGACCAGACCTCAGACCAGACCCCAGACCAGACCAGACCCCAGACCACACCCCAGACCAGACCCGACCCCAGACCAGACCCCAGACCAGATCCCAGACCAGACCCCAGACCCCAGACCAGACCCCAGACCAGACACCAGACCCCAGACCAGACCCCAGACCAGACCCCAGACCAGACCCCAGACCAGACCCCAGACCAGACCCCAGACCAGACAAGACCAGACCCCAGACCAGACCCCAGACCAGACCCCAGACCAGACCAGACCCCAGACCAGACCCCAGACCAGATCCCAGACCAGACCAGACCCCAGACCAGACCCCAAACCAGACCAGACCCCAGACCAGACCAGACCCCAGACCAGACCCCAGACCAGACCCCAGACCAGACCCCAGACCAGACCCCAGACCAGACCTGACCCCAGACCAGACCCCAGACCAGACCAGACCCCAGACCAGACCCCAGACCAGACCAGACCCCAGACCAGACCCCAGACCAGACCCCAGACCTGACCCCAGACCAGACCATACTAGACCAGACCCCAGACCTGACCCCAGACCAGACCAGACCCCAGACCAGACCAGACCCCAGACCAGATCCCAGACCAGATCCCAGACCAGACCCCAGACCAGATCCCAGACCAGACCCCAGACCAGACCAGACCCCAGACCAGACCAGACCAGACCCCAGACCAGACCATACCCCACCAGACCACAGACCAGACCCGACCAGACCAGACCCCAGACCAGACCCCAGACCAGACCAGACCCCAGACCAGACCCCAGACCAGACCAGACCCCAGGCCAGACCAGACCCCATACCAGACCCCAGACCAGACCAGACCCCAGACCAGACCCCAGACCAGACCCCAGACCAGACCCCAGACAAGACCAGACCCCAGACCAGACCCCATACCAGACCCCAGACCAGACCCCAGACCAGACCCCAGACCAGACCAGACCCCAGACCAGACCCCAGACCAGACCCTATACCAGACCCCAGACCAGATCCCAGACCAGACCCCAGACCAGACCAGACCCCAGACCAGACCCCAGACCAGCCCCCGGACCAGACCCCAGACCAGACCCCAGACCAGACCCCAGACCAGACCCCAGACCAGACCCCAGATCAGACCAGACCCCAGACCAGACCAGATACCAGACCCCAGACCAGACCAGACCCCAGACCAGACCCCAGACTAGACCCCAGACCAGACCCCAGACCAGACCCCAGACCAGACCCCAGACCAGACCCCAGACCATACCCGACCCCAGACCAGACCAGACCCCAGACCAGACTCCAGACCAGACCAGACCCCAGACCAGACCCCAGACCAGACCCCAGCCCAGACCAGACCCCAGACCAGACCCCAGACCAGACCAAAGACCAGATCCCAGACCAGACCCCAGACCAGACCCCAGACCAGACCCAACCAGACCAGACCCCAGACCAGACCCGACCAGACCAGACCCCAGACCAGACCAGACCCCAGACCAGACCCCAGGCCAGACCCCAGACCAGACACCAGACCAAAGACCAGACCCCAGACCAGACCCCAGACCAGACCCCAGACCAGATTAGACCCCAGACCAGACCCCAGACCAGACCCCAGACCAGAGCAGACCCCAGACCAGACCCCAAACCAGACCAGACCCCAGACCAGACCCCTCCACACCCCAGACCAGACCCGACCAGACCAGACCCCAGACCAGACCCCAGACCAGACCAGACCCCAGACCAGACCCCAGACCAGACCCCAGACCAGACCCCATACCAGACCCCAGACCAGACCCCAGACCAGACCCCAGACCAGACCCAAAACCAGACCCCAGACCAGACCAGCCCCCAGACCAGCCCCCAGACCAGCCCCCAGACCAGCCCCCAGACCAGCCCCCAGACCAGACCCTAGACCAGACCCCAGACCAGACCCCAGACCAGACCCGACCAGACCCCAGACCAGACCTCAGACCAGACCCCAGACCAGACCCCAGACCAGACCAGACCCCAGACCAGACCTTAGACCAGACCCCAGACCAGACACCAGACCCCAGACCAGACCAGAGACCAGACCAGACCAGATCCCAGACCAGACCCCAGACCAGACCCCAGACCAGATCCCAGACCAGACCCCAGACCAGACCCCAGACCAGCCCCCAGACCAGACCAGACCCCAGACCAGACCCCAGACCAGACCAGACCCCAGACCAGACCTGACCCAAGACCAGACCCCAGACCAGACCCCAGACCAGACCAGATCCCAGACCAGACCCCAGACCAGACCAGACCCCTGACCAGATTTTGAATGAAAGGTGAATGCACAGTGATTTGATTTCGACAAGGCACAAGCTCGTCTTCCTCAGGACTTCTGTCCTGAGGAAGACGAGCTTGTGCCTCTTGAAAAAAAATTATTCACTGTGTGTGCACCTTTTTAGACCCATGAGTGCCGCAATCTCTTTTGGATTTTTATATATATATATATATATATATGTATGTATGTGTTTGTGTGTGTATGTATGTACATATGTATGTATCTATACATGTTGTTACGTTGTATCCATACTATCTATAGACAAGCACATGAGGTAATTTTGTTACCTAGACATTGTAATGTAGAATAATTGATGTTGTGTTTTACAGCGCTAAAGTATAACTCTACAAACGTCCGTTACTTGTGGGAACGATCGAGCCTTTATGAGCAGGTGGGAGAACACAAACTGGCCATGGATGGATACCGTCGGATCTTGAATCTGTTGTCTCCGTCCGATGGAGAACGCTTCATGCAGCTGGCAAGAGATATGGCCAAGTACGTCATTGAAACCTTTCTTTTAAAAGCAGAACTTCAGGAATTCTATATTTTGCATCATTAAATTTGGCCAGCTTGGCACGCGGTAAGCATATACATTATCTCACAAAAGTGAGTACACCCCTCACATTTTTGTAAATATTTTATTCTATCTTTTCATGTGACAACACTGAAGAAATGACACTTTGCTACAATGTAAAGTAGTGAGTGTACAGCTTGTATAACAGTGTAAATTTGCTGTCCCCTCTGTAACGGACCGTTTCAGCAGACAAGGGGTTAAAATCCGTTTAGGTGATATGCCCCTTTCTGAGAGATAGGCACAGCTACTGCAGAACTCCAAACTCCCGAACTGGATACAAAATAGCACTCCAACCTGGAACCTCACGAATAGCTGCTAGCAGACGAACAGGAAAAGCATACATCAGCTTACACTCCTAGCAATCAGTCTCCAACAGCATACAGTGAATCCCCCCAAGAACGAGACAAGGCTCCGTGTGAGGTTCAAGCAGTGGTCTGACTTAGAATTGTTTATTAAATCCACACAAACACATTATATACACTATCAGGTAATGTGAGTCTCATTGCATTAGCATATGCAGATAGATTTGTAAACAGGCACAAAATAACACTAAACTAATTATCTAGCCACCTGGCCAGAACAATACAAGGTCATTAGCCTGTAAGAATGGAACAGGAATACTTAGCACACCCGACAATAGGTGAATGCAAAGCCACCTCAGACCAAAAGCAACATTTTCATAACTTCTAAAATATGCATCACATTCAAATAAAACTTACATTTTCAGAATCAGCATACTTCAAATGCAAACATAACCAAAAATCATAGAAATCCCTCTAGGGGTTAAAAAGTTAGACGGAAGTCCTTTTCTGACCGACCGCAGGCACGTTTTCATGCCCAAATACAGTCCTAAAGGGGTAAAAGCCCCTAGGTCCATAGTCATATAGCAGGAGGCAAGCAACCAGGCTTCTCCAACGCCCAGTGGCGAGATTGGTCTCGTCACATTTCTCCCCTTTTCCAAACAGACTAACAGGGTATCTGACCTTCTGCCGGTCAGTGCCCTTGTTAGTCCAGCAGCCCACCCACAAAACAGAGACAGCAGTACAGCCCACCCAAAATAACTGGTTGCTACACCTGGGTAGAAGAGAAATTTGTCCATGTCCAGGTGGGTTGCTGAGTGGGCAGAGACCAGCGGTACTCTGCCCTGGTGCCAGCGCTACCACAGAAGTAGCCTGGTTGGAGACGGGTTGTTGGAGGGGGAGACCGACTGTCTCCCCTTTGGCTAAACAGCCCTGTTGCTGGGGGTCAGGACCGACTGTCCCTACCCCCTGTGCTGTGAGTGCAGAGACCACGGTCCCATGTGCACTGTTGGGGGGCTTACTGTCTCCCCCTGGTATGTTAAGCTGCTGCTGTGGGATGGAGACTGGGCTCCCAATTCCCAATAGCTCAATCTGCCGCTGGGGGACAGGACCAACTGTGTCTGCCCCCTGTAACTCAATCTGCCGCTGAGGGATGGAGACTGCGCTCCCAATTCCCTGGATATCACTCTGCCAATGGGGAGAGGGGGTAACAAGCTCCTCTCCCAAATATACTTCCAGCCCCTGGGGAGGGAGACCGACTGTCTCTGCTCCCAATACAGTGTCCTGTTGCTGGGGAAAGGAGACTGGGCTCTCTGTTTCCTGCAGGACACTCTGCTGCTGTGGGATGGAGACTGAGCTCCCAATTCCCAACAAATCAATCTGCTGCTGGGCGACAGGACCAACTGTCTCTGCCCCCTGTAACTCAGCCTGCCGCTGGAGAATGGAGACTGGGCTCCCAATTCCCAATAAATCAGGCTGCCGCTGGGGAATGGAGACTGGGTTCTCCTCTTCCCTTAACTGTACCTGCCGCTGGAGTTCCTCCCAATGTGCCAGCTGGCCCTCTCTCTCTGCCCTGTCTAGCAGAGTCCCGAACACTAAGTTCTTCAAGAACCGCTTGGATCTCTCCAGTGGATTGGGTCCGAAGAAGTTCAGCCGTAACCACACCATACGGTCATATTCTCTCAGAGAGTATCTGTACTCCACTGCTGGTTTCATCCTGTTGCTTTAAGGGTCGCTGTACTGAGACATGCGTTGCCCCCAACTTGTAAATCCACGGAATGGTGCCTCCTGTAGCTGTCCTTCTGGCTGTGAGAATGATCCCACCGCTTGCCACCAAATGTAACGGACCGTTTCAGCAGACAAGGGGTTAAAATCCGTTTAGGCGATATGCCCCTTTCTGAGAGACAGGCACAGCTACTGCAGAACTCCAAACTCCCGAACTGGATACAAAATAGCACTCCAACCTGGAACCTCACGAATAGCTGCTAGCAGACGAACAGGAAAAGCATACATCAGCTTACACTCCTAGCAATCAGTCTCCAACAGCATACAGTGAATCCCCCCCAAGAACGAGACAAGGCTCCGTGTAAGGTTCAAGCAGTGGTCTGACTTAGAACTGTTTATTAAATCCACACAAACACATTATATACACTATCAGGTAATGTGAGTCTCATTGCATTAGCATATGCAGATAGATTTGTTAACAGGCACAAAATAACACTAAACTAAATTTCTCTAGCGCTCATTGACAGACGTAGTCCTCGGTGATACACCACCTTCGGGTTATGTTGCCTCCACAGGAGCAGGACTAGACAGGAAATTAAAAAGCTCTGGCCACACCCTAGGGGCAGTCCCAGAGGGTATATCCTCTCTCTCTCTGCCTCAGCAAATCAGTTATTTTCTGTCTAGTTAGGAGTAAGGACCTAGATACCTTGCTGGGATCTTAGGTCCTGGCAAGATTTTTTTCTTAAAGGATTTTTTAGAGGAGTACACAGCCTGAAGGTGCGCCCCCACCCGGTTTCAGGGTGGGGGGACGTTTTCACCGGTATTCAGGACATTAGATCGAGCATCAACCACTACTACCGGTGCGATTCTTCCCTTCCAACATTTAAGTACTACAGGAAGCGGTAGTTACCGTTCCCTGAATAGATCTTTACCTTTTCCTAAGATTAGTCCCTATACCTCACAGGAATCGGATCTGGTTGACCAGATAGGCCAAGTAGCCTCTAGTCGGGTGACTTCGGTCCCTGAGGTTCAACCAGAAAAGATCACCCTTCCTGATAACAATCAGGTATCTGATAAATGTGTGGGAACAGAAAACGACCAGACTTTCTCGGATGGTCGGGGCCAGATACATCTAGGGACGCCTGGTTCAGATTCTATCAGCGCCAGTGGTCCTAGAAATTCTAGGCTGGCCTCCTCAAGCCGGCCTGGCCGACTTGGACATACTAGTCGCAGACGTTCCGTGGGAACTTCGTCTCAGGGAGTGTCTGTGGTCTCAAGGACCAATTTACCATCATGCTTTACAGTCGCTGGGTTTAATGGCCTGGCCATTGAGACCCAAGTACTGAAGGACAGAGGTTTGTCTACTTCAGTCATTCCTACCCTTATTAAAGCAAGGAAAGTGACTTCCAGCAAGGTCTATTATCACACATGGAAGACTTATATTGCGTTGTGCGAATCTTTAGGATTTCCTCCACGTACCTATTCGGTGACTCGAATATGGGCCTTCTTGGTGGCTATTACTTCTGCTCGCAGGGTGTCAGAACTGGCTGCATTATCATGCCAGTCCCCATACCTAGTGATTCATAGGGATAAGGTAGTACTTCATCCTAAGCCATCTTTTCTTCCTAAGGTGGTTTCAGATTTTCATCTGCATGAAGATATTGTACTACCTTCCTTGTGTCCTCAGCCCAAGCATCATCGGGAACATGCGTTGCATTCCTTAGATGTGGTTCGGGCAATCAGGGTATACCTGAAAGCTACGGAATCATTCCGTAAGACGGATTCACTTTTTGTGATCACGGATGGCCCCAGAAAGGGTTTGCCTGCATCTGCCACGACCATTGCCAAATGGATTAGACAAACGGTGGTACAGGCTTATTCTATTAAGGGTCAGAGTCCTCCGTTCCCTGTTAGGGCGCACTCCACTCGAGCGCTCAGTACTTCCTGGGCCTTTCGCCATCAGGCGTCAGTGGTCCAGGTATGTAAGGCGGCCACCTGGTCGTCGGTACATACCTTTACAAAATTCTATAAAATTGATGTGACGGCATCGGCGGATGCCTCATTTGGCCGCAAGGTTTTGCAGGCCGCAATTTGAGGAGACCGGTGGTCTACCTCAAGGGTTTTTTTCTGTTTGAAAAAAAAAAAAAAAATTTTTTCTCTTTTTTGTTGAGTCTCATCATTTAGGATGAGCATTGTAAACTTCTAGTTGGCACCGGTTGGGCCTTCTAGATTGGGATTTGATTTCCATTTTCCCACCCCTCAGTTGTGATACTGCTCTGGGACGTCCCGAAGGTGGTGTATCACCGAGGACTACGTCTGTCAATGAGCGCTAGAGAAAAATGGATTTTTGTAAAATCTTACCGTAAAATCCTTTTCTCTTAGCTCATTGACAGACGTAGTCCCCGCCCCTCTGTTTTTGAGTTGGGTTGGGTTAAAATCTCTAAAGACTGCTTTTTCACATAACTGATTTGCTGAGGCAGAGAGAGAGAGGATATACCCTCTGGGACTGCCCCTAGGGTGTGGCCAGAGCTTTTTAATTTCCTGTCTAGTCCTGCTCCTGTGGAGGCAACATAACCCGAAGGTGGTGTATCACCGAGGACTACGTCTGTCAATGAGCTAAGAGAAAAGGATTTTACGGTAAGATTTTACAAAAATCCATTTATCTAACCACCTGGCCAGAACAATACAAGGTCATTAGCCTGTAAGAATGGAACAGGAATACTTAGCACACCCGACAATAGGTGAATGCAAAGCCACCTCAGACCAAAAGCAACATTTTCATAACTTCTAAAATATGCATCACATTCAAATAAAACTTACATTTTCAGAATCAGCATACTTCAAATGCAAACATAACCAAAAATCATAGAAATCCCTCCAGGGGTTAAAAAGTTAGACGGAAGTCCTTTTCTGACCGACCGCAGGCACGTTTTCATGCCCAAATACAGTCTTAAAGGGGTAAAAGCCCCTAGGTCCATAGTCATATTGCAGGAGGCAAGCAACCAGGCTTCTCCAACGCCCAGTGGCGAGATTGGTCTTGTCACACCCTCAAAATAACTCAACACACAGCCATACCTCCCCAGACCATCACTGACCCACCACCAAACCGATCATGCTGAAGGATGTTACAGGCAGCTTAACGTTCACCACGTTTTCTTCAGATCCTTTCACGTCTGTCACATGTGCCCAGGGTGAACCCGCCAGTGGAGGACCTGCCAATTCTGGTGTTCAATGGCACAAATGTGAGGGGTGTACTCACTTTTCTATGATACTGTATATGAGATACCTGATCGCCCTCTGTGGAAGTTGTAGGCCCGAGCTACTGTAGTGATAGCCATGGTCTTGGTCATGCAGTCCAACTGCCCTTTTTGCAGTCAGAGAAAGCTTTGCATTATTCTCAGTAATTACAAAGGGTCTTCTGATTGGACAAGGTGGAGAGGAGGCGTATTGATGTCACGATCACCACCTCATCCAATTTATAGAGTGCTTTGAATTTTGTCAGGCTATGAACATTGAAGCATCTGCAAATCCTTTACAGACCGTTAATGAATTTTAAAAACAAGCCTTCATTGCTCTCTGTAGCTGCAAGCACCATGGAGCAAATAATCCTTAAAATGCACATGAGAAAAACTAAAGTCATTAGTGGTTCATTATCTGAGAAGCTCAATTCTCCCTCTCTCTCCTAGCAGTAACTCAGCAGCTTATCATTGCAGCAGTGACTCAGCAGCCTTCCACTCTTCTAATTAGTAATACAGCCATTCCCAGCCGAGTTCCTCCAGTGGTGTCCAACCACTTCAGCTCTGGAAGATTTACCCCCCCCCCCCTCCATCATGACCAGGCCCTTTTTTGCAATGGTCGCGCGTCTGCAGCTAGAGGGCGAGCGCGTGCCACTGGCGGCACGCCCCCGGCCCCACTCGGCAGCGGAGACTCCGATGCACAGGGCAGGTGGCTCAGATCGCAGCCTGACACCCACGATCGCTCCCCACTGAGAGAGAAGAACGGTCAGCTGTTGTAAACACAGCTGACCGTTCTTCTCCCTGGAATGATCACAGAACTCCTGTGATCCTTCTATATAGGATCACAGGTCTCTGTGATCATTTCACAAGCCACGCCCCCCCCACAGTTAGAAACACTCCCCTAGGTACACATTTAACACCCTGATCACCCACCGTGTTAACCCCTTCCCTGCCAGTGTCATTAGTACAGTTACAGTGCATATTTATAGCACTGATTACTGTAGTAATGTCACTGGTCCCCCCAAAAGTGTCAAAAATGTCAGTCAGGGGTCCGATCTGTCCACCGCAATGTCGCAGTCCCGCTAAAAATCGCAGATCACCGCCATTACGCGTTAAAAAAAAAAACCAACAAAAATGACAAAAATCTTTCCCCTAGTTAGTAAACGCGATAACTTTTGCGCAAACCAATCAAAATACGCTTATTGTGATTTTTTTTTTTTTTTTCTAACAAAAATATGTAGCAGAATACAAATTGGCCTAAAATGTTAAAAAATTTGAATGTTACATTTTTTTTTGGGAATGAGATATAGCAGAATGTGAAAAAAATATATATATTTTTTTTCAGAATTGTCGCTCTTTTTTTGTTTATAGCGCAAAAATAAAAATCGCAGAGGTGATCAAATACCACCAAAAGAAAGCTGTTTGTGGGGAAAAAAGGACATCAATTTTATTTGGGTACAGCGTCCCACGACCTCGCAATTGTCCGTTAAAGTAACGCAGTGCCGAATCGCAAAAAATGGCCTGGTCATTAAGGGGGAAAAATCTTCCGGTCCAGAAGTGGTTAAGCTTTGGCAAAAAAAAAAGCCACGGGGGGGGGGAGGGGGGACAGAGGGAGATACCAAATGACACAAGTAAACAAATTTCTAACCTCAGCTTGTTCAATTAAGCCTTTGGCAAAAATAAACCTGGAAGCTGCACCAGATGTTGCATGCTCCGGTTTTGGTAAATCAACCCGAATCGCTTTCCTAAGCCCTTTCTGTGGAATAACTAACGTTGACTGAAGGAACATGGTGGGGGGGGGAGGACAGAGGGAGATACCAAATCACATAAGTAAACAAGTTACAGGGACCCAAAACTGCCACTAGATGTCAGCATATTCCAGAAAAATGATAACCAGTTCAATACAAGACATAAAAATTGCACAGGGCAGAACAAGTACTTGGACTTTAATAAATGATATGTATGTATTGATCGGATTAGATTGGGTTTGATCAGTTTGGCGCATCATTTTTTCCACAGGAGTTATTACGAAACAAATGACGTCGCCTCCGCCATCGTCATCATTGAAGAAGCTTTTTCCAAGCACCAGAATCTGGTTGCAATAGAAGATGTGAATATCGCTGCGGAGCTGTACATCTCCAACAACCAGTATGACAAAGCTCTGGAGGTAAGTCTGTTACGTCTTTACCTCTCCCTGCCCTGCCTCCCTTTAAATGGACCTTTTAAGCACTTCCATACCGGGGACCTTCCATATCGGGGACCTTCCATACCGGGACCTTCCATACCATGGACCTTCCATACCCTTCCATACCAGGACCTTCCATACTCTTCCATACCCTTCCATACCGGGACCTTCCATACCCTTCCATACCGGGACCTTCCATACCCTTCCATACCGGGAACTTCCATACTCTTCCATACCGGGACCTTCCATACCGGGACCTTCCATACTCTTCTGTACCAGAACGTTCCATACCGGGACATTCCATACCGGGACCTTCCATACCTGGACCTTCCATACCCTTCCATACCTGGACCTTCCATACCTGGACCTTCCATACCCTTCCATACCTGGACCTTCCATACCCTTCCATACCTGGACCTTCCATACCCTTCCATACCTGGACCTTCCATACCCTTCCATACCGGGACCTTCCATACCCTTCCATACCGGGACCTTCCATACCCTTCCATACCGGGAACTTCCATACTCTTCCATACCGGGAACTTCCATACCGGGAACTTCCATACCCTTCCATACCGGGGCCTTCCATACCGGGAACTTCCATACCCTTCCATACCAGGACCTTCCATACTGGGACCTTTCATACCGGGGACCTTCCATACCCGGACCTTTCATACTCTTCCATACCGGGACCTACCATACCGGGAACTTCCATACCCTTCCATACTGGGACCTTCCATACCCAGACCTTCCATACTCTTACATAGCGGGAACTTCCATACCCTTTCATACTGGGACCTTCCATACCCGGACCTTCCATACTCTTCCATAGCGGGAACTTCCATACCCTTCCATACTGGGACCTTCCATACCCGGACCTTCCATACTCTTCCATAGCGGGAACTTCCATACTCTTCCATACCAGGACCTTTCATACCGGGAACTTCCATACTCTTCCATACCAGGACCTTTCATACCGGGAACTTCCATACTCTTCCATACCGGGACCTTTCATACCGGGAACTTCCATACCCTTCCATACCGGGACCTTTCATACCGGGAACTTCCATACCCTTCCATACCGGGGACCTTTCATACCCTTCCATACCGGGACCTTCCATACCGGGGACCTTCCATACCCTTTCATACCGGGACCTTTCATACCCTTCCATACCGGGACCTTCCATACCGGGGACCTTCCATACCCTTTCATACCGGGCCCATTCTGCCACTTCTCACCTACATGTAAAAATCATAATTTTTTTTTTTTGCTAGAAAATGACTCTGAACCCCCCCAACCTTATATATATATTTTTTTTTGTAGAGACCCTAGAGAATAAAATAGCAGTCATTGCAACTTTTTATGTCACACGGTATTTTCACAGCAAATCTTTTTTTTTTGGGGGGGGGGGAAAATGGTTTGATGAATTAAATAATAAAAAAAAAAAACAGTAATTTTTTTGGGGGGGAAAAAAAAGGGTTTGATGAATTAAAAAAAAAAAACAGTAAAGTTAGACCAATTTTTTGTAAAATGTGAAAGATGACTAAATTGATATCTAACATGTCACGATTTAAACACATTCGTGAAATGGCGCCAAAACTTCGGTACTTAAAAATCTCTATAGGCGACGCTTTAAATTTTTTTGCAGGTTACCATATTAGAGGTACATTGGAGGTCTAGGGCTAGAATTATTGCTCTCGCTCTAACGATCGCGGCGATACCTCACATGTGTGGTTAGAAAAACTGCTGCGCAAATACCGTGTGACATAAAAAGTTGCAGCGACCGCCATTTTATTTCCTAGGGCAGGGGTGTCCAAACTATGGCCCTCCAGCTGTTGCGGAACTACTACACGTCCCATGAGGCATTGTAAAACTCTGACATTCACAGACATAACCAGGAATTGTAGTTCCTAGAGGGTCATAGTTTGGACACCCCTGCCCTAGGGTCTCTGCTAAAAAAAAAAAAAAAAAAAGCAGATATAATGTTTGGGGGGCTCTGAGTAATTTTCTGGCCTAAAAAATGATAGGCCCGGTGTGGGAGTAGTTGAGAAAAAAAAAAAAAAAAAAAAGCTTGGTTTAACCCCTTGTATACCAGGCTGATTATAAACCATAGACAAGGTAAAGGAAAAAAATAAAATAAAAAAAAGCTTTTGGCTGGGCTTTTCATTTTGGATGGCTGGTTTTATTCGGTTCTTTTAGTTCTCCTTTATTAGATAATTTATTTTTCGAAGGTCAGCTGGGCTGGAATTTGCCTTCAGTGATGATAAAATACATCAGGCTCCTACTTTCCATATTATTTTCATATTGGATTAAGTTCCACGACACGTGCGGTTTATTTTTGCTGCTGATTTGAATGCAGATAAAAGGAAAAATTCCGCCCTTACGCGTTACGCCCCACGGCAACATGATCAGGAGAACTGAAATAAGAGATAAGATTCAGCGAATGTCTAATCCGGAGCCCTCTGTGACATGGAGGTTCATTGGAAATTCATTACAGGTCAACGACCCATTTCCCAGTTCAAGCCTCTATTCCAAGAAGTGGACTGGTATTGTCACATGTATATCTGAATAGTCCAAAACCCTTTCGCTGTCAGAGCCGTTTTTGCTTTGTTTTTTTTATTTTTTATTATTTATTTTTTTTTGCACGTGTTTAACCACTTCAATACCGGGCACTTTCACCCCATTTCCTGCCCAGGCCAATTTTCAGCTTTTAGCGCTGTTGCATTTTGAATGACAATTGCGCGGTCATGCGACACTGTACCTAAACCAAATTTATGTCATTTTCCCCCACAAATAAAGCTTTCTTTTGGTGGTATTTGATCACCGCAAGGTTTTTTCTTTTTTTGCTAAACAAATAAAAAAAAAAAAAGACCGATAAGTTTGAAAAAAAAAAAAAGTTTTATTGTTTATGTTATACAATTTTGTAATTTTGTAATAAATACGTTTTTTCCTGCACTGATGAGCACTGATGAGGCTGCACTGATGGGGCTGCACTGATGGGGCTGCACTGATGGGGTGGCACTGATGGGTGGCACTGATAGGCGGCACTGATATGTGGCACTGATAGGTAGCACTGATATGCAGCGTTGGTGGGCACTGATAGGCGGCATTGATGGGCACTGATAGGTGGCACTGATGGGCACTGATAGGCGGCACTGGTGGGCACTGCTGGGCACTGATAGGCGGCACTGCTGGGCACTGATAGGCGGCATTGATGGGCACTGATAGGTGGCACTGATGGGCACTAATGGGCACTGATAGGCGGCACTGGTGGGCACTATTGGGCACTGATAGGCGGCACTGATTGGCACTGACAGGCGGCACTGATCGGCACTAATGGGCACTGATAGGCGGCACTGGTGGGCAATAATGGGCACTGGTGGGCAGCACTGATGGGGAGAGCACTGGCGGGCAGCACTGATGGGGAGAGCACTGGTGGGCAGCACTGATGGGGAGGGCACTGGTGGGCTCCCTGAGCCCTGATTGCCATCCCTGGTGGCCATAGTGGGCATCCCTGGGGTCATGGGTGGGCATCCCTGGGGTCATGGGTGGGCATCCCTGGGGTCATGGGTGGGCATCCCTGGTGGTTCTATTGGCACCCCCCCCCCAAGGGTCTACACTGGTAATCAATGATCTGATTACCAGTGCAGACCCCCCCCCTGTCAGGAGAGCCGCAGATTGTCTCTCCTTTACTCGTGCCGGTCAGGCACATACTGAGGAAAGCCGATCAACGGCTCTTCCTGTGTACTATGTGACCAGCTGTGATTGGACACGGCTGGTCACATGGTAAAGAGATCTTTACCGAGATCCGAGATGCGGTGTGTCAGTGTGACACACCGCTCTGCGCGCCCCCGGTCAGGATAATGCAACCACTTTCCCGCCGTCATTTGCCTATAGGGTGGGCGGGAAGTGGTTAACCGCTTCCGGACCATCCACATGCAATGTACTGTGGACAGGTGAGCGGTCATTAGACTTGCATTTGGGGCGCACCCCCCCCTGCCCCTGACGACTCCCACTGTCCACTGTGACTGTACATAGCAGAAGTTTGTCAGCAGGTCCCAGCCAATGATTCATGGCTGGGACCTGCTGATTGGTTGAGTCCAGTCAACACAGGGCTCTGTACAGTGTGAACAATCAGAGAAACTAAGAGATATTTAGTAACAATCAGCACACTTTACACAAATTAACACTTGTTAGGCGCACATTTAATCCCTTAATCACCCCTGATGTTAACCCCTTTCCCAGCCAGTGTCATTAGTACAGTGACAGTGTATAGTATTATTGCCAATGGTCACTGTTATTAGTGTCACTGGCGACCTCAGTGTCATTCAGTGACCCTCCCAGCCAGTGTCTGTTAGTGCCAGATTGCCTGCCGCACTGTTACCGTCCCACTAAAGTTTGCTGATCACCTCCATTACTGCCACTAAATGCTCGGCCCGTCAGTGCACGTGATAAATTCACGTGCGCCCATTGCCCATTGGGGTGCCATTGCAAATCATGGGCATCTCACAGGCGTCCCGCGATTTGCAATGATTCGGGATCGCGGGCAGAATTGCGGCGATTCTGCCCGTGATCCACTACGCCCACATGTGAACGTAGTGGTAGCTTAATTAGCTGCGGGGGGGGGGGGGGCTGTGTAATATGCAGGGGTTGTTTGTAGAGGGGGGAGGGGGCTTCGTAATATGCAGGGGTGTGTGTAAGGGGGGCTGTGTAATATACAAGGGGGGCTGTGTAATGTAAAGGGATCCAGAGGTACGGGGGCTGTTTAAAGAGGTTGTAAACTCGGTAAATTTATTTATTTTTTTTTTTTTACAACCTGAAAGAGAAATACATAATGAGCTAGTATGCATCGCATGAAATACTTACCTTAGAACGAGCCCCCGCCGTGCCGTCCGCTCACCTCTATGACGGGCGAGATGTCTAGTCGCCCGTCTTCCGGGATCGCGGCATCCGGCCATCTGATTGGCCGGAGCCGCGGTGACGTCACTCCCGCGCACGCGCGCGGGAGCCGACAGTCACGGCACGGGGCTCTGAAGGAACGGCACGATCGGCTGTTCCTTCAGAGCGCATGCGCCAGTGATGTCACTGGATGCATCGAAGGTAAATATCTCCTAAACGGTACATGAGATATTTACAGTACCTATAGGTGAGCCTTATCATAGGCTTACCTATAGGTACAACTTGCAGAGGAGGGTTTACTTCCTCTTTAATGTAAAGGGGGCCAGAGGTACAGGGGCTGTTTAATGTAAAGGGGGTCAGAGGTACGGGGGCTGTTTAATGTAAAGGGGGCCAGAGGTACGGGGGCTGTTTAATGTAAAGGGGGCCAGAGGTACGGGGGTCCATAATTGCAGGGGGCTGTGTAATGTAAAGGGGGCCAGAGGAGTGTGGCCTGTGTAATGTAAAGGGGGCAGAGGTACGGGGGCTGTGTAATGTAAAGGGAGCCAGAGATACAGGGGCTGTGTAATGTAAAGAGGGCCAGAGATACGGGGGCTACGTAATGTAAAGGGGACAGAGGTGCGGGGCTGTGTAATGTAAAGGGGGCAGAGGTGCGGGGCTGTGTATTGTAAAGGGGGCAGAGGTGCGGGGGCTGTGTAATGTTATCTCCATTTATTAGCAGGTGAATGTGGCCCTCCATGCATTCACATACATTGAATCCGGCCCTTAAGTGGAAAAA
This sequence comes from Pelophylax lessonae, assembly GCF_965119305.1. Taxonomy (NCBI): domain Eukaryota; kingdom Metazoa; phylum Chordata; class Amphibia; order Anura; family Ranidae; genus Pelophylax; species Pelophylax lessonae. The sequence goes on from NC_138774.1 coordinate 288,276,401, forward strand.
GGTTGCTGACCCCTATAGTTTGTAGACACTATAACTTTCACACAAATCAATTAATATACACCTATTGGGATTTTGAACAGAGTGCAGAGCTCAGGGGGGCACTGTGTAGCGAGTGTAGGGTTCAGAGGTGCACTGTGTACCGAGTGCAGGGTTCATGGGTGCACTGTGTACCGAGTACAGGGTTCAGAGGTGTACTTAGTGCAGGGTTCAGAGGTGCACTGTGTACTGAATGCAGGGTTCAGAGGCGCACTACGCACAGAGTGAAGAGCTCACAGGTGCACTGTGTACCGGGTGCAGGGTTCATAGGCGCACTACATACAGAGTGAAAAGCTCACGGGTGCACAGTGTACCAAGTGCAGGGTTCAGAAGTGCACTGTGTACCGAGTGCGGGGTCCAGAGGTGCACTGTGTACCGAGTGCGGGGTCCAGAGGTGCACTGTGTACCGAGTGCGGAGTTCCAACGGGCACTGTGTACCGAGTGCAGGGTTCAGAGGTGCATTGTGTACCGAGTGCAGGGTCCAGAGGTGCACTGTGTACCGAGTGCAGGTTTCAGAGGTGCACTGTGTACCGAGTGCAGGTTTCAGAGGTGCACTGTGTACCGAGTGTAGGTTTCAGAGGTGCACTGTGTACCGAGTGCAGGTTTCAGAGGTGCACTGTGTACCCAGTGCAGGTTTCAGAGGTGCACTGTGTACCCAGTGCAGGGTTCAGAGGCGCACTACATACAGAGTGAAGAGCTCACCGGTGCACTGTGTACTGAGTGCAGGGTTCAGAGGTGCACTGTGTACTGAGTGCAGGGTTCAGAGGCGCACTACATACAGAGTGAAGAGCTCACCGGTGCACTGTGTACCGAGCGCAGGGTTCAGTGGTGCACTGTGTAGCGATTGCAGAGCTCAGGGGAGTAATCCTGCGGCGGATCCACCGCTGGGACCACCCTTATCTGAAAGAGAACCACCCGCCGTTTCGAAAAATACCGGGGCTTCCATAACCCCAGTATTTAGCGTCAAAGTACTGTCGTAAATCAACAGCAGGCGATGGGTAAGTGGTTAAGTGCTAGTAACCCCTAATCTGTTAAGGCGTTCCAGGATCGCTGTTCCGTATGACTCTACAATGAGAGGACCTCTCAGTCCTTCGGAGATCCAGCGTGGTTCTCTTGAATTGTCATAGAAGAAGCCTAGTAATTAAATTGTGCTGGAGAAAGGCATGGGGCCGTCTGTGTGCGTATTTATAGCGTTTCATTTCCAAAGCTATTGTGCTGCGTTCATCCTTCACCAGGCTCTGTGGTTTTATATCATGCATTCATTTCTCCCAAAGGTCATAACGCAGTTTTCCGGAATAACTCTGAACAAGAAGGAGACCGCAAGCCCCGAGGAGAGCTCAGGTACTTATTTGATGCATTGTTCATAGGAAACTATGTGTTTTTTTTTATGTTTCTAAATTCTATTTGAACTTTCCAAATTCCGCTAAATACATCCAGGGGCATCAAAATAAAAAGGGTCTTCCAGTTCATTTTTTTTGTTTAGAAAGCAGCCACACCCTGGATAAATAAGCCTGACCCTTGCCAGCAAAGGATCCCTGCTCTCTATGTGGAAGCAGTGGTCCATCTGCATAGGCCCCCACATATATACAAACCTCACCCAAGCTTTACTGCCATATACCTTATATACTCGGGTATAAGCCGACCCAAATATAAGCCGAGGCCCCTAATTTTACCACAAAAAACTGGAAAAACGTATTAACTCGAGTATAAGCCGGGGGGGGGGGGGGGAATGTAGCAGCTACTGGACCCAACTGGACCACCACGAGACCCAAAACAGGGGCTGTGGGCATAGAGCAGGAGATGCAGGGCTGTGGGCATGGTACAGGAGATGGTCCAGGCATGGCACATGAGATGGTTCTGGCATGGCACAGGAGATGGTACAGGCATGGTACAGGAGATGGTTCAGGCATGGCACAGGAGATGGTTCAGGCATGGCACAGGAGATGGTTCAGGCATGGGACAGGAGATGGTTCAGGCATGGCACAGGATATGGTTCTGGCATGGCACAGGAGATGGTTCAGGCATGGCACAGGATATGGTTCTGGCATGGCACAGGAGATGGTTCTGGCATGGCACAGGAGATGGTTCAGGCATGGTACAGGAGATGGTTCTGGCATGGCACAGGAGATGGTTCAGGCATGGTACAGGAGATGGTTCAGGCATGGTACAGGAGATGGTACAGGCATGGTACAGGAGATGGTACAGGCATGGTACAGGAGATGGTTCAGGCATGGTACAGGAGATGGTTCAGGCATGGGACAGGAGATGGTTCAGGCATGGGACAGGAGATGGTTCAGGCATGGGACAGGAGATGGTTCAGGCATGGCACAGGATATGGTTCTGGCATGGCACAGGAGATGGTTCTGGCATAGCACAGGAGATGGTTCAGGCATGGGACAGGAGATGGTTCTGGCATGGCACAGGAGATGGTACAGGCATGGCACAGGAGATGGTTCTGGCATGGCACAGGAGATGGTTCTGGCATGGCACAGGAGATGGTTCAGGCATGGTACAGGAGATGGTACAGGCATGGTACAGGAGATGCAGTGCTGCATGAGGAAATGCAGGGGCTGTGGAGGAGTCTCACTAATCTGTCGGTGAGGCACCTTACATTTAAAAATGGCGCCAACACGTCACCGCGCATGCACCGCCGATGCTCAGGAAAGCCCGTACACGTTTGGCTATTCCCGGGTAGACGGCGCATGCACGGTGACGTGTTGGCACCGGGCGGTGCCATTTTTAAAAGGTAAGTGAGACTGTGACTCGAGTATAAGCCGAGGGGGCTTTTTCAGCACAAAAAAAACATGCTGAAAAAGTCAGCTTATAGTCAAGTATATACAGTATACTGTAAGTCGCAGGGATTTTAGATCCCCAAACTGAAAAGTGCCAAATGTGGCAGTGGAGGGGAGGAGGATACAAACAAGCGGAACTTTCCCTTTCGGGTGGATTCCCAGAAGCCACCATCTTCCTTTTGGGCAAGAACTTCGTTCCTCAAGTTTTACAGAATATTAGTTGGAAGGGCGCATGCACTACATTACCTGGACTAGAAGGTGACAATAAACTTCCTCTTTACCTTCTTCTAATAAAATGTATTTATTGGATTCGATAAATGTCTGTTTTTCCACCCGGATAATCTCGTATTATGTATTTTCTTTATTTTTTTAGAAATTGTTATCTGTAATGTTCCGGAAGGCGTCCCAATTGATATCACAGTGAAGATGATGCTTTGTTTGATTCACCTGAATATCCTAGAACCCGTCGGTGTAAGTCATACGACTAAATATCATTTACAGTATAAAAAAAAATATATATATATATATATACAGTATATATATATATATATATATGTGTGTGTGTGTATATATATATATATATAATGTGTATATGTATATATATATATATATATATATATATATATATATATATATATATATATATATATATATTTATATATATACACACACACACACACACACACAGAGTATCTCACAAAAGTGAGTACACCCCTCACATTTCTGTAAATATTTTATTCTATCTTTTCATGTGACAACACTGAAGAAATGACACTTTGCTACAATGTAAAGTAGTGAGTGTACAGCTTGTATAACAGTGTAAATTTGCTGTCTCCTCAGAATAACTCAACACACAGCCATTAATGTCTAAACCGCTGGCAACAAAAGTGAGTACACCCCTAAGTGACAATGTCCAAATTGGGCCAAATTTTCCCTCCCCAGTGTCATGTGACTCGTTAGTGTTACAAGGTCTCAGGTGTGAATGGGGAGCAGGTGTGTTAAATTTGGTGTTATCGCTCTCACTCTCTCATACTGGTCACTGGAAGTTCAACATGGCACCTCATGGCAAAGAGCTCTCTGAGGATCTGAAAAAAATAACTTTTGCTTTACATAAAGATGGCCTAGGCTATAAGAAGATTGCCAAGACCCTGAAACTGAGCTGCAGCACGGTGGCCAAGACCATACAGTGGTTTAACAGGACAGATTCCACTCAGAACAGGCCTCACCATGGTCCACCAAAGAAGTTGAGTGCACGTGCTCAGCGTCATATCCAGAAGTTGTCTTTGGGAAATAGACATATGAGTGCTGCCAGCATTGCTGCAGAGGTCTAAGGGGTGGGGGTCAGCCTGTCAGTGCTCAGACCATACGCCGCACACTGCATCAAATTGGTCTGCATGGCTGTCATCACAGAAGGAAGCCTCTTCTAAAGATGATGCACAAGAAAGTCCGCAAACAGTTTCCTGGAGACAAGCAGACTAAGGACATGGATTACTGGAACCATCTCCTGTGCTCTGATGAGACCAAGATAAACTTATTTGGTTCAGATGGTGTCAGGCGTGTGTGGCGGCAACCAGGTGAGGAGTACAAAGACAAGTGTGTCTTCCCTACAGTCAGGCATGGTGGTGGGAGTGTCATGGTCTGGGGCTGCACGAGTGCTGCCGGGACTGGGGAGCTACAGTTCATTGAGGGAACCATGAATGCCAACATGTACTGTGACATACTGAAGCAGAGCATGATCCCCTCCCTTCAGAGACTGGGCAGCAGGGCAGTATTCCAACATAACGACCCCAAACACACCTCCAAGATGACCACTGCCTTGCTAAAGAAGCTGAGGGTAAAGGTGATGGACTGGCCAAGCATGTCTCCAGACCCAAACCCTATTGAGCATCTGTGGGGCATCCTCAAACAGAAAGTGGAGGAGCGCAAGGTCTCTAACATCCACCAGCTCTGTGATGTCGTCATGGAGGAGGGGAAGAGGACTCCAGTGGCAACCTGTGAAGCTCTGGTGAACTCCATGCCCAAGAGGGTTAAGGCAGTGCTGGAAAATAATGGCGGCCACACAAAATATTGACACTTTGGGCCCAATTTGGACATTTTCACATAGGGGTGTACTCACTATTGTTGCCAGCGGTTTAGACATTAATGGCTGTGTGTTGAGTTATTTTGAGGGGACAGCAAATTTACACTGTTATACAAGCTGTACACTCACTACTTTACATTGTAGCAAAGTGTCATTTCTTCAGTGTTGTCACATGAAAAGATAGAATAAAATATTGACAAAAATGGGAGGGGTGTACTTACTTTTGTGAGATACTGTATGTAACGTGCTGCTGCCTGATATAATTATTGGGAAATGAATGGCGGTAAATTATTTATCTATATTTATTGTGATTTTTCTTTTTTCTTAGCCGATGCTTACATCCCTAATGGAGCAGAATCCGGAGGAAGTTGGGGATTTGTATCTGGATGTCGCCGAGGGGTATATTGACATCGGAGAATATAATTCTGCTTTGCCTCTCCTGAGCGCTTTGGTGTGCTCCGAAAAATATAACATGGCTGTGGTGTGGCTGCGCCATGCAGGTAAGTGGTCGGGATTCTACTACCAGCAGTGACGGCAAACACAAGGCGCTCTGCCCTCTACGGCACGCAGCGGTGGCGGCAAGGGGTCTGTCATACGGAAGTGACAGCTGCCGGATAACTTCCACTCACCCCCATAAGTTTTTTTCCCTCCCTTGGGCGCAACCCCACTGCGCAACCCCACCGCGCAACCTCACCATGTTTCTCCTGCTCCACTCGCCCATCAATGGACCCGGGACCGGCATGGCGTGGTGCCGCCGGGTAGAGGGGAGGGAGATCAGCAAACATCTCCGCTTCCTGCTAATGGAACGGAAGCGCCCCTTCTTGGTCCGTCAGTATGCCCGGGGAGGAAGCTAATGGAACGCCATCTGTGCTCCATTAGCTTTTTATGGAAGGCTGCTGAGGCATCTTTTAAACCCCTGATGTCTCCATAAATAAATCACACATGGGTTTTTTGGATTGTGGAATCCATTTCTTACGATGGCCTGTACAGCAGAGCTCAGACTGGAGAAGGGAGCAGCAGCACAAGGAGTCAACGGCAAGGAGCCATGAGTTCTCTCTCAATCGAGTGCTGTATCATCTGCTGCAGCTCAGGTCTTTCTTCCTGGTCTTATAGGAGACTCTGTACAGGAGACACCCTGGTAAGGGGGGGTGGGGGTGGGGGGAGTGGGCGCGGCTGAGCTGCTCTGTGTGTGTCTATGGTCTCTGCATCTGGACTATCCATCGACAGCCAACGGGGGTGAGAGTGGGCGTGGCTGAGCTGCTCTGTGTGTGTCTATGGTCTCTGCATCTGGACTATCCATCGACAGCCAACGGGGGTGAGAGTGGGCGTGGCTGAGCTGCTCTGTGTGTGTCTATAGACTCTGCACCCGGACTATCCATCAGGAGCCAATGGGGGGGGGGGGAGAGAGTGGGCGTGGCTGAGCTGCTCTGTGTGTGTCTATGGACTCTGCACCCGGACTATCCATCAGGAGCCAATGGGGGGGGGGGAGAGAGTGGGCGTGGCTGAGCTGCTCTGTGTGTGTCTATGGACTCTGCACCCAGACTATCCATCAGGAGCCAATGGGGGGGGGGGAGTGGGCGTGGCTGAGCTGCTCTGTGTGTGTCTATGGACTCTGCACCCAGACTATCCATCAGGAGCCAATGGGGGGGGGGGGAGAGTGGGCGTGGCTGAGCTGCTCTGTGTGTGTCTATGGACTCTGCACCCAGACTATCCATCAGGAGCCAATGGGGGGGGGGGGAGAGTGGGCGTGGCTGAGCTGCTCTGTGTGTGTCTATGGACTCTGCACCCAGACTATCCATCAGGAGCCAATGGGGGGGGGGGGGGAGTGAGCGTGGCTGAGCTGCTCTGTGTGTGTCTATGGACTCTGCACCCAGACTATCCATCAGGAGCCAATGGGGGGGGGGGGGGAGAGTGGGCGTGGCTGAGCTGCTCTGTGTGTGTCTATGGACTCTGCACCCAGACTATCCATCAGGAGCCAATGGGGGGGGGGGAGAGAGTGGGCATGACTGAGCTGCTCTGTGTGTGTGTCTATGGACTCTGCACCCAGACTATCCATCAGGAGCCAATGGGGGGGGGGAGTGGGCGTGGCTGAGCTGCTCTGTGTGTGTCTATGGACTCTGCACCCAGACTATCCATCAGGAGCCAATGGGGGGGGGGAGAGTGGGCGTGGCTGAGCTGCTCTGTGTGTGTCTATGGACTCTGCACCCAGACTATCCATCAGGAGCCAATGGGGGGGGGGGAGAGTGGGCGTGGCTGAGCTGCTCTGTGTGTGTCTATGGACTCTGCACCCAGACTATCCATCAGGAGCCAATGGGGGGGGGGGGGAGTGAGCGTGGCTGAGCTGCTCTGTGTGTGTCTATGGACTCTGCACCCAGACTATCCATCAGGAGCCAATGGGGGGGGGGGGGGAGAGTGGGCGTGGCTGAGCTGCTCTGTGTGTGTCTATGGACTCTGCACCCAGACTATCCATCAGGAGCCAATGGGGGGGGGGGAGAGAGTGGGCATGACTGAGCTGCTCTGTGTGTGTGCCTATGGACTCTGCACCCGGACTATCCATCAGGAGCCAATGGAGGAGGGTGGGGGAGAGTGGGAGTGGCCGAGCTGCACTGTGTGTGTCTATGGACTCTGCACCCGGACTATCCATCGGCAGCCAGGGGGGGGGGGGGAGAGTGGGCGTGGCTGAGCTGCTCTGTGTGTGTCTATGGTCTCTGCATCCGGACTAATCTTTAGCAGCCAACAGGGCTAGCTCTTGATCATGTGACCACTTGGACAGCCAATCACAGTGGCCACATGATCACTGATCCTTCCTGGGCATTTGAACGTTTTTAAAGGGATGCCAGGGCAGGCGGAAAGGGGTTAGAATAGACCTGTGCTGTGTGGCAGAGCTGTGTGAATCTCGGGAGTGGATGGACAGAAATCAAACTCTTTTGGCAGGTTTGCCAGCAGTTCTTCCTTAGGGTCGAGGATTTGTCCTATCCAGCGCAGGTTTTTTGGCTTTAGCATGGAATATCTGGTTTCGCTGTAAGACGTGAAGAATCTCTTTTTCCATGTCAGGCGTGTGCGGTGCCAGGTACAGCCGGATTACCGCATTCCATGAGAAACATCATAGAGAGAGAGGAAAAATGATTGACGGTTGGGTTACATCAACAGAGAGGTGAGAAGGTTACAGGAAAGAGAGAGAGAGACATGTATGAACAAACCCATGAGAGATCCGGAGGCCACAAACCTGTCTGAGATCTCGTATTTACCCACTTCAGCCCCGGAAGATTTACCCCCCCCCCCCCCCTTCATGACCAAGCTATTTTCTCTTTGTTCATTGACGGACAAAGCAGTAGGCAGTCGGGAAGTGGTTTTAAAGCTCTGAACAGTGGCGGCTGGTGCATCGGGGGCGCCTATCCATGCGTCCGGCCCCCTAATCTACATGCGGGGTACGGGACGCATGGACCTCAATGGGGGTTTTTTTTTTTTTTTTTTTTTAGCCATGTGATTAGAGCCAGAGACTCAATAAAAAAAGGGGGTGGGCTCGGGGCGCAGAGCACTGCGCCCTGATCCCACCTAGTTGTGTGACAATAGTGAATGTAAATTCGCTATTGTCACATGGATCCTCCTCCTGGGCAATCAGGAAGCGGGTCCTGAGACCTGTTTCCTGATTGGCCGAAAGGAGAAGCCATGCCATTGGGCATGGAGGAGGAGGGAGGAGACGCAGAAGACAGAGAAGAAGCCGCCGCCGCCTCCTGCAGCTGCAGATGGGTGAGTGAGCCGGGGGTCCTGTACTGTCATGCTGGAGGGGGGGGGTCCTGTACTGTCATGCTGTGGTCCGGGGGGGTGTGGTCCGGGGGGTCCTGTACTGTTATGCTGTGGTCCGGGGGTGTGTGGTCTGGTGTGGTCCGGGGGGGGTGTATGGTGCGACCCGTCTGCCGCCCACCCCCCTGGCCCATGGAGCACCAGCCTCCACTGCCTCTGAAATGAAAAATGAACAAAGCGTATGATTCTATAGTGTGTCCTTGCCTCGATCCAAAGCACCCCAGTGTGATTTCTGTCTCCTCTCTGATTCCATTGCTATTTGCAGAGTCACGTCTGAGAGGCGATGCTGACTCCATGGGAGGTAGGGAAGTGCAGCACACAGACTGTGATTAGCAGCCTCAGCTGTGCATGTTTCCCAAATGAGACTGTGAAGAAGGGGGGTGTGTCCTTTCTCTACATTCAAGTCTCAGATTACACTCGGCTCCCTCTATGCTGTGCAGTGTGTGACGTCAGATCCTCGCCCCCTGCCTTTTAGAGCTCATAAGAATCTCCTGTACCATGCCTGCAGCACTGCATCTCCTGAGGAGATGCAGAGGCTGCGTGCGGAGGAGTCTCACTTACCTTTCCGCCTTACATTTAAAAATTGAGCCACTTGGCGCCAACACGTCACCGCGCATGCGCCGTATGCCCGGGAATAGCTGTACGTGTATGGGCTTTCCTGAGCGGTGGCGCAAGTGAGACTGTGACTCGAGTATAAGCCAAGGGGGGCTTTTTTAGTATAAAAAAAACATGCTGAAAAAGTCGGCTTATACTCAAGTATATACGGTATGCCTCCATTCTCCTGATGAAGCTTTTTGATGGAACGCGTTGAGTCTCTTCAATTTAGAAGGACAAGTCATCAGAGGCTTTTATTACATGCAATAGGTCCTTCATTTTGAACGCTGTATCTATGTTGGTGTATGGAATTTTAATAATATGGATTTATGATAAATATAAATTTTATTGAATAACCTGTGTTTCTGGTTGGATGGCACCAGGAAAGCCCCGCCCATTTCCTATATTTTGTTCTTATTCGTCTTCTCTCACAGACTGTTTGAAGGCTCTGGGTCATATGGAAAAGGCTGCGGAGAGTTACAGTAAGGTGGTGGAAATGGCACCATTACACTTGGATGCCAGGATTTCCCTTTCTACTCTTGAACAACAGTTGGGACATCCCGAGAAAGCTCTGGAAGCTTTGGAACCGATGTATGACCCGGATACGTTGGCACAAGATGCAAATGCTGCCCAGCAGGTAGGAGGAACCTAGTGGCTTCACTAAAGGTTATCTTCTCTTGGCATGTTATTATTGGAATGTGATACCAAAGGGGGGCCCAGCAAATGGTGGATTAACATTGATAGGGTTGTAGAGCAGAGCGTATGTCTTCATTGTACAGTATAGGACTCAGCCTTGGTATTCATAGACCCTGGGTTATAGGCCCGTGCCTTCAGATGATTGGACTCTGGCAAAGCTTTAAAGGACATGTCCCCTGGGCATCCCCCTATATAACTCTACCCCACTCTGTGAATTCCCAGTTTTTTTGCTAGTGTATTAAGGTGATGGAACTCTTTTCCTTCATATCGTTCTTGGCCAACTAGCTTTGGGGCTGGACTGTGGCCATTGGGAGATCATGTCCTGCCATCAGTGGGAGTAAATAATGCCCCATTTTGGGTGTCAGTGAGAGGAAATGTGCCCCATCGTTGGTGTCGTTGGGTGGGAAGAATCATGCCCCATCGTTGGTGTCGTTGGGTGGGAAGAATCATGCCCCATCGTTGGTATCGTTGGATGGGAAGAATCATGCCCCATTGTTGGTGTCGTTGGGTGGGAAGAATCATGCCCTATTGTTGGTGTCGTTGGGTGGGAAGAATCATGCCCTATTGTTGGTATCACTAGGAAGAATTACACCCTGTTATTGGGAGGAATTGTGCCTCTTAGTTTGTGTTGGGGGGGGGGGTTATGCCTCATTTTTGGTGTCGGAGGATTAAATAGTGCCCCCAAGGACCAGATAAAAGCAAGCAAAGGGCCTCAGTTTTGAGACCACTCCTTTAGATTCGTCAATCAACTCTTTGGTTATCTCCTCACTATCTTCTAGTACCCCAATAGTAGCAATGCATCTGGATCAGTGCAGCCTCGGTCTAACCTTGGTTGCCATACACAGACCCCATGATGTGGGGTCAGCCTGTAATATTGCTTCAAGCACTGCATTCTGCAAGGGCAGTCACCTCGGTACTTTGTGCCACACGTTAAAACATCCCAGGTACAGGACTGTGGTTCATCCCTATGGAACCCAGACTCTGTAGATCCTAAAACATTACCCAGTCCATATCAGTATAGATCCTAACACATTACCCAGTCCATGCCAGTATAGATCCTAACACATTACCCAGTCCATACCAGTATAGACCCTAACACATTACCCAGTCCATACCAGTATAGATCCTAACACATTACCCAGTCCATACCAGTATAGATCCTAACATATTACCCAGTCCATATCAGTATAGATCCTAACACATTACCCAGTCCATACCAGTATAGATCCTAACATATTACCCAGTCCATACCAGTATAGATCCTAACATGTTACCCAGTCCATACAAGTATAGATCCTAACACGTTACCCAGTCCATACAAGTATAGATCCTAACACATTACCCAGTCCATACCAGTATAGAGCCTAACACATTACCCAGTCTATACCAGTAAAGACCCTTACACATTACCCAGTCCATACCAGTATAGATCCTAACACATTACCCAGTCCATACCAGTATAGATCCTAACACATTACCCAGTCCATACCAGTATAGATCCTAACACATTACCCAGTCCATACCAGTATAGATCCTAACACATTACCCAGTCTATACCAGTATAGACCATAACACATTACCCAGTCCATACCAGTATAGATCCTAACACATTACCCAGTCCATATCAGTATAGATCCTAACACATTACCCAGTCCATATCAGTATAGATCCTAACACATTACCCAGTCCATACCAGTATAGATCCTAACACATTACCCAGTCCATACCAGTATAGATCCTAACACATTATCCAGTCCATACCAGTATATGTCCTAACACATTACCCAGTCCATACCAGTATAGTTCCTAACACATTACCCAGTCCATACCAGTATAGACCATAACACATTACCCAGTCCATACCAGTATAGATCCTAACATATTACCCAGTCCATACCAGTATAGACCATAACACATTACCCAGTCCATACCAGTATAGATCCTAACACATTACCCAGTCCATACCAGTATAGATCCTAACACATTACCCAGTCCATACCAGTATAGATCCTAACACATTACCCAGTCCATACCAGTATAGATCCTAACACATTACCCAGTCTATACCAGTATAGACCATAACACATTACCCAGTCCATACCAGTATAGATCCTAACACATTACCCAGTCCATATCAGTATAGATCCTAACACATTACCCAGTCCATATCAGTATAGATCCTAACACATTACCCAGTCCATACCAGTATAGATCCTAACACATTACCCAGTCCATACCAGTATAGATCCTAACACATTATCCAGTCCATACCAGTATATGTCCTAACACATTACCCAGTCCATACCAGTATAGTTCCTAACACATTACCCAGTCCATACCAGTATAGACCATAACACATTACCCAGTCCATACCAGTATAGATCCTAACATATTACCCAGTCCATACCAGTATAGACCATAACACATTACCCAGTCCATACCAGTATAGATCCTAACACATTACCCAGTCTATACCAGTATAGATCCTAACACATTACCCAGTCCATATCCAATTATAGATCCTAAAACATTACCCAGCCCATACCAGTATAGATCCTAACACATTACCTAGTCCATACCAGTATAGATCCTAACACATTACCCAGTCCATACCAGTATAGATCCTAACACATTACTCAGTCCATACCAGTATAGATCCTAACACATTACCCAGTCCATACCAGTATAGATGCTAACACATTACCCAGTCCATACCAGTATAGATCCTAACACATTACCCAGTCCATACCAGTATAGATCCTAACACATTACCCAGTCCATACCAGTATAGATCCTAACACATTACTCAGTCCATACCAGTATAGATCCTAACATATTACCCAGTCCATACCAGTATAGATCCTAACACATTACCCAGTCCATACCAGTATAGATCCTAACACATTACCCAGTCCATACCAGTATAGATCCTAACACATTATCCAGTCCATACCAGTATATGTCCTAACACATTACCCAGTCCATACCAGTATAGTTCCTAACACATTACCCAGTCCATACCAGTATAGACCATAACACATTACCCAGTCCATACCAGTATAGATCCTAACATATTACCCAGTCCATACCAGTATAGACCATAACACATTACCCAGTCCATACCAGTATAGATCCTAACACATTACCCAGTCCATACCAGTATAGATCCTAACACATTACCCAGTCCATACCAGTATAGATCCTAACACATTACCCAGTCCATACCAGTATAGATCCTAACACATTACCCAGTCTATACCAGTATAGACCATAACACATTACCCAGTCCATACCAGTATAGATCCTAACACATTACCCAGTCCATATCAGTATAGATCCTAACACATTACCCAGTCCATATCAGTATAGATCCTAACACATTACCCAGTCCATACCAGTATAGATCCTAACACATTACCCAGTCCATACCAGTATAGATCCTAACACATTATCCAGTCCATACCAGTATATGTCCTAACACATTACCCAGTCCATACCAGTATAGTTCCTAACACATTACCCAGTCCATACCAGTATAGACCATAACACATTACCCAGTCCATACCAGTATAGATCCTAACATATTACCCAGTCCATACCAGTATAGACCATAACACATTACCCAGTCCATACCAGTATAGATCCTAACACATTACCCAGTCTATACCAGTATAGATCCTAACACATTACCCAGTCCATATCCAATTATAGATCCTAAAACATTACCCAGCCCATACCAGTATAGATCCTAACACATTACCTAGTCCATACCAGTATAGATCCTAACACATTACCCAGTCCATACCAGTATAGATCCTAACACATTACTCAGTCCATACCAGTATAGATCCTAACACATTACCCAGTCCATACCAGTATAGATGCTAACACATTACCCAGTCCATACCAGTATAGATCCTAACACATTACCCAGTCCATACCAGTATAGATCCTAACACATTACCCAGTCCATACCAGTATAGATCCTAACACATTACTCAGTCCATACCAGTATAGATCCTAACATATTACCCAGTCCATACCAGTATAGATCCTAACACATTACCCAGTCCATACCAGTATAGATCCTAACACATTACCCAGTCCATACCAGTATAGATATCCAGCATGAGATTTTTTCCTATTGAGATCTGATGTGTTTTCAAAGTGTAATTTTTTTGAGCAGTGTATACACACACACATATATTTTTTTGTTTTCTGTAATTTTGAAAGTGTCAATGATGGAAATAAAATCTAATAAAATCTAACTTTTGTTGACATATTATAAGAATGTCTAATCTGTAATTTGATGCCTTTTGGAGATTTTTCCATCTTTCTTTGGCTTCTTTATGCACATTAATACAAATTTTTACCTGGGGTGCCCAAACTTTCGATCCCCACTGTGTGTATATATATATATATATATATATATATATATATATATATATCTCACCCAAGCTCCAATATGTAGAAAAACCAAAAAGTCCAATCTGCACCACCTTGTAGATTTATTGCTTAAAAACTCATCAAGTTTCAATATATAATCAGTTTTTGACTCTCTTAATAAATGTACAAGGTGCTGCAGATTGGACTTTTTGGTTTTTATATTTGTTTTTGGATGGTCAGTGTATATATTTGTACATGGCAATTATATCACCTCTGAGGTTCATTTTTCCTGCAGTGAATTTCCCGGACGGTCTGTCGTCAGCTCTTTCATAACACTTGTTGTGTATTTTCCTCTCTTCCAGCTTTCCTATTTTCAGAACTTTTTGCAATGTCCTTGTGCAATGTGCTGGCACCCCCATTACATCACCAGGACATCTGTAATAATTTCTATCTGAAAACATGTGCGCTATGTTTGCGTGTTTGAATCACGCTTATAAGCATCAAAGAATAGATGAAAGAATTATGGGAACTGCTTGTTGTGTGACTCACTCTCCAGAAGTAATGGGATTGTCTGCACAAGGGTTTGCTGAAACTCAAACTTACATTGAACCCTTTGGGGTGAAAAATACTTTTAGATGCCAGGTGTGCATTAAAAGTTGAAGGCTAGGCTATCATCTGTGCGATGCGGGAATGCACGCAAAATCGCAAAAGTTCCTGCAATGCTCAAAATGTGCATTCCTTTTGCAGGCGCATGATGGTGCCATTATTTTTAATGGCACCCCATATTACCTTGCTAATGTGCATATGAATGCACACACCATAACGTATGGGAACAAAGCGCCATAGATTTTGGTGCGACGCGGTTGGAAAAGAAAGGGGGTCATGCACTTTTTGGTACGATATTTGAATATTGGGCCCTAAACACAATGTGCAAAAACACTCAACGTTCATATGTGCACTGTAGCACCTGCATAGAACGCAGCATGCAAAAACACACGTGCACAATAGCATCTGCATAAAATGCAACATGTGAAAACACACGTACACCGTAGCACCTGCATAGAACACAACCTGCAAAATCACATGCACCATAGTACCTGCATAGAACGCAACGTACAAAAACACACGTGCACCGTAGCACCTGAATAACATGCAACATGCGAAAACACACGTGCACCGCAACACCTGCATAGAACACAACCTGCAAAATCACATGACCCATAGCACCTGCATAGAACACAACGTGCAAAAACACACGTGCACCGTAGCACCTGCATAAAACGTAACATGCAAAAACACATGCACTGTAGCACCTGCATAGAATGCATCCTGCAAAGACGCATGTGCGCCGTAGCACCTGCATAGAACGCAACGTACAAAAATACATGTAAACCATAGCACCTGCATAGAACACAGCATGCAAAAACACACGTGCACTGTAGCACCTGAATAAAATGCAACATTCAAAAACACGTGCACCTGCATAGAACGCAATATGCAAAAACAAATGTGCACCGTAGCACTTGAATAAAATGCAACATGCGAAAACACATGTGCACCATAGCACCTGCATAGAACGCAACCTGCAAAATCACGTGCACCTGCATAGAACGCAACCTGCAAAATCACGTGCACCTGCATAGAACGCAACATGCGAAAACACACGTGCACTGTAGCACCTGCATGAAATGCAATATACAAAAACACATGTGCACCGTAGCACCCAAATAGAACTCAACATGAAAAAAACACGTGCACTGTAGCACCTGCATAGAATGCATCCTGCAAAAACACGTGCACCATAGCACCTGCATAAAACGCAACTTGCAAAAACACATGTGCACTGTAGCACCTGCATAGAACGCAACGTTCAAAAACACATGTGCACCGTAGCACCTGCATAGAAGGCAACATGCTAAAACACACGTTCACCGTAGCACCGGCATAGAACACAACAGACATGCACCATAGCACCTGCATAGGATACAACGTACAAAAATACATGTGCACCCTAGCACCTACATAGAACGCAGCATGCAAAAACACACATGTACTGTAGCACCTAAATAGAATGCAACATGCAAAAACACATGTGCACCATAGCACCTGCATAGAACGGAACATGCAAAAACACATATGCACCGTAGCACCTGCATAAAACGCAACCTGCAAAATCGCATGCACCATAACCTGCATAGAACGCAACATGCAAAAACACATGTGCACGTAGCACCTGCATTGAATGCAGTATGCAAAAACACATGTGCACCGTAGTACCTTCATAGAAGGCAACATGCTAAAACACGCGTTCACCGTGGTGCTTGCATAGAACACAACATGCAAAAACACACGTGCACCGTAGCGCCTGCATAGAACGCAGAATGCAAAAACACACATGCACCGTAGCACCTGAATAAAATGCAACATGCGAAAACACGTGCACCATAGCACCTGCATAGAACGGAACATGCAGAAACACATGTGTACCGTATCACCTGCATAGAACGCAACCTGCAAAATCACGTGCACTGTAGCACCTGCAGAAAATGCAACATGCAGGAACACACATGCATCGTAGCACCTGCATAGAACGCAGCATGCAAACACACATGTGCACCGTAGCACCGGCATAGAATGCAACGTTCAAAAACACATGCATCATGGCACCTACATAGAATGCAACATGCAAAAACACACGTGCACCTTAGCACATGCATTGATGTGAATGGAGCCTAACTGAAAGCAAAACTAAGGCTGTCTGTGTCCCTGTTGAGGAAATTCACCCTCTCCATTGGTCCAGTGTTATCACTAAAAGTTAAAGAAATTCCTAAGTTTTGGGTGGCCACCAAAACAGGAATAGAGGGGAAATCTTTCAATGGGGACATTAGTTCTGATAACAACCAGGGACTCCCTCCCTTTGAAGGAATTTCCTCTCACTTTCCATAGTGGCTATAGGACAGGAAGTGAAGGGAAATCTCCCCAATGGGACACGGATGGTAAAAAACAACCTGACCAAGGTTATAATAATCCCTTACGCTATCCAAAACTAAAATAAAAAATGCATTCGGTTTTACTTTAAAGTGTACCTGTGGTGTATTCAAATTTATTTACCACCCCCAGGAATAGATAGGGACTTGGCGAGTTTGGAGTAAGGGTATCAATGATTAGGCCTGCATTTGGGCAAAACGCATTAGAGTGGGAGGTCTGCTGGTGGGGCCTCCTTTGTTTTTCTGTGGTAGAATATAATGTTTCATGAGGAACGGCATCAGAGTGCTACCTTGTGTTTGGCTTGGTGAACCTGCAGGAAGGGCTGTTTTTTTTTGCATATGCCAACACTACTCCTGAGGTGGACCCGAGCTTAAAAATTTAAGCTTTTCTTTATCTGTAAATGTTAATTGTGCCTAAGCACCACTCTGGAAAAATCTACCTCCTGGAATTGCTCCTGAAAAATAGCAGTGCAGTTCCTGTGCCTAGGGACTTCTGTGCCTTGAGCCTCATAGCTGTATATCTGTGGTGTGAGATCTAAGGCACTGCTGCCTCTGGCTGCTAGTTTTATGGTTTTCCCTACTGGAAGCTTTGACAGGAGATAACAAAGCCCTGCCTCTACCAAGATAGCCACCTCCATTACAGAGACACGTACAGAACAAGAGTCCAAGATCCTTCATATCTAGGAGCTTTTGCGTTTAGTCAAATAGACACATTTTTGCTACATTGTTCAAGCCCTGATGAAAGGGGACTTTGCCCCCCCCCCCCAGGGGGCTTTGCCCCCCCAAGATGCGTTGGCTATCTTTTGCCTTCCTGTTATGTGTGGAAGGACCTTAAACACTTTAGATGATTGTTCGACACACTCTCTTTTCGTTTTCACGTGGACTTCTCAATTTTGGTGACCAAATCTCTTGGTGGGAGGTGGGAGAACTGCGAAAGCCAAGCCATTAGGCATTAGCCGATGGTTTCTTGTTACAGGTTAAGGATCTGTGTGCAGCACCTCACTCCATCTCTCTTCGGGTTACAGTGCAGATCAAGGCCCGTTAGGTCAGTAATGGGGAAAAGATCAGCTGCAAGTAGACCACAGGCAATACTGGGGACCAGTCCTAGTACTATGACCTCTGTCTGCTTTTTGTTGGGGCACAGGTTCCAGGGTTCATTTATTTTTTTAAATGAACAGAAGGAGTGTGCTGTCCACTTGTTGGGGGCAGTTTATTAAATTTAAATACACTATTGGTTTACTTGGAACATACTAAATGTTGTAGACCCAAACCCAAGCTCCTTCAGCTCCATTTCTTTGTACATTATGTCTCACCCAAGGTCCCATAATGTGTAGAGGGTAACTATGGTTGAGTAGCTTTCTGGTTTTCAAATGACCTTCACATTAGAAGTCTCACCCAAGGTCCCTTGGTGCATAGACGGTAACAGTGGTTGGATAGCCTTCTGGTTTTCAAATGATTTTTACATTTAAAGTCTCAGCCAAGGTCCTTCAGTGCGTAGATGGAAACTGTGGTTGAGTAACCTTCTGGCTTTCAAAAGCCCTTTACATTATAAGTCTCATCTGAGGTCCCTTGGTGCATAGAAGGTAACTGTGGTTGATAAGCCTTCTGCCTTTCAAATGAACTTTACGTTAGAAGTCTGGCTCAAGGTTATCTAGCTCGTAGAAGGTAACTGTCGTTGGGTAGTCTTCTGGCTTTCATATGACCTTTACATTAGAAGTCTTACCCAAGGTCCTTTAGTGCGTAGATGGGAGCTATGGTTGAGTAGCCTTCTGGCTTTCAAACGACCTTTACATTAGACATCTCACGAGGTCCCTTGATGCATAGAAGGTAACTGTGGTTGAGTAGCCTTCTGCCTTTCAAATTAACATTACGTTAGTAGTCTGGCTCAAGGTTATTTAGCTCGTAGAAGGTAACTGTGGTTCAGTAGCCTTCTGGTTTTCAAATGATTTTTACGTTAGAAGTCTCAGCCAAGGTCCTTCAGTGCGTAGATGGAAACTGTGGTTGAGTAACCTTCTGGCTTTCAAAAGCCCTTTACATTATAAGTCTCACCCAAGGTCCCTTGGTGCATAGAAGGTAACTGTGGTTGAGTAGCCTTCTGCCTTTCAAATGAACTTTACGTTAGAAGTCTGGCTCAAGGTTATCTAGCTCGTAGAAGGTAACTGTCGTTGGGTAGTCTTCTGGCTTTCATATGACCTTTACATTAGAAGTCTTACCCAAGGTCCTTTAGTGCGTAGATGGGAGCTATGGTTAAGTAGCCTTCTGGCTTTCAAACGACCTTTACATTAGACATCTCACGAGGTCCCTTGGTGCATAGAAGGTAACTGTGGTTGAGTAGCCTTCTGCCTTTCAAATTAACTTTACGTTAGTAGTCTGGCTCAAGGTTATTTAGCTCGTAGAAGGTAACTGTGGTTCAGTAGCCTTCTGCCTTTCAAATGACCTTTACATTAAAAGTCTTACCCAAGGTCCTTTAGCGCGTAGATGGGAGCTAAGGTTGAGTAGCCTTCTGGCTTTCAAACGACCTTTACATTAGACATCTCACCCAAGGTCCCTTGGTATGCAAAGGGTAACTATATTTGAGTAGCCTTCTGGTTTTCAAATGATCTCTTCATTAGAAGTCTTACCCATGGTCCCTTGGTGCGTAACCATGGTTGAGTAGCCTTCTGGCTTTCAAACAACCTTTACGTTAAAAGTCTTTCTCAAGGTCCTTAAGTCTGTAGATGGGAACTGTGGTTGAATAGTCTTCTGGCTTTCAAACTACCTTTACATTATAAATCTCACCCAAGGTCCCTTGGCTGAGTAGCCTTATGGCTTTCAAATGACCCTTACTTAGAAGTCTTACCCAAGGTCCTTTAAGGCATAGATGGGAACTGTGGTTGAATAGCCTTCTGGCTTTCAAACAACCTTTACATTATAAGTCTCACCCAAGGTCCCTTGGTGCGTAGAGTGTAACTATGGTTGAGTAGCCTTCTGGCTTTCAAACAACCTTTACTTTCAAAGTCTTTCTCGAGGTCCTTAAGTCTGTAGATGGGAACTGTGGTTGAATAGTTTTCTGGCTTTCAATCTACCTTTACATTATAAGTCTTACCTAAGGTCCATTGGTGCATAGAATGTAACTGTGGTTGAGTAGCCTTATGGTTTTCAAATGACCTTTACATTAGAAGTCTTACCCAAGGTCCTTTAGTGTTGTAGATGGGAGCTATGGTTGAGTAGCCTTCTGGCTTTCAAACGACCTTTACATTAGACATCTCACCCAAGGTTCCTTGATATGCAAAGGGTAACTATATTTAAGTAGCCTTCTGTTTTTCAAATGACCTTTACATTAGAAGTCTTACCCAAGGTCCCTTGGTGCATATAAGGTAACTGTGGTTGAGTAGTCTTATGGCTTTCAAATTACCTTTTACATTAGAAGTCTCACCCAAGATCCCTTGGTGCGTAGAAGGTAACAGTTGTTGAATAGCCTTCTGGCTTTCAAACTATTTTTGCATTAAATGTCTTACCGAAGGTCCCTTGTGGTGTAGAGAGTAACTGTGGTTGAGTTGCCTTCTTTCTTTTAAAATATCCTTAGATCCAGTGCCACTCCCGACTAGTCCAATCAACCAGATAAAAACCCAACAGAGGTTCTAATTATTCTACATTGTCCACAATATGAACAAAGTTTAGGCTGCAGTTACACTTTTGTTGTTACTACAATTTCTTTATTTTGTTCTGTTTTACTTTTAACCATTTTACTGAGTTGGTCAATTAATATACAAATTAATTTTTTTCCTTCAGGAACTTAAGCTGCTTCTACACCGGTCAACCCTTCTCTTCTCTCAGGGAAAGATGTATGACTATGTGGATACTTTACTCACCATGCTTGCCATGCTACTGAAGGTGAGCATTTATTGGAGAAGAAGCTCTTATATAATCATTTTTTTTAACAAGAACACTGAAAGTATTGTGATTTTTTATTTATGTATTTATTTATTATTTATTATTTATTTATTTTTATATTTATTTATTTTTATTTTAAATTAGTAACCAGAATTCAATTTTTATAGATTTTTTTTAAATTTGGTGATCACGGGAGGTTGAACCCAAATGCTCCTTGCATGTTTTTGTTTATGATGTCATCATTTTACACATTGACTGTATAAGCAAACTCACCAATTGCTTAAATTAAAAAATATAATAATAAAATAACCAAGTAGGCCATTACACAAATGTCCATGGTCATGAAACATTGGTCATTGAACATATTCATGTAAATTAAAACAGAAAGCTGTTTGTTTTAATCCAAACTGTCTAAAATATATGCCTTGTAATTTTACAAAAATAATAAAAAAAAAAAATAAAATGTAAAAATTACAAAGTATTATATTACACAAATGTCCACTGTCATGAAGCATTGTGCTTTGAACAAGTTCATGGTAATTAACCACTTGCTGACTGACTTGCATATTAAAATGTCTACCAGGATCATGGCTGCAGTTGCTACCATTTTTTGGCAACTGGCGATTGGCTGTCTTGTAAAAGTGAAAAGTGTTTTTGTGCTCGGAAGGACCCCCCCTCCACCACTGCCCATGGTGGTTCCCAGGCTCTCCCATTTCTCTGGGGAGCCCGGGACTGCATCGGTATCTGTGAACACAGAGGAAATGCTCTCCTGTTAGAGCCAGAGAAGCAGCTAACCAAGCACGATCTGTGCTTGGTTAGCTGCTTTGGAGGGCAAGGGAAAACATCAGTGTCTATTAGACTCCTGATGTCTCCATAAAGAGTACCTGTTACTTGCCCAAAGCTGTCATGGGGGCTTGTTCTAGGGCCCCTAATTCATGATTGGGCGGGTTATGGTAGGTGGGTTCGACAGGCTATGGTGGGTGGTTTTGATGGGTTGTGGTGGATGGGTGGGATGTCCAACCCACCCACCACAACCCGTTCAATCCACCTACCATAACCCCTTTAACCCACACACTGCAACCCATCCAACCCACCTACCACAACCTGTCCAACCCACGTACCACAACCTGTCAAACCCACGGATCACAACCCATCCAAACCAACAAACAATGACCCGCCCAACCCACCTACCACAACCCATCCAACCCACCCACTGCAACCCGTCCCGCGGGTTATGGTAGGTGGGTTGGACAGGCTTTGTTGGGTGGTTCTGATGGGTTGTGGTAGATGGGTGGGATGTCCAACCCACCCACCACAACCCGTTCAATCCACCTACCATAACCCCTTTAAGCCACACACTGCAACCCATTCAACCCACCTACCGCAATCCATCCAACCCACCTACCACAATCTGTCCAACCCACCTACTACAACCTGTCCAACCCACCTAACTCAACCCGTCCAATCCACATACCACAACCCATCCAAACCAACATACCACAATCCATCCAAACCAACAAACAACCTCTCCCACCCACCTTCCACAACCCATCCCACCCACCTTTTGCAACCCATCAAACCCACATAATGAAACCTGTTCAACTCACCTTTTGCAACCCATCCAACCCACCTACCACAACCCATACAACCCACCCCCTGCAAACTGTCCAACCCATGTACCATAACCTGTCCAACCCACGTACCACAACCTGTCCAACCCACGTACCACAACCTGTCCAACCCACGTACCACAACCTGTCGAACCCACGCACCACAACCTGTCAAACCCACGGATCACAACCCATCCAAACTAACAAACCACAACCCGCCCAACCCACCTACCACAACCCGTCCAACCCACCCACTGCAACCCGTCCCGCGGGTTATGGTAGGTGGGTTGGACAGGCTATGGTGGGTGGTTTTGATGGGTTGTGGTAGATGGGTGGGATGGCCAATCCACCCACCACAACCCGTTCAATCCACCTACCATAACCCCTTTAACCCACACACTGCAACCCATTCAACCCACCTACCGCAACCCATCCAACCCACCTACCACAACCTGTCCAACCCACCTAACTCAACCCTTCCAACCCACATACCACAACCCATCCAAACCAACATACCACAATCCATCCAAACCAACAAACAACCTGTCCCACCTTCCACAACCCATCCCACCCACCTTTTGCAACCCATCAAACCCACATACCACAACCTGTCCAACCCACGTACCACAACCTGTCCAACCCACGTACCACAACCTGTCAAAACCATGGATCACAACCCATCCAAACCAACAAACAACGACCCACCCAACCCACCTACCACAACCCGTCCAACCCACCCACTGCAACCCGTCCCACCCACCTACCGCAACCCATCCCACCCACCTACCGCAATCCATCCCACCCACCTATCGCAACCCATCCCACCCACCTATCGCAACCCATCCAACCCACCCACTGCAACCCATCCCATCCAACCCACCTATCGCAACCCGTCTAACCTACACAATGCAACTTGTTCAACCCACCTACCGCAACCCATCCAACCCACCTATCGCAACCGATCCAACCCACCCATCGCAACCCGTCCCATCCACCTACCACAACCCATCCAACCCACCTATCGCAACCCGTCTAACCTACACAATGCAACTTGTTCAACTCCCCTTCCACAACCCATCCAAGCCACCTACCACAACCCATCCAGCCCACCTACCACCACCCATTAAACCCACTCAGCCCACCTACCGCAACCCGTCCAGCTCACCCACCCCAAACTGCCCACTTTTCTCTCCAACATCTGTTTTATTTTTTTTTTTTTCCCAAAACATTTTATTGAAATAAAATACAGTAGAATGAAATAACCATTGAACAGCAGTTTGAATGGTACAAAGCGTTACAGAAATATCAACAGTAACATCCAAAATACAATATAAGGGTGGAGGAACAAACCACGACACAATCGTACATTGGAGCACATGGGAGTGCAAGACTGAAACTGAGCATGTAGTATATACCTTAAGTAGTGCGGGAACAGTCCTGCTTCCCATACTCTGATGTGGGGCCACAGGGAGAACATACAGTCAGAGGCCGTGTGGACCTCCAGAGGCGCGGGATGTGTTACGGAAAAGGCACAATTAGGGGCATAGATGGTGCCTCCCATGGTCGGACACCCCCAAGGGGGAACTCACTGTATCCGGACACAGGGGGCCACCACCAAATGTGTGTGATCCGTCTCGGGGTGTGGAATTCCAAGGAAACCCACAGGAGGGAAGCAATGGAGGCAATCGTGTAAGCCCGTGGGGGGGGGGTCGGGTCCGTATCCAGGGAATGATCGGAGGAACGTCGGGATGGGAAGGGGAGGGTGAAGGGGAGAAGGGGGGGGGGAAGTTGAGGGGAAAAACAGGAGGGAGGAGGCTAGGGATGAGAAACAAACAGAAGAGAAAAAGGCGGAGAAGGAAGGGGGTGGGGAAGCGCCAAAAGGGGGTTTGAGGTCTACTGTGTTGGTGTGAGGTACTCGGATGAAATCTCAATATCTGGTGTAAGGGGGAAGATATCAGAAACACTCAGAGTCCGGTCAGCCTTATACAGCATTTAGGATATAGCGGTAAGAGCAAGAAAGTCAGGAAGTGTTGTAAAGTGTACCCAGGGGGCCCACGTTGTGTAGTACTTGTGGTGAGCATCCTTGGTTCTCTCCAACATCTGGTATCAGTTTGAATGCAAGCTGGATTTCCAACAGATTTGCTGCAAACTGGAGTATAAAATAGGGTAAAATTTGCATCTTAACGTCCTCTAATGATAATTTTTTTTTTTTCAGATGGCAATGAACCGAGCCCAGGTATGTCTGATTTCAAGTTCAAAGTCCGGAGAAAGACATTTGTATCTGATAAAAGTGTCAAGGGATAAAATTTCTGCAAGTGATGAACAGGAGACAGCAAATTCTGAAACAAAAGGTAAGGAGGTTGTCCTAATTTTGGTGTTTGACTATTTCATCTCTCATGTTGCTCATGGACCGAAGCAATTTTTATATTTCCGCAATGAGCCTATTGATTGGAGCAGAATCTAAGCCTTGTTGTAGTGGCTCCTCTCCTGGACTGGAATGGCTTCCTCGGATTTCACCGCACACTGTGAGCTTCTCGTAATGGGCATCAGAGTCTGTAGCAAGTCAGATAGAGCCCACCTCTGTCTAACCGCCTTCGGTAACACCCACATGTGACGTTGAGCCTCCATAATTGAAAGAACTGAAATCAAATAATTGATAAGTCTGGACTGGGGACAGTCAGACTTGGGAGGAAACAGCTAAATGATGCTGGATGTCCTCCAGCCAGGAAAATAGGTGACCTGTATATGGCTTGCTGCAGATTCTAATGCACATTGTAAGCTTTGATTGCCATCAAATGCAGATCAAATGTCTCTCAGTAGTGGTTCCTCCCATCCTCATAAGCAGATTAAAGGTCCCTCAGTGGTTCCTCCGAGCTCCATATGCAGATCAAAGGTCCCTCAGTTGTTCCTCTCACCATCATAAGCAGATCAAAGTTCCCTCAGTGGTTCTTCCAAGCATCATATGGAGATAAAAGTTCCCTCAGTGGTTCCTCCCATCTTTAGATCCAGATCAAAGGTCCCTCAGTGGCTCCTCCCATCATCCGATGCAAATCAAAGGTCCCTCAGTGGTTCCTCCCACCATCATAAGCAGATCAAAGGTCTCTCAGTGGTTCTTCCAAGCATCATATGCAGATAAAAGGTCCCTCAGTGGTTCCTCCCACCATCAGATACAGATCAAAGGTCGCTCAGTGGTTCCTGCTGCCACCATCAGATGCAGATCAAAGGTCCCTCAGTGGTTCCTCCCACCATCAGATGCATATCAAAGGTCTCTCAGTGGTTCTTCCAAGCATCACATGCAGATCAAAGGTCCCTCAGTGGTTCCTTCCACCATCGGATGCAGATCAAAGGTAACTTAATGGTTCCTGCCACCATCAGATGCAGATCAAAGGTCCCTCAGTGATTCCTGCCACCATCAGATGCAGATCAAAGGTCCCTCAGTGGTTCCTCCCACCATCAAATGCAGATCGAAGGTCCCTAAGCGGTTCCTGCCACCATCAGATGCAGATTAAAGGTCCCTCAGTGGTTCTTCCAAGCATCACATGCAAATCAAAGGTCCCTCAGCAGTTCCTGCCACCATCAGATGCAGATCAAAGGTCCCTTGGCGATTCCTCCCACCATCAGATGCAGAAGGTCCCTCAGCGTTTCCTCCCACCATCAGATGCAGATCAAAGGTTCCTCAGCGGTTCCTCCCACCATTATATGCAGATCAAAGGTCCTTCATTGGTTCCTTCCACCATCAGATGCAGAGCAAAGGTCCCTCAGCGGTTCCTCCCACCATCAGATGCAGATCAAAGGTCCCTCAGCGGTTCCTCCCACCATCAGATGCAGATCGAAGGTTCCTCAGCGGTTCCTCCCATCACCATATGAAGATCAAAGGTCCTTCAGTGGTTCTTCCAAGCATCATATGCAGATCAAAGGTCCCTCAGTGGTTATTCCAAGCATTATATGCAAATCAAAGGTTCCTCAGCAGTTCCTGCCACCATCAGATGCAGATCAAAGGTCCCTCAAAGGTTCCTCCCACTATCATATGCAGAAGGTCCCTCTGCGCTTCCTCTCACCATCCGATGCAGATCAAAGGTTCCTCAGCGGTTCCTCCCACCGTTATATGCAGATCAAAGGTCCTTCATTGGTTCCTTCCACCATCATATGCAGATCAAAGGTCCCTCAGTGGTTCTTCCCACTATCAGATGCAGATCAAAGGTTCCTCAGTGGTTCTTCCAAGCATCATATGTAGATAAAAGGTCCCTCAGCGGTTCCTCCCACCATCATATGTAGATCAAAGGTCCCTCAGTGGTTCTTCCAAGCATTATATGCAGATAAAAGGTCCCTCAGTAGTTCCTCCCACCATGATATGCAGATCAAAGCTCCCTCAGTGGTTCCTCCCAGTATCATATGCAGATCAAAGGTTCCTCCCACCGACCCTTATGTATCTGTTGTGTCCTGTGGTGAAATGAAGGTTAGCAGGAGGAACCATTGAGTGCAGAGGAGGACCAGGAGATCAAACACTTTGACACGATGTGGGGTGGAGGAGGTGACCTCTTTTCAATAGAGCAGCTTTCAGCCACTTGGGTAGCAGGAGAGGTAAGTATTTACTTCTTTGCCTTATAAAAAATGTTTCTAAGTGGCAGTTGCACATGGAGGAATCCCAAAATAACGTCTTCTGTCTGCCGTTTCCCCATAGCGATCTTCACCGTACTGACCACTGTGCTCAACAAGGAAGACTGGTGGAATCTCCTTCTAAAAGCCATTTACGCCCTCTGTGACCTCAGCCGGTATAAAGAAGGGGAACTGCTTGTCGATTCCTCCCTGGAATATTATTCCTTTTATGATGACCGACCGAAAAGGAAAGAGCTGGAATATTTTGGCCTCTCCACCGCTATTCTTGACAGGAATTTTCGAAAGGCGTACAACTATATAAGGTACTTAATAAATCCGATTATATTAGTAATAAATCTGTTCTTATTAAAATGATAAATGTTAGTACAATCTATAATTAGCCTCGATTTAAGCGTAAACCACCCCTTGGCGCCGACGTAACCCAAATATGCGGCCCCTCTGGATTTGGCTTTTTTTTTCCATGGGGCCGCATATTTATGTATCTCCCTTTGTGCTGGGAGAGCACCACACGAGGTCTCACCGAGAGCCCTAACAATCGGGACCCAGAATGTCCGATTCCTGGTCACCTGACCACTGTGATAGCCTCTGATTGGCTATTACAGTGATCAGTGAATGTGAAGCCTGCCCCCATTTTTTCTCTCTCTGTGAATGGAGGAGAGAGATACAGAGATACATTGTACCTTTCTCTGTCCTTGCAACAAAAAAAAAAGCGTGTAGAAAAAAAAAATAATTAAAAAAAATGTGTGTGTGTATATATATATATATTTATATAGATGTATACTTATGTATATAATGTTTTTTTTTTAGTGTGTGTGTGTGTAAGACGTAAATCTTTCCCGTAGTTAGTAGACGCGATCATTTTTGCACAATCGCTTATTGCGATTTTTTTTTTTACCAAAAATATGTAGCAGAAAGCAAATTGGGAATGTTATATAGCAGAATGTGAAAAATATATATATATATTTTAATATGTGTGTGTGTGTGTGTGTGTGTGTGTGTGTGTGTGTGTGTGTGTGTATATATATATATATATATTTTTTTTTTTCTTTTTAATTTTATATATATATATATTATTTATTTATTTATTTTGTTTTTTTAATTTTTTATATATATATATATATATATAAATAAATAAAAATCGCAGATCGCCGCCATTACTAGTAAAATAAAAAACAATAAAAATGACATAAATCTTTCCCGTAGTTAGTACACGTGATAATTTTCGCGCAAACCAATCTACCGTGTTACCATAGTTTTATTGTACTACTCTGGGAAAGAGATCAGGATTTTTTTGTTTGTACACTGCTGCATTTGTTTTCTTCTTTTGGGCTTTTCTTTTTTTTTTAAATGATTTCTTTTATTTTTATTAATTTTTTTAATTATTTCTTTTCTTTTCTTTTATTTTCTTTAATACACTGTGACCAGAGCAATACAGTGTTACCATATTTATTTTATACTACTCTGGGGAAGTGATCAGAATTTTTTTGTTTTATGCATTGCTGCATTCGTTTTCTTCTTTTGAGCTTTTTTTATTTTTTAAATAATTTCTTTTATTTTTTATTTATTTTTTTAACACACTGTGACCAGAGCAATACAGTGTTACCATAGTTATATTATACTACTCTGGGGAAGTGATCAGGATTTGTTTGTTTATACATTGCTGCATTCGTTTTCTTCTTTTCGGCTTTTTTTTATAAATGATTTATTTATTTGTTTTAACACACTGTGACCAGAGCAATACAGTTTTACCATAATTATATTGTACTACTCTGGGGAAGTGATCGGAATTTTTTTGTGTACACATTGCTGCATTTGTTTTCTTATTTTGGGCTTTTCTTTTTTTTTAAATGATTTCTTTTATTTATTTTTTTAAAATTATTTATTTATTTATTTTCTTTAACACACTGTGACCAGAGCAATACAGTGTTACCATAGTTATATTATACTACTCTGGGGAAGTGATCGGGATTTTTTTGGTTACACATTGCTGTATTCATTTTCTTCTTTTCGGCTTTTTTTTTTTTTTTTTTTTTGATGATTTATTTATTTGTTTTAACACACTGTGACCAGAGCAATACAGTTTTACCATAATTATATTGTACTACTCTGGGAAAGTGATCGGAATTTTTTTGTGTACACATTGCTGCATTAGTTTTCTTATTTTGGGCTTTTCTTTTTTTTTAAATGATTTCTTTTATTTATTTTTTAAAAATTATTTCTTTTATTTTATTTTCTTTAACACACTGTGACCAGAGCAATACAGTGTTACCATAGTTATATTATACTACTCTGGGGAAGTGATCGGGATTTTTTTGTTTACACATTGCTTCTTTCATTTTCTTCTTTTGGGCTTTTTTTAAAATGATTTCTTTTATTTTTTTTCTTTTCTTTTCTTTAACACACTGAGACCAGAGCAATGCAGTGTTACCATAGTTATATTATACTACTCTGGGGAAGTGATCAGGATTTGTTTGTTTATACATTGCTGCATTCGTTTTCTTCTTTTTGGCTTTTTTTTTTTTATAAATGATTTATTTATTTATTTATTTATTTGTTTTAACACACTGTGACCAGAGCAATACAGTTTTACCATAATTATATTGTACTACTCCGGGGAAGTGATCGGAATTTTTTTGTGTACACATTGCTGCATTCGTTTTCTTATTTGGGGCTTTTCTTTTTTTTAAATGATTTATTTATTTATTTTATTTTCTTTAACACACTGTGACCAGAGCAATACAGTGTTACCATAGTTATATTATACTACTCTGGGGAAGTGATCGGGATTTTTTTGGTTACACATTGCTGCTTTCGTTTTCTTCTTTTGGGCTTTTTTTAAAATGATTTCTTTTATTTTTATTTTCTTTTCTTTAACACACTGTGACCAGAGCAATGCAGTGTTACCATAGTTATATTATACTACTCTGGGGAAGTGATCGGGATTTTTTTGTTTACACATTGCTTCTTTCATTTTCTTCTTTTGGGCTTTTTTTAAAATGATTTCTTTTCTTTTTTTTCTTTTCTTTTCTTTAACACACTGAGACCAGAGCAATGCAGTGTTACCATAGTTATATTATACTACTCTGGGGAAGTGATCAGGATTTGTTTGTTTATACATTGCTGCATTCGTTTTCTTCTTTTCGGCTTTTTATTTTTTTTTTATAAATGATTTTATTTATTTATTTATTTATTTGTTTTAACACACTGTGACCAGAGCAATACAGTTTTACCATAATTATATTGTACTACTCTGGGAAAGTGATCAGAATTTTTTTGTGTACACATTGCTGCATTAGTTTTCTTATTTTGGGCTTTTCTTTTTTTTAAATGATTTCTTTTATTTATTTTTTAAAAATTATTTATTTTATTTTATTTTCTTTAACACACTGTGACCAGAGCAATACAGTGTTACCATAGTTATATTATACTACTCTGGGGAAGTGATCGGGATTTTTTTGTTTACACATTGCTTCTTTCATTTTTTTCTTTTGGGCTTTTTTTAAAATGATTTCTTTTCTTTTTTTTCTTTTCTTTTCTTTAACACACTGAGACCAGAGCAATGCAGTGTTACCATAGTTATATTATACTACTCTGGGGAAGTGATCAGGATTTGTTTGTTTATACATTGCTGCATTAGTTTTCTTCTTTTCGGCTTTTTTTTTTTTTATAAATGATTTATTTATTTATTTATTTGTTTTAACACACTGTGACCAGAGCAATACAGTTTTACCATAATTATATTGTACTACTCTGGGGAAGTGATCGGAATTTTTTTGTGTACACATTGCTGCATTCGTTTTCTTATTTTGGGCTTTTCTTTTTTTTAAATGATTTCTTTTATTTATTTTTTTTTAATTATTTATTTATTTATTTTCTTTTCTTTAACACACTGTGACCAGAGTAATACAGTGTTACCATAGTTATATTATACTACTCTGGGGAAGTGATCGGGATTTTTTTTGGTTACACATTGCTGCTTTCGTTTTCTTCTTTTGGGCTTTTTTTAAAATGATTTATTTTATTTTTATTTTCTTTTCTTTAACACACTGTGACCAGAGCAATGCAGTGTTACCATAGTTATATTATACTACTCTGGGGAAGTGATCAGGATTTTTTTGTTTACACATTGCTGCATTAGTTTCTTCTTTTGGGCTTTTTTTTAAATGATTTCTTTTATTTGTATTTATTTATGTTTTTAAATGATTTCTTTTATTTTTATTTATTTATTTTTTTTAACACACTGTGACCAGAGCAATACAGTGTTACCATAGTTATATTGTACTACTCTGGGAAAGTGATCAGGATTTTTTGTGTACACATTGCTGCATTAGTTTTCTTCTTCTGGACCTTTCTTTTTTTTAATGATTTATTTTATTTTTATTTATTTATTTTTTAAAATTATTTATTTTATTTTATTTTATTTTATTTTATTTTCTTTAACACACTGTGACCAGAGCAATACAATGTTACCATAGTTATATTATACTACTGGGGAAGTGATCAGGATTTTTTTGTTTACACATTGCTTCATTCATTTTCTTCTTTTGGGCTCCCCCCCCCCCTCTATTTTAACGTCTTCTTTTCCAGGCTGATGTTGATGGAGAATGTGAACAGACCTCAGCTGTGGAACGTCTTCAATCAGGTGACCATGCATTCCCAGGACGTGCGGCACCATCGCTTCTGCCTTAGGCTCATGCTTAAAAATCCCGAAAACCTGGCGCTGTGCGTCCTGAGCGGACACAACGCGTTCGTGTCTGGAAGCTTCAAACATGCGCTCGGTACGCGTATACCTTTTATATCTCTATGGATTGTGGGTGTATAGCGCCGTTCATGGAAGGAGACGGATTTCCAAGTTGGGGGTCTCCAAACTTTTCAGTAGGAGGGCTTTATATTACATCATAGTTCCCCCCCCCCCCACATCAAGGTCATTGTCGGAGTCCTACCTTACATCAGGGTCTCCATCATAGTTCTCCCTCCCCCACTACATCAAAGTCCCCATCAGAGTCCTACCTAACATTAGGGTCCCCATGAGTCCCCCCCCCCCTCCTTACATCAAGGTCCCCGTCAGAGTCCTACCTTACATAAGGGTTCCCATCATAGTCCCCCCCCCCCCGCGCTTACATCAGACCACCCCTAACATCGAAGTCCTCAGTCCTCATCAGATTCCTACCTTACATCAGGGTCCTCATCATAGCCCCCCCCCCCCCCCAGTGCTGTATTTTGGCCTAGGCCAACAAGGCCCAGGCCTAGGGCGGCACTTTGCAGTAGCGCAGCAAAAATGCTGCCCCCCTTCCACCTGAGACTCTATTGGCCACTGGTTGCTAGAGCCGCCTCTCTCATTCCCCCCTCTCTCTCACCTCCCCTCTCGCTCACTCTCATCCCCCCTCTCTCTCAAACCCCCCTCACTCTCATCCCCCCTCTCTCTCAAACCCCCCTCACTCTCTCACCCCTCCTCTCTCTCTTTCATCCTCCTCTCTTTCTCACCCCCTCTCTCTCTCTGGCCACTGGTTGCTAGAGCCGCCTCTCTCATTGCCCCCTCTCTCTCACCCCCCTCTCTTTCGCCCTCATCCCCCCTATTTCTCACCCCCCTCTCTCTCTCTCTCACCCCTCTTCTCTCTCTCTCTCTCTCTCACCCCCTCTCTCTCTCATCCCCCCTCTCGCTCTCTCATCCCCCCTCGCTCTCTCATCCCCCCATCTTGCTCTCTCATCCCCCCTCTCACTCTCTCATCCCCCCTCGCTCTCTCATCCCCCCATCTCGCTCTCTCACCCCCCCCCCCCTCTCTCACTCACCCCCCTCGCTCATCCCCCCCTCTCTCTCTCCCTCACTCACCCCCCCCCCTTGTGAGATCTCAGGAGTTAATGCTGGGACTTGTAGTCCTTCAATTTTGGAGGGAGCCACATCCGTTAGAAAAGGAGTGGGGCAAATTTATATAGGAGGGGGAGGGGGGTGCCCAATATTAGTTTTGCCTAGGGCAGCACAAAACCAAAATAAACCACTGGCCCCCCAACTCCCGCTTACATCAAGCCCCCCCATCAGAGACCCCCCCTAACAGCAAAGTCCTCATCAGATTCCTACCTTACATCAGGGTCCCCATCAGAGTCCCCCCCTCCCCTCTTTACAGCAAGCCCCCTTGTCAGAGACTCCCCCAACATCAAAGTCCTCAGTCCTCATCAGATTCCTAGCTTACATCAGGGTCCCCATCATAGTTCCCCCCGCTTACATCAAGCCCCCCTGTCAGAGACCCCCCCCAACAAAGTCCTCATCAGATTCCTACCTTATGTCAGGGTCCCTATCAGAGGTAGGATTCATCATTTTATAATTTTTTATTTTATTTATTTATTTATTTATTTATTTCAAGGAAATGGTTTTAAATAAAACATTCAGCATGCAGTTGTTTATTTTTTAATTTTATAATTTTATTTTTTATCCCTGATGCAGCTCAGTACGTTCAAGCCTTCCGAATGAAATCAGACGATCCAATGCACAGTCTCTGTATCGGGTTAACTTTTGTACATATGGCATCGCAAAAGTTTGTGTTGAAAAGACACGCCCTCCTTGTTCAGGTATTTTTTCTTTTCTTTTTTCCAATAAAACACTTGGCAGAAGCAGGCATGGAATCTTAGGAGAAACTGTAATTTCAAAAACACATCATTTTTTTTTTTTTTTTAACTCATCTTCTGGGATACTGAACGACTCTGCAGATCTTTTTTTTTTTTTTT
Organism: Pelophylax lessonae; assembly: GCF_965119305.1. Lineage (NCBI taxonomy): Eukaryota > Metazoa > Chordata > Amphibia > Anura > Ranidae > Pelophylax > Pelophylax lessonae. The sequence goes on from NC_138774.1 coordinate 288,310,596, forward strand.
TTTAACTTTGCCTTTTCTTTCTCTGTGCTGTGAAGTCTCCTAGGAGAGGTCCAGGCCAGTGTAAATGTTGAATTGTACTCTTTTACATACATATGATTTTTTTATTTATTTTATTTATTTTATTTTATTTATTTTTAACTATTGTATTTTATTTTTATTTATTTTATTTTTATTTTATTTATTTTTAACTATTGTTAACCAGCCATTCCCGGGTCCCGATCATTAGAACGGGGCCCGGGGGCTCTCGGTGAGACCCCCAGTCTCTATGCTGGGAACGACCCATTAGGTTCCCAGCACAAAGGGAGGTAAGAAAATATGGGGCCCCACGGCGTGAAAGGGTCAACAATGGTTTCCTTCTTGGCAACCTCCCATAAATGAACATTTAGGAGGAATCTACACGCCCATAAAGAAAAAAGTCTATGACAAAGTTTATACAGGGTGACCAAAACCAAAGCAGCGCCTCCTAGTGCATTATTTTGTGTACTAACACATTTGTTGGCTGACATTGGGATAACCAAACATAACCAGTTCTGGACCGGAAGGATTCCCCCCCCCCCCTTAATGACCAGGCCATTTTTTGCGACTCGGCACTGCGTTATTTTAACTGACAATTGCGCGGTCGCGCGACGCTGTACCCAAATAAAATTGATGTCCTTTTTTCCCCACAAATAGAGCTTCCTTTTGGTGGTATTTGATGCAATTTTTATTTTTTGCGCTATAAACAAAAAAATAGTGACGATTCTGAAAAAAAAATAAAATAATTTTTCACATTCTGCTATATAACATTCCCAAAAAAAAATATGTAAAAATCAAAATTTTTTAACATTTTAGGCCAATTTGTTTTCTGCTACATATTTTTGGTAAATAAAAAAATGGCATTAAGCGTATTTTGATTGTTTTGCGTAAAAGTTATCGTGTCTACAAACTACGGGAAAGATTTATGTCATTTTTATTTAATTTTTTTTTACTAGTAATGGCGGCGATCTGCGATTTTAAGCGGGACTGCGACATTGCGGCGGACAGATCGGACCCCTAACTGACATTTTTGACACTTTTGGGGGACCAGTGACATTACTACAGTAATCAGTGCTAAAAATATGCTCTGTCACTGTACTAACGACACTGGCAGGGAAGGGGTTAACCTAGGGGTGATCAAAGGGTTAAATGTGAGCCTAGAGGGTGTTTTCTAACTGCATGGGGGATTGACTTGTGAAATGACCATAGAGACCTGTGTTCCTATATAGAAGGATCACAGGCGCTCTGTGACCATTCCAGGGAGAAGAACGGTCAGATGTGATTACAACAGCCGACCATTCTTCTCCCTTAGCGGGGAGCGATCGCGGGTGTCAGACGGCAATCGGAGCCGCCTGCTCCGTGCATTGGAGTCCCTGCTGCCTAGAGGGGGCGGGAGCGTGCCACCGACACCACATGCACTCCAGTCACATAGTACTACATGACTGGACGCAGCTGAACCACTCTGCCGCAGTAAAAAGCCAGTGGGCGGACTGTAAGTGGTTAACCCTACACTCCCCTTCATATGCACCCTACCCCCCCTTTAACCCTACACATCCCTTCATAAACAAGGTGCCCCCCTTTAACCCTACACACCCCTTCTTGTACACTGCCCCTCCCACCCTTCCTGCACACACTGCCCTTCTTTAATGCTACACCCCCTTCCTGCACACACTGCCCCTCTTTAACCCTACACCCCCATTCCTATACACACTGCCCCCCTTTAACCCTAAACCCCCTTCATATACACACTGTCCCCCCTTTAACCCTAAACCCCCTTCATATACACACTGTCCCCCCTTTAACCCTGCACACCCCTTCATATACAAAGTGCCCCTCTCTCTAGAGGTGACATCCACTGGGGATGAGGAGGTGACAGGAGAAGAATGTGTCACCTCCATGGCTGCACCCCAGGTGGCAGTGCGCCCTAGGCGGCCGCCTAGTTTGCCTAGTGGTAGCACCGGCCCTGCCTCCTTACATCAGGATCTCCATCAGAGTTCCCCCTTACTTTAGGATCTTCATCAGAGTTCTCTCTTACATCAGGATCTCCATCAGAATTCCTCCTTACATCAGGATCTCCATCAGAGTTCCCCCTTGCATCAGGATCTCCGTCAGAGTTCCCCCTTGCATCAGGATCTCCGTCAGAGTTCCCCCTTACATCAGGATCTCCGTCAGAGTTCCCCCTTACATCAGGATCTCCGTCAGAGTTCCCCCTTACATCAGGATCTCCATCAGAGTTCCCCCTTACATCAGGATCTCTGTCAGAGTTCCCCCTTACATCAGGTTCTCTGTCAGAGTTCCCCCTTACATCAGGATCCTCATTAGAGTCCTCTTTTACATAAGGGTGCCCATCAGAGTTCCCCCTTACATCAGGATCTTCATCAGAGTTCCCCCTTACATCAGGATCCTCATTAGAGTCCTCTTTTACATAAGGGTGCCCATCAGAGTTCCCCCTTACATCAGGATATTCATCAGAGTTCCCCCTTACATCAGGATCCTCATTAGAGTCCTCTTTTACATAAGGGTGCCCATCAGATTTCCTTCTTACATCGGGGTCCTCCCTACATCAGGGTGCCCATCTGAGTTCCTCTTACATCAGACTCCCTTCTTACATTCTTACATAAAGGTCCCCCCTTCATCATTGTCCCTCCTTACATCAGGATCTCCCTCCGAGTCCCCCCTTACATCAGGATCCCCATGAAAGTCCTCTTTTACATCAGGGTGCCCATCAGATTTCCTCCTTACATTGGGGCCCCCCCTTACATCAGGGTCCCTATCAAAGTCCTATTTTACATCAGGATTCCCTTCAGAGTCCCCCTTATCTTAGATTCCCTCCTTACATCAGGGGCTCCCTCAGAGTTCCTCCTTACATTACAGTCTTTTTTTAGAGAGAATCTGAGCACTCCTCCCCCTTACATCAGGGTTCCCATCTGAGTCCTTGCTTATATAAGTGTCCCCATCAGAGCCTGCCCTTACCTTAGTGACTCCATCAGAGGGTCCCCCCCGACCCCCCCCCCCCCCAATTCCTTACTCTGTGTACATTAGGACATGCCAATGACCCTAGCTGCAAGCCGAAAAAAATTCAGTAGTGGGGCCATGGTTTTGAGACCCCTATTATAGAATAATAACTATTGTCATAAAATGAGGTCAATGATAGTGTGAAAATTAGTTTTTGAACTTGAAAAATGATATTGTTTTCTTGGTTTATCTGGCTTTTTAGGGATTCTCCTTTCTGAATCATTATCTGGACTTGCGTGGCCCTTGCCAGGAAACCTATTATAATATTGGCCGTGCCCTGCACCAGATGGGCCTGACGTACCTTGCTATTCATTACTACCAGCAAGCACTGGAGCTTCCACCACTTCAGCTAGAGGTACAATAATAAATGTATGCGGTGTAATCCCATAAACATATTATCATCATGTATTGGCCTTTGCCCGTACAATACCACAGTGGACCATTGAGTGCCACCACTATATTTTAGATGATTTCTCAGTGCTCGAAAAAGTCAACCCTTGGAGGTCATACCTAATCCACAGTTTTTAAAAAAATAAATTGGGACAGTACACAGCAAACAGGTATTTTGGCTTCCAAAGCGAACACGTAACGGGTTTCGGCTTCCAAAGCTTCCAGAGCTTTACTCGTAGCTCTCTTCAATCTAACACATAACGGGTTTCGGCTTCCAGAGCTTTACTCATAGCTCTCTTCAATCTAACACGTAATGGGTTTCGGCTTCCAAAGCTTCCAGAGCTTTACTCTTAGCTCTCTTCAATCTAACACGTAACGGGTTTCGGCTTCCAGAGCTTTACTCATAGCTCTCTTCAGTCTAAAACGTAATGGGTTTCGGCTTCCAGAGCTTTACTCATAGCTCTCTTCAATCTAACACGTAACAGGTTTCGGCTTCCAGAGCTTTACTCATAGCTCTCTTCAATCTAACACGTAATGGGTTTCGGCTTCCAGAGCTTCCAGAGCTTTACTCATAGCTCTCTTCAATCTAACACGTAACGGGTTTCGGCTTCCAGAGCTTCCAGAGCTTTACTCATAGCTCTCTTCAATCTAACACGTAATTTGGTTCGGCTTCCAAAGCTTCCAGAGCTTTACTCATAGCTCTCTTCAATCTAAAACGTAATGGGTTTAGGCTTTAAAAGCTTCCAGAGCTTTACTCATAGCTCTCTTCAATCTAACACGTAATGGGTTTCGGCTTCCAGAGCTTTACTCATAGCTCTCTTCAATCTAACACGTACTGGGTTTCGGCTTCCAGAGCTTTACTCATAGCTCTCTTCATTCGAACACGTAACGGGTTTCGGCTTCCAGAGCTTTACTCATAGCTCTCTTCAATCGAACACGTAACGGGTTTCGGCTTCCAGAGCTTTACTCATAGCTCTCTTCAATCTAACACGTAACGGGTTTCGGCTTCCAGAGCTTTACTCGTAGCTCTCTTCAATCGAACACGTAACGGGTTTCGGCTTCCAGAGCTTTACTCATAGCTCTCTTCAATCTAACACGTAACGGGTTTCGGCTTCCAGAGCTTTACTCTTTAATGCAACAACTATACTTTTGGGTAACATGCCTAAATGGGTAGTCGGCATTGTCCAGAGTTAGCAAGAAACATGACAGCACTGAGGGTTCTCCAAAAAGTTTCTTAGAGTTTGGGAATAAATAAGCTCCACCTGTTATAAGATATACACTCACCGGACACTTTATTAGGTACACCTTTCTAGTACCGGGTTGGATCTCCTTTTGCCTTCAGAACTGCCTTCATTCTTTGTGGCATAGATTTACCAAGGTGTTAGAAACATTCCTCAGAAAGTTTGGTCCATATTGACATGATGGCATCATGCAGTTGCTGCAGATTTATCGACTGCACATCCCTAATGCCAATCTACCACATCCCAATGATGTTCTATTAGATGAGATGTGGTAAGTGTGGAGGCCATTGGAGTACAGTGACTGGATCTGGTGAGTGTGGAGGCCATTGGAGTACAGTGACCGGATCTGGTGAGTGTGGAGGCCATTGAAGTACAGTGACCTGATCTGGTGAGTGTGGAGGCCATTGGAGTACAGTGACCTGATCTGGTGAGTGTGGAGGCCAGTGGAGTACAGTGACCTGATCTGGTGAGCGTGGAGGACATTGGAGTACAGTGACCTGATCTGGTGAGTGTGGAGGCCATTGGAGTACAGTGACCGGATCTGGTGAGTGTGGAGGCCATTGGAGTACAGTGACCGGATCTGGTGAGTGTAGAGGCCATTGGAGTACAGTGACCTGATCTGGTGAGTGTGGAGGCCAGTGGAGTACAGTGACCTGATCTGGTGAGTGTGGAGACTATTGGAGTACAGTGACCGGATCTGTTAAGTGTGGAGGACATTGGAGTACAGTGACCGGATCTGGTGAGTGTGGAGGCCATTGAAGTACAGTGACCTGATCTGGTGAGTGTGGAGGCCATTGGAGTACAGTGACCGGATCTGGTGAGTGTGGAGGCCATTGGAGTACAGTGACCTGATCTGGTGAGTGTGGAGGCCAGTGGAGTACAGTGACCTGATCTGGTGAGTGTGGAGGCCATTGGAGTACAGTGACCGGATCTGGTGAGTGTGGAGGCCATTGGAGTACAGTGACCGGATCTGGTGAGTGTAGAGGCCATTGGAGTACAGTGACCTCATTGTCATGTTGAAGAAAACAGTGGTGAGATAATTGGAGCTTTGTGACATGGTGCATTATCCTGCTGGAAGAAGCCATCAGAAGATGGGGACACTGTAGTCCTAAAGAGATGGACATGGTCAGCAACAATACTCAGGTAGGCCGTGGCGTTTAAACGATACAACTGGTATTAAGGGGCCCAAAGTGTGTCAAGAAAATTTCCTCGGCACCATTACCTTGCCTGGTAACCCTTCTCTATGGAATCCTACAGAGAAGCACTCCCCTTAAACATTATTTAAATGTTACACCACTAGCCTGAACCATTGATAGAAGGCAGAATGGATCCATGCTGTCATGTTTACACCAAATTCTGACCCTACCATCTGAATGTCGCAGCTGAAATCGAGACTCACCAGACCAGGCAATGTTTTTCCAATCTTCTCTTGTCCAATTTTGGGGAGCCTGTGGCAATTGTAGCCTCGGTTTCCTGTTCTTAGCTGACAGGAGTGGCTCCCGGTGTGGTCTTCTGCTGCTGTAGGCTATCTGCTTCAAGGTTGGATGTGTTGTGCGATCAGAGATGGTATTCTGCATACCGTGGATGTTATGATTGGTTTTTGAGTTACTGTTGCCTTTCTATCATCTGGAACCAGTCTGCCCATTCTTCTCTGACATCAAGGCATTTTCCTCCACACAATTGCGCCTCATTCTCTGTAAACCCGAGAGATGGTTGTGCCTGAAAATCCCAGAAATACTCAGACCAGCCCGTCTGGCACCAACAACCATGCCGCATTCAAAGTCACTTAAATCCTCTTTCTTCCCCATTCTGATGCTCGGTTCGACCTTCAGCAAGTCGTCTTCACCACGCCTAGATGCCCAAATGCATTGAGCTGCTGCCGTGTGATTGGCTGATAAGCAATTTGGGTTACCAAACAATTGAGCAGGTGTACCTAAAAAAGTGGCCGATGAGTGTATATATTTATGATATCTGTACGCTATAAGCAAATGCAAACGTGTAACAATAAATAAAAACTTTTTTCTCTTGCGTCCTCCGACAGTCGCCGCCCACTCATACAGTCTTCACCAATGGGGTATTGACTTCATCTCCACAGGAGTAACTAGGCACAAGACTTGTTAAAAACAAATCATTTACATAGACACACCCATGGGGGCTGTCCCACTGGTCCAATACCCCCTGCATCAGCCATCCCAACTCAGTTTGTCTTCTGCCTAGTTAAGGAGTAAGATAGGCTTCCCTGTGCTGGGGCTTCAGTCTCAGCCTTTTTTATGATTTTATTTGCTGCAAATGTATGTTTTCTTTGCACTACTAGCTGTTTATTTTGTCAGCGTTAGTTAGTCGGATCTTCGGATGAAGACAGCGTTTTGCGGAGCTCGGAGTCGGACTGGTCATCCTGGTTTTCCAGGACAGAGGGCCTGATGTAATCCCAGCCCGCCATCGAGCGTTTAGCAGGCTATGTGTTCGCCCTGGCCTCGCAAACGACCCATCCCTGTCCTCAGGGATGTGGCTACCTCGCCTGGACGTCTCACCCACGGTTCTCCGCGCACTGTTAGCGTCCTGCGTTTGTGGCTGACGGCACCCGCGCCATCTGAGGGTGGGCGGTTTCCCGTCCATGAGAGGCACCCCACGCCATTGAGTACAGGTAAGTACATTCTGTGTCGGGCCTCTGTCTGGGGCTCGCAGTCCTGTGTGTCTGTGCTATCCCCTCATGTCTGTGCATTTTTGGGCTCCTTGATCCCGGTCCCTGCGGGGGTTTTTTTCTCACAGCAAGTGCGCTGTGTGGGTCTGTGGGGTTCCCTCTCCTGTATCACTTTAGGGTGCTGTTTGGAGGAACAGACACGTGTGGCGACCACTGCGGGGTTAAACACCGCCGGTCCGCCATTTTAGGTGTGGGCAGCATGTCTGGCTTCACTGTGGGCGCTTATCAGCATGAATGTAGTGTGTTTTTGGCGCCTTGCGGCGCCATCTTGTGTCTGGCAAAACGTTAGTTCCGAGCACATGTCGGCGGCCATTTTACCGAAGCCTCCCATTACTTTCTATGGGCAACTATTTTTCCTTGGCCTGCAGTCTCAGTTTCAGTCTCTTGCGGTGACATCACTTCCTCCTTCTGCTCAGAGGAGATCGGCTGCGGTGGTAACACTTTGTGGGGGTCTGTCTGCTGTCCTTTTTGTGTGTAGAAATCCTTCTGGCTATCAGTTTATCCTGCTCAGGGGTCTGTTTGTCACAGTCTTGTAGCGGTGGGCTGCGGGGGTCCGCGGCGCATTTAAAGGGCCAGTACCTTTTTAAATAAAAAAAAAAAAAACAATAAAGAGAAATATTTTTTACCATGGAATCTCAGGACAGCAAATTTCCCTCAGCCTTAGTGGGGGATTCGGGTTCCTCTGAATCCTCGGCTCTGACTGCATTGTCTGCTGCAGTGGCGACTTTGGTGTCCAAAGTGGATATTCTGATGACTGAACGTGCTGACAGAAAAAGGCCTAGTTTTTCCTTGTCTTCTGATTCTGAATCTGACATGGTTGCCGTAGGTGGCGTGTCCCTTGAAGGGGAGGCGGAGGTTTCAGGGGTGGATGATTCCCCCCCTGGGACGGCCGAGGACCGCGTAGCTATGGATGCGCTGATTCTTGCCATTAAGGAAACACTACATTTGGAGGATGAGCCCAATCCTTCGGGAATTGTGTCCTCTTTTGGTACACACAGGACCCGCAAGGCGGTGCAGGTGTTCCCTTGCCCCGCGGAGTTTCAAACTACTGGGAATGAGCAATGGCGTCATTTGAAACGCACCTTCGTGGTGCCTAAGAAGTTTCAACTCCTTTATCCCTTTGCGTCTCCTACGGATTCGCGCTGGTGTGTGGCTCCTACTGTGGATCACACTGTGGCCAGATTAAACAAGGCCACTCTGGTACCCACCGAAGATTCTCCAGTGTTTAGGGATCCTACGGATAGTAGGATGGAATCCCTTGCCCGCCATGCCTACATGGTGGCGGGTTCCCTGCTAAAGCCTATTTTCGCCTCTGTCATGGCAACTCAGGCTGTGGCGGATTGGACTAAGGTGCTAAGACGCACCCTCGTGGATGAGGTCAGGGCCCTCAGGGACAACGAGTCCTCGTCGTTTAGGACCTGTATGTGGTCCCTGGGGTTGATGGTGTCAGCCTTCGAGGCGATACCATTTGCACAGTTTCACACGCGGTCTCTCCAAGCGGAGATATTGGCCAGATGGGACAGGCTTCCTCAGTCCTTGGACCTGAGGGTGTCTCTGAGTCAACAGACCAGATTGGATCTTTTGTGGTGGCTCCAGTCTCCGGCCGTGGCGGAAGGGAAATCCTTCCGGCCGTTGTTGTGGACAGTGCTTACCACGGATGCCAGCCTGTTGGGCTGGGGTGGAATAATGGGCAACCTGTCTGCCCAGGGCACTTGGTCGGTTGAGGAATCCTCACTCCCCATAAACATATTGGAATTGAGAGCGATCAGGCTGTGCCTTCTCCATTGGTCGGATCGTCTCCAGGGCCGTCCTATTCAGGTGCAGACAGACAATGCCACTGCGGTGGCTTACATCAATCACCAAGGGGGTCCAGGAGTGCCCGGGCGGCCCAGGAAGTGACCAGAATTCTGTCTGGGGCCGAGATTCATGTCCCGGCAATATCGGCAGTTCACATCCCGGGTGTGGAGAATTGGCAGGCCGATTATCTGAGCCGCCAGACCTTGGACCAGGGGAAATGGTCCCTGCACCCGGAGGTATTTTGAATGCTGTGTGCGAAATGGGGATCCCCGGATGTGGATCTGTTCGTGTCTCGGCTAAACAACAAGGTGGAAAGGTTCGTGGCAAGAACGCGCGATCCTCGGGCAGACGCCTCGGATGCGCTGGTGGTGCCTTGGCATCAGTATCATCTGATATACGCCTTTCCTCCGATTCAGTTGTTGTCCAGGTTCCTTCGCAGGTTGGCCTCGGAACCAACATTGGTGATTCTGGTGGCGCCGGACTGGCCACGCCGGTCCTGGTACGCGGACATCGTTCACCTGGCCGTCGAACCTCCATGGGCCGATTTTCCATCCTGCTTTACAGTCGCTGGCTTTAACGGCATGGCTGTTGAAAGCCAGGTCCTGAGAGACAGGAGTCTTTCCTCAGAGGTCATTCCTACCTTACTCAAGGCTAGAAAAGCCTCATCTGGTAAGATTTATTACCGAACATGGAAAGCTTATTTTGCCTGGTGTGAGTCCAGGGGCTTCTCTCCTCGTTCATACTCGTTGGCGAGGGTGTTGGCTTTCCTTCAGTCTGGCGTGGACCAGCACCTTGCGATGACCACGATTAAGGGCCAGGTATCTGCTCTGGCTGTCCTTTTCCAGCGCCCCTTGGCGTCTAATTCTTTGATTCGCACCTTCATTCAAGGTGTGCGTCATTTGGCCCCTCCTCGAAGGGTGCCCTTACCTCCATGGGACTTGAACTTGGTTCTGTCCGTGTTACAACGTTCCCCATTTGAAAACATCAGGAAAATCTCGTTGCCTCGTTGCTGTCTAAAAAGGTTGCCTTTATTGTGGCGATCACTTCTGCTCGCAGAGTGTCGGAATTGGCGGCTTTGTCTTGCCGCTCCCCTTACCTGGTGGTTCATAGGGATAAGGTGGTTTTGTGACCTAGCCAGTCCTTTCTTCCAAAGGTGGTCTCTGATTTTCACATTAATGAGGACATTGTTTTGCCTTCGCACTGTGCGAATCCTAAGCATCCTAAGGAGGTTACTTTGCATACCTTGGATGTTGTCAGGGCGATCAGGGTTTACCTGTCGTCAACTGAATCCTTTCGGAAATCGGATTCTCTTTTTGTCCTTCCTGAGGGACCTCAGAAGTGTATGGCTGCTCCTGCGGCGACCATTTTGAAATGGATCAGACAGACAATTGCACAGGCCTATTTATTAAAGGAACGGGTTCCGCCCTTCCCTGTCAGGGCGCACTCTACCAGAGCGGTGAGTACGTCCTGGGCCCTCCGGCATCAGGCTTCGGTGGCTCAGGTGTGCAAGGCTGCAACTTGGTCGTCTGTGCACACCTTTTCCAAATTCTACAAAATTGATGTTCTGGCATCAGCTGATGCCTCCTTTGGCCGCAAAGTTCTCTGTGCAGTAGTACCGTGAGGGGACCCTGGTTTTCTTGCGGGTCCCTGGCTGTTGGGGTTGTTTATCCCCTTGGTTATTTGCTTTCCTGGGTTGTTGCTCTTGTTGAGCCTTTTTTTTGTTACCCAGAGGGTTACCTTTCTAGTCATGTAAGGTTCCTTTCTCTGATGTGGGTACTGCGTTGCCTTTCTGACGGTTGCGCTCCCACCCCTCATGTCTACACTGCTTTGGGATGTCCCCATTAGTGAAGACTGTATGAGTGGGCGGCGACTGTTGGAGGACGTAAGAGAAAACGGAATTTTTGTAAAATCTTACCATAAAATTCCTTTCTCTGAGTCCTCCGACAGTCGCCGCCCCAGCCCCTCTATTGGGGTTCTTATAGACTTAACTGCTTGCTACCACACTGAGTTGGGATTGCTGATGCATGGGGGGTATTGGACCAGTGGGACAGCCCCCATAGGTGTGTCTATGTAAATGCTTTGTTTTTTAACAAGTCTTGTGCCTAGTTACTCCTGTGGAGATGAAGTCAATACCCCATTAGTGAAGACTGTATGAGTTGGCGGCGACTGTCGGAGGCTCCGAGAAAGGAATTTTACGGTAAGATTTTTTGTTTTCTTTTTTTTCTTTTCTGTTAATGAAAACTAACACTTATGTGGATGAGCATAGAAGGGGGGACGGTAAAAAAAAATTCCAAGTGGTCCATCAAGTCTACCTTTTTTTTTTTATATTCTTTATATTTTTAAACAAAGTCAAAGAGTACAAGTCAATGTTTGTCCCAAGCATGTGTGAATCCACTTACTATTGATTGACTCCTCTACCTCTGCTGGAAGTCTATTCCAAGCTTCGGCTTTCCAGCTAGCTCTTAGCCAATGAGGCCAGATGTTCCTACAGCTTGGAGCTCAGCCAGATGTTTCCTTCCTGTGTAAGTGGCAGCCATTGAGGCAGAACTATGCATTGTTGTCTAAAATTATCCCAGTCAATTATATATTATTATATTTTATATTCTACCTTTTTTAGGGGATTAATGATGATCAAGTGGACCTCAGGAGAGATATTGCCTTTAATCTTTCTCTCATTTACCAGAGCAGTGGCAACACAGAAATGGCTCGAAGGCTTTTGTATACTCATTGTACCATATAGTGTGTCTTTTTTTTTATTTTTTTATTTATGGTATGGAAATAAATCTTTTTGTATATAAAAATGTAAATTGTGTGCATGTGTGTTTGTTGAGTGATAGATATGCTAAAGTCGCTAGCAAGCTTGCTTCTACATTAGGGTCAATTAGACACTAACTAGTCCTAAATTGCGACTGATGAAGAACCGCAATATAATTTGATTTATTTATTAGAGGTACTTCTATAGTGCTGTCACTTTACAGAGCGCTTTACATATTTTTATTATACATTCACATCAGTCCCTGCTGCCCTCAAGGAGCTTACAATCTCAGGTCCCTAACACACATTTATACCTACACATACTAGGGTCAATTTGGACAGAGGACAATTAACCTACCAGCATGTCTTTGGAGTGTGGGAGAAAGCCGGAGTAACCAGAAGAAACCAACGCAGGCCTGGGGAGAACATGCAAACTCCAGGCAGGTAGCCAGACACCCAAGGAAGGAGTAGTATTGGGTAGTTGAAGGATGATCTTAAGCTAGACCATGATCCTTGTTCCCGTGTATCCTGATCCTGCATTTACTCTGACTTACCTACTTGGCTTGCCCCTGGACTTCCCTTTGCTTGACTCCTGGTTGTGACTTCCGCTTGTTGAAGGCCCTTGTTTCCACCATTTATGGCTCTGGCTTGGCTTCTGACTTCTCCATCATCTCCAACTATACTGGCCACCTGTGCATGACCTTGCCTTGGCTCCAGACAACGTCTTACTTATCCGCATCCTATTGCTTATCTGTGCATGACCTGGCCTTGGCTCCAGACAATGTCTCTCTTATTCGTATCCTATTGATCACCTGTGCATGACCTCGGCTTGGCTCCAGACAACGTCTCTCTTATCAGCATCCTATTGCTCACCTGTGCATGACCCCAGCTTGGCTCCAGACAACGTCTCTCTTATGCACATCCTGTTCCTCGGTTTGGCTGCAGACCTCTCTCTTATCCACAACCTATTGCTCACCTGTGCATGACCTCGGCTTGGCTCCAGACAATGTCTCTCTTATTCGTATCCTATTGATCACCTGTGCATGACCTCGGCTTGGCTCCAGATAACGTCTCTCTTATCCGCATCCTATTGCTCACCTGTGCATGACCTCGGCTTGGCTCCAGATAATGTCTCTCTTATCCGCATCCTATTGCTCACCTGTGCATGACCCCAGCTTGGCTCCAGACAATGTCTCTCTTATCCGCATCCTATTGCTTCCTGTGCATGACCTCAGCTTGGCTCCAGACAACGTCTCTTATCTGAATCCTATTGCTCACCTTTGTATGGCCTTGCCTTGGCTCCAGACAGTGTCTCTTATTCGCATCCTATTGCTGACATGTGCATGACCTCAGCATGGCTCCAGACAACCTCCTTCTAATCCATATCCTATTGCTTACCTGTGCATAACCTGGCCTTGGCTCCAGACAATGTCTCTTATTTGTATCCTATTGATCACCTGTGCATGACCTTGGCTTGGCTCCAGACAACGTCTCTCTTATCCGCGTCTAGTTGCTTACCTTTATTTGACCTTGGTTTGGCTCCAGACAACGTCTCTCTTATCCACATCCTGTTGCTCACCTGTGCATGACCCCAGCTTTGCTCCAGACAATGTCTCTCTTATCCGCATCCTATTGCTTCCTGTGCATGACCTCAGCTTGGCTCCAGACAACATCTCTCTTATCCGCATCCTATTGCTCACCTGTGTATGGCCTTGCCTTGGCTCCATACAACCTCTTTCTTATCGATATCCTATTGCTTACCTGTGGATAACCTCGGCTTTGCTCCAGACAGCGTCTCTCTTATTCACATCCTATTGCTTAGTGTGCATGACCTAGACTTGGCTCCAGACAACGTCTCTCTTATCTGCATCCTTTATATGGCCTTGCCTTGGCTCCAGACAATTTCTCCCTTGTCCACATCCTATTGCTCACCTGTGCATGACCTCCCCTTGGCTCAAGACAACATCGCTCTTATTTGCAGCTCTAGACAATGTCTCTCTCTTATCCACATCCTATTGCTTAGTGTGCATGACCTAGACTTGGCTCCAGACAACGTCTCTCTTATCTGCATCCTGTGTATGGCCTTTCCTTGGCTCCAGACAATTTCTCCCTTGTCCACATCCTATTGCTCACCTGTTCATGACCTCCCCTTGGCTCAAGACAACATCTCTCTTATTTGCAGCTCTAGACAACGTCTCTCTCTTATCCACATCCGATTGCTTAGTGTGCATGACCTAGACTTGGCTCCAGACGTCGTCTCTCTTATCTGCATCCTATTGCTCACCTGTGTATGGCCTTGCCTTGGCTCCAGACAATTTCTCCCTTGTCCACATCCTATTGCTCACCCGTGCATGACCTCCCCTTGGCTCAAGACAATGTCTCTCTTATTTGCATCCTATTGCTCACCTGTGTATGGCCTCTGCTTGGCTTTTGACCTCAACACCGCTAGCTTCTAGACCTTCCCTACCGGTCCTATCCTGCATTGTACTACTTCAGGTATTAACAGTTTTCTAGCTGCTGTGCCTCTGTGTGACTTTTCTGAGACTCCGATGTGCCAGCCAGGTTCCAACCCTACTGACTACCTCCAGGAGCAGCCATCAGCAATCTGGACCTTAGGCACCCATGCCTCTTTGTGCCTTCCATGCCCTGTCACCATATCCAGAGTTTTTATGATCCACAGAGCCACAAGGGAAGCCCTTTTTTCACTTCAGCCTCTAACCAGGTACACAACCTCTCTTCCTGGAATTTAAAGAGACCCTGTCCATTTACCCTTTAAGGCCAAATTGACATCGTTTGCACATAGCCCAACCCCCCAACTTACCCATCCAGCCTTGCATCCTTCCGGCTGGAGAATATTTACCTTTCTAAGTTGTGTTGACTAGTGGAGGAAGCTTAGACAGTGGGTTGACATCATGGAAACAATTTTGGTCTTGGGGTCTCTCCACTTTTCTGCTGGCTCACCTTGAGGAGACAAACCATCTGCATTGCCATGTGTACTTTCCTTGCTATTTTGTATGGTGAGATTGTATTGTTGGACCACTAGACCCCCATCCCAGCACATTCCTGTTGTTCCTTGCTATTGGGCTCAATCTGCAGATATCAGAGAGCAAGTCCCACACAATCAGGAGTCACTCTTTTTTGTATGGATGTGTAGGCAACTTCTCTGGGCAATGGTTTTCTGATCAAATAAAATCAAGAAATTCCTGCCTTTTTGGTCACACCCAGGCCGTAGATAGAAGTATCGCTAGTCTTGTGGGCAGGAGGGGTGGCTGCCCTGGGTGCAGTGGGGATTTGCGCTGGAAGGAGTGCTTTGAAGGGGGGGATTTGAACTAGGAGGGTGGGCTTGTGTTAGTAAGGGGTAAGGGAAGGGGATTTGTGATAGTAGGGATGATTAGGGTAATATGTGCTAGGAGGGGAAATTTTGGAGGGAGGATTAGTGCTAGGAGAGGGGATTTTGAGGGTAGAGGATTCATGCTCAGAGGGAAAATTTTGGAGGTAGAGGATTTGTGTTAGGAGGAGGGATTTGGAGAAACCGAGGACTTGAGCTGGGAGGGGGATATGTACTGGAAGAGGGGGAATTTTTCCTTGGGTAGAATTTTGGCTTGAAAAGGGAATTTAGCTTAGGGGGTAAGTGTGAAGATTAGTGCTCCGTTTTGTTAGTTTCTTTTTTTGGGGGGGGGGGGGTGGGTTTGCAGACACACAATTCTCATACATTTTGGGACTGAGGAGGGCGCCATTTGGCATTTTCTCCCTGGGCTCTAGATTATTTTGTCCCGGCACAGCTTGCATGCATAGACAACTCATCACCTCCTGGGGATATTATATACTATAAAGAAGATATACTTTTTGCCCAAATTCCTAATCATAGCTAGGATTCCTATCTACAATAGCCCTCTTAAAGGAACATGTAGTAGAACCAATGGGGCTTTGATATTATCCACTGTTTTACCTACAGCAGACAGATGATACAAGAGCGGATGTAGTTGGAAGCATCTTTACGTACATAGGGCCAATAAAAGATCTGGTCATTGGTTTTTATACATCGCTAGGTGTCCAGTGAGAGGGAGCTCACAAATGCTACTGGAAAATAGACCATAAAATCAACAGTTGCCCCAGTTCTCAAAGTGCCAGAGGGATTTGCTTCACTGTGCAATTGTCCCTTATGCCAGTTTACTTTGTCCTTTTTTGCAAGAGGCTTATCAGCTCAAAGTACTCAGAATTCAACTACAGAGAAGGCCTATGAGCCTGGACCATATCTGCCTTGTCATTTGATAGCTCTTCCTCTGTGCCGCACAAGAGGACAGTAAAGCTATGTGCTCTGGGCTCTATGCCAAAAGGCAAAACTGTCATTTCCTTACAATGTTCTACATAAGTATTATACACTATGGTTACTTGCACAAAATAATGCATGCATGTTTTTTACATCCTCATGCTATATGCAGTACCATTGGGTTAGGTACTTTGGGGAGCCGAAAAACTTCTGGGCGCTTTTCTGGCTACTGGGTGACTAACCTGTCCAGTTCAGTTCCCAACAATACATTAATTAATACACTGCGCCAAAAAATTAAAGGAACACATTTAATCACGGTATAGCATCAAGTCAGTTAAATTCCTGGGATATTAATCTGGTCTGTTAAGTAGCAGAGGGGGTTGTTAATAATTTTCTGCTGCTTTGGTGTTAATTAAATTAACAACAGGTGCACTAGATGGGAAACAATGAGATGACCTTCAAAACAGGAATGGTTTTACAGGAGAAGGCCACTGACCTTTTCTTCCCTACTCATCTTTTCTGACGGTTTTAAAATAGTTTTGCATTTGGATGGGGTCAGTGTCACTACTGGTAGTATGAGGCCATACCTGGACACTATAGAGGTTGCACAGTCAGTCCAACTCCTCCAGGATGGCACATCAAAATGTGCCATTGCCAGAAGGTCTCAAGAGCACAGAGGAGATTCCAGGAGACAGGCAGTAACTCCAGGAGAGCTGGACAGGGCCATAGAAGGTCCTTAACCCATCAGCAGGACCGGTATCTGCTCCTTTGTGCAAGGAGGAACAGGGTGAGCACTGCCAGAGCCCTACAAAATGACCTCCAGCAGGCCAATAGTGTGAATGTCTCTGACCAAACAATCAGAAACCGACTTCACGAGGGTGGCCTGAGGGCCCGACGTCCTCTAGTGTGCCTTGTTCTCACTGCCCAGCACTGTGGAGGTCGATTGGCATTTGCCATTAAACACCAGAATTGGCAGGTCTGCCACTGGCACCCTGTGCTTTTCACAGATGAGAGCAGGTTCACCCTGAGCACATGTGGCAGACGTTAAAGGATCTGGATAAGATATAGAGAATGTTATGCTGCCTGTAACATCATTCAGCATGACCGATTTGTCGGTGGGTCAATGGTGGTCTGCAGAGGCATATCCATGGAGGGACACACAGACCTCTACAGGATAGACAATGGCACCCTGACTGCCATTACGTATCGGGATGAAATCCTTGGACCCATTGTCAGACCCTACGCTGGTGCAGTGGGTCCTGGGTTCCTCCTGGTGCATGACAATGCCCGGCCTCATGTGGTGAGAGTATGCAGCCAGTTCCTGGAGGATGAAGGAATTGATACCATTGAATGGCCCCCATGCTCGCCTGACCTAAATCAAATAGAACACCTCTGAGACATGGTTTCGGTCCATCCGACACCACCAGGTTGCACCTCAGTCTGTTCAGGCGCTCAGTGATGCCCTAGTCCAGATCTTTGAGGAAATACCCCATGACAGGTGATCTCATTAGGAGCATGCCCTGACGTCAACTTTTTTGAAATGCGTTTTTTTCTGGACAGTTTTGTCTTTCACTGGTAAAATAAACACCATTAAAATTCTTGACTGGTCATTGCTTTGTCAGTAGGCAAACGTACAAAATCAGCAGGGGATCAAATACTTTTTTCCCTTAACTCTATATTCACATGGGCTGCTCAGATGTGATAGGGAGGAAATTCTCAGCATAGAAACTCTCTGAAAACTGAGCATGTGCAGTAGCTGCCAACACTGCTCTGCAAAATCCCCAGCTGCAGTGGGGACATGGGACAGAAGGGGGAAATAGAGAGCAGCAGGATCAACCAGGTTTTTGTTTGCAGAAAATGAATCTCAGTGACTAGGTTAGTATGAACAGCATGGAATACACCATTTATTAAATGTTTTTTATGATGTGGTTTTAGTGACACTTTAAGATGACCCTCTGCAAGCTCTTTGCAAGCGCCAATTGTGTGAAACCCTTTCTAAATATGAAGTGTCTTGTTTTGGGAACAATAAATATGTTCCAAAGTAACTGTCTTCTTTTTTAACTAGTTTTGTGTATCAAACGACGAGAAACAAAGAACAGCCGGGAGTGTGGGCTATCGAGATATAGCAGCAGTCAATCCAAAAAAACATCGTAAAGAACGATAACGTCATTATCAGCACATGCACAGTCTATCAGCTAATGACAGGATGCATCTTCTGTTACTAGTTCAAGTTTCCGAGATACGGTTGGGGATTTCTCATCATTGTCATCCTTCATTGTAAATGATGAAAACCACTATTTTATTTCATTAATAAAGCAGTAGACAGAGCCATGCTTGCATGCAAAGTGCCATAAATCATGGCAGCCAAGCCGGTCAATGGAAGAAATGTTTTGGTTGGCTCCTATAGGTTAACAAACTTTACCAACTAAAATTTCTCGTTTCCATTTCACATTTAGGCAATTTACAGCAATATGTATATACAGTGGGGAAAATTAAATATTTAATACCCTGCAGATTTTGTAGGTTTGCCCACTTACAAAAGAAATGAAGGGTCTATCATTTTTATCATTGGTGTATTTTAACCACTTTACCACCGGAGGATTTTGCTGTCTTACGTCTGGGCCACTTTTTGCGATTCGGCACTGTGCAACTTTAACTGACAATTGCGCTGTCATGCAACGCCTTACCCAAACTAAATTTACGTCCTTTTTTTCCCACAAATAGAGCTTTCTTTTGGTGGTATTTGATCACCTGTGCGATTTTTACTTTTGCGCTATAAACAAAAAAATAGCGACAATTTTGAAAAAATAACAATATTTTTCACATTTTGTTATATGAAATTCCCCCCCAAAAAAATGTAAAAATCAAAATTTTTTATCATTTTAGGCCAATTTGTTTTCTGCTACATATTTTTGGTAAAAAAAAATCGCAATAAACGTATTTTGATTGGTTTGCGCAAAAGTTATTGCGTTTACTAACTAAGGGAAAGATTTCTGTCGTTTTTGGTGTTTTTTTTTTTAACGAGTAATGGCGGCGATCTGCGATTTTTTTTTTTTTGCAGGACTGCGACATTGCGGTGGACAGATCGGACCCTTGACTGACATTTTTGACACTTTTGGGGGTACCAGTGACATTACTACAGTAATCAGTGCTATAAATATGCACTGTTACTGTAAAAATTACACTGGCAGGGAAGGGGTTAATTTTATTGGAGAGGGAGGGGTTAATGTATGCCTGGTGCTTACTGACATGTGTGGGGGGAGGTGACTGAGTGACACAAGGACAGATCGCAGGTTCAGCTATGCTGAACCCTGCAATCTGACACTGCCTGTCACTTAGGAGATCCGCCCGCTTTGTTTACACAAGCGGGCGGATCTCCAGACTCGATTCCCCGACGATCGGGGAAGAGCAGCGGCGATCGCCGCTGCTCTTCCCCTGGCCCGACTCCCGCTGTGACTGAATACAGCGGGAGCGAGCCTCCGGCGGCACGCGCGGGCCACCGAGAAGGGAGAGTGTCTGCCGACGTAGGTCTACATCGTCAGACCTACAAGAGCCACTTTGCCGCAGTAGAGCTCTAGTGAGCAGCGGTAAAGTGGTTAAATGATAAAGTCAGAATATCAACCAAAAATCCTGAAAAAACACGATACATATGTTATAAATTGAGTTGCATGTATTTGATGCCCAAGCAAACCATGACTTAGTAGTTGGTGGAGAAACCCTTGTTGGAAAGCACAGAGGTCAGACGTTTCTTGTAGTTGGTGACCAGGTTTGCACACATCTCAGGAGGGATTTTGGTCCACTCTTCTTTACAGATCTTCTCTAAATCCTTAAGGTTTCTTGGCTGTCGCTTGGCAACTTGAAGTTTCAGCTCCCTCCATAAATTTTCTATAGGATTATGGTCTGGAGACCCTAAATTGCGTCTTCTTGAGCCCACTCCTTTGTTGCCTTGGTGGTATGTTTTGGGTTATTGTCATGCTGGAAGACCCATCCACAACCCATCTTCAGTGTTCTGGTTGAGGGAAGAAGGTTCTCATCCAAGATTTTACAATACATGGCCCTGTCCATTGGTCCCTCAATATGGCAGAGTTGGTCTGTACCTTTATCAGAGAAACCCTAAAGCATATTGTTTACAGCTCCATGCTAGACTGTAGGGATGGTGCTCTTAGGGTCATAGTCAGCATTTTTCTTCCTCTAAACACGGCGAGTCACCCTCCTCAAGAAGGCACATGTAGAGTCATGTCAATGAACATCTAAATGATTCAGAGAAGGATTAGGAGAAAGTGCTGTGGTCAGTTGAGACCAAAATTTTGCTCTTTGGCATTAACTTAACTTGTCGTGTTTGGAGGAAGAATGTCCTATTGATATGCCTGTATTGGAGTCCATGATCAAACCAGAAAGGCTGGTCGTTGTGGAGTTATGGTGTCTGTTCCTTAGAGATTTCTCCTTTTGACCATCATTCTGGAATTTCTGTATTTTTGAGTGTTTGACTCATTGCTGCTGGCATTTAAGTCCATATATTCCAGTAAGCGTGTTCACGCTCTCTCTCCTGGCTGGTGGATGCACGTGTCATGGGGACTCCTTAAGTGGACACTGGTTGTCTTCGATGACCACTGCTGGAACAGATCCTGTTCCTAACTTGCTATGTCTGGACTGTTTTACCACACAGTTATTGTTTCATTTTTACCGTTCCCCATTCATGGATTTTTCTATTTTTGGACTTCTTGCACAGATTGTACTTTCTTGCACATTGCACTTTATTTGATTTCTGATATTTTCATTTTATAAATCTACAGTATTTACTTATGTCATTGCAATTTATTTCACATTTAGCGCTGCACGTTTTTATCCTTTGATCTCTATACAATGTTCTGTTAAATTGTAGTGCTAGCAGCTGTCTTTACACGACATTAGCGTAATAATTTTATATGATTTTCCAGTAGGAATACCTACTGACTTTACTAGGAATAGCTTTGAGGGCCCATTTTCTTGCCACGTTGCTCTTTTGGGACTGCTCCAGTAGAAGTCCAATGACGAAACGTACGTAGGGCGGTACTCTACGTGTCACTTCTGGTCTGCATTCTGCCATTCCATTGGAGTGCGGAAGGCCCTGCAACATACTGCTGAATCAATCAACCTGAACCGTGAGTTTTTACTACTTGCCTACTTGTTTGATTGTACTTACTACACTATGGGGATCTTCTCTCTGTGTTTGAGCACCTAGATGGGACTTGTCGATCCGCGAGGATTCCAGGAACCCCGGCTCAGTAATCACGGCTTGGACCCCATCCACCCCTGTGTGGAATTACATCCACTCTCGTATCATTTACTGCCATTTAGGGTGGAAATTAAGGGTGAGTGCTACATCTAGTGGACACCTTAGTAACAGGCACCTATGTTCCTTGATACTCACCTCCACACTTTATCAAGGACATTAGTCCAGCACAAATATTTTTTTTATATTTTTTGTATAGGGGGCCCCTCTCTCCCCCTTTTTCCTCACTATACCATTTATTGGCACTTTTTTTCATTTTTTATCATTCAAGATTCTGGTGCACATCCTTGTTTTGATACATTCTGTTACACTTCCCAAAAAAAAATGTATATTTTTTTGCACTTAGTGATATTAGCTTTATTTTCTCACAGCACTTCAAGCATTTCTGGGGCGTACCACATTTAGCCCATTTTTTGTCTCTGCGATTTTGTTTCTGCGTTTTTGCACTCTGCACGTTATTATTATATAATGTCTCACCATTTATATGTTTTATAATAAGATCACTTTGTAGCATCTTGGCACATCTATAATACCAGGTAGCGCCGTTTCCAACCTCTCCTTTTTTTCCCAAACATTGTTGGCTACTAATTTTTTAGGGGCTGGTTGGTGGCAGCTTCTACACCTATATACATTTGTCTCCATCACTCCATAGCGCTGGTCACCCCCCATTCATACCCTTTTGGGACTATGTTCTCCTTTTGGTGGGACATGGGCTGGGGGGTTACCGAGAGGGAACATCTCACCGTGGTTTGGTAAACGCAGATATGGAACTGTTGGCATCTGTGTAACTTTAACCAACTGTCACTCCAGCCCCGTCCACAGAACATGTCGCTTTTTGGATCATATCATTTGGGGGTCCAGGGCTATCAAATGGTATCCCTGGATTGCCACCACTTCCTTGGGATCACCCCAAAAAGAACTATCATTGTAACATATGGCTTCCTATATATAATGTATTCCTATGTACGCGCCACACTGTGTGAGGTGGGCATTGTCTGTGATAATGTGATCTGCGCTTATCTGATGGTTTTCTGTATAAATTAAGTGTGTTCATCTAGTAAAGGAGTTCTTCTTGTTTACTCCAAAAACTGGTGTTGTTTAGTTCTTTAAGGTAGCTGCAAACTATAGTCACTTGCCTCGTGTTCCAGAGCTTGGGGAGCAGCTTTTTGGTGGAGATACCCAGTTAGGTCCACCACAATGGGTTCAAGTTCATCACAAAGGGGACCTTTCTCCTATTCCATGAAATAGTGTTGTATAATCTGCGCATCGGATATCAGTCTAGAATGGTTTTATATATGGACACTACCAGGGCCGGCCTTTGTGGGGTGTGCGAGCTGTGCGTCCGCACCGGGCGCCATGGGCAACAGGGGCGCTGTGCAGCCATCACAGCTCGCAGATGATCAGGCCGCACAGCGGGAGGTAAGCGGCGACCGCGGCCTGGAGAAGGTTAACACAGGTCGCGGCTGCCGCTTACTTCCCGATGTGCGGCTGTGCCTCGGTCTCCTAGCTGCAGGGCTGAGCTGTGTATCTCTGATGTAAGGGGGGGGCTCTGTGAGGGTCTCTGATGTAAGGTGGGCCTCTGTGAGGGGTCTCTGATGTAAGGTGGGCCTCTGTGAGGGGTCTCTGATGTAAGGGGGGCCTCTGATGTAAGGGAAGCCTCTGCGAGGGTCTCTGATGTAAGGGGGGTATCTGATGTAAGGGGGGCTCTGATGTAAGGGGAGCTCTGTGAGGGTCTCTGATGTAAGGGGGGCCTCTGTGAGGGTCTCTGATGTAAGGGGGCTCTCTGGTGGGGTCTCTGATGTAAGGGGGGCTAAGTTATTAGTGATCATAAAAAAGGTGGGCCTCTGTGAGGGTCTCTGATGTAAGGGGGCTCTCTGGGGGGTCTCTGATGTAAGGGGGGCTACGTTATTAGTGAACATAAAAAAGAAAAGTCAAAGTGCAAGAAAATGTGCGGGGGGGTGGTCTCGCTCGCGCGCGGTGGGGGGGGGAGCCACAGGATTAGCTCACACAGGGCGCCTGAACACCTAAGGCCGGCCCTGGACACCACTATCGGTGCAAAAAAGTGCCCCTCTGTCCACAACCTCTCCAACAGTCAGCTGAAACCGAGGGATAGTCTTTTGACAGCCTCTTTGGGGGCCTTGTAGTACCATCTAACTAGAAATTTGTAACCGAATTTCAACGATGTGGATTTAAAGGGGCCCACAGGATATCTAAATGAAGTATATTCGCACATGAATCACCTATGATTTTTTCACCTTTTATATCTTTCACCTTTTAAACTATAAAACAAAGACTATTGTCTCACAAAGCATGTATCCAATATTTCTTTTCAGTAGTTCATAAGGGCGCGTCAAACGGGATGTCTGAAGTCTACTGACTTTATCACCGCTTTCCAAAGCTTCCTGTAAGGGCAGAAAACACACATTGTTTGGGCTGATAAAGCGTTTTCAATCATTGTCCCAGAGAAGCTTATTTTAGGTTTCCCGAACGCAATTGACTTATTTTATCTGTAGAAGACAAAAATTCAGAACTTTTTGTGAATGAAAGAAAATTGTATTCATTTTGGGAAACTGAACACGGAGCAGCCAAAACGATGAAAGGAAATTATTCAATAAATGTGAATGTGGTTCAAGAAACTTTCACCAGTAATATCCATCAAAATATATTCACCTATCCCCTTTCTCTATGAGAGATGGTGCTTTAAATGGGCCATTAAACCCAAGGCCTGTAAGAGGGGCTCCCAGTCATGACTTACTGCGATTGTCTTGACGTCATCGGCAGCCCATCCAACCATCAATGGGTTTTTACAGGTTCTCAAATAACAAGCATATTATCCCCATGATGGCTCCTTTGAGGACCGTGACCTCCAAGGCATTAGCAGCGACTAACTCTATCAACTCTATTTCCCTGTAGTTGATACGCTTGCCATTTTTTATTCCTTTAACGTAAGGATTTGAGGGACAAAGGCCAAATTATAATGTCTAGATGACTGGGTCATAGCAACTCCAAAACTGCAGCTCTTGTGGGATGTTCCCAGTCTGCAGTGGTCAGGACCAACCAAAAGTTGTCCCAGGAAGGCAAATTGGCGAAAGGGTCATGGGCAGCCAAGGCTCATTGACGGAGGTGGGGAGGGAAGGCTCATTGATGCACATGAAAAAAGGAGGAATTGGTCTGGAGCCATCTGTACACCACCTCCATCCCGAAACAACAAGGGAAGAGAAAATTGGCCCGTGGGACTTTATATTAGGTGGGTACATGTGATTGGAAATAACAAAAAAATATATGAGTAATTGAAAAAATATATATTGATCTTTATTGCAAAAAATGCCAGGGACAATCATAAGATAATACACTTCATTAGGAATCTTGAAATACATGTATCACATATAATACATATAAATATTCATGGGAGTACAGAACATCTTGATTGCAGAGATAAAAAACATATTGTATAATGTTAACGTAGCGTATAAGTATCATGCATCTATTCTGACGTGTTTCGCGAGTCACTGCTCGCTTCTTCAAGAGAGAATGCATTGAAAAAAATGATAAATCTGAAAAAACGAAAAAAAAAATAATTGTAATATGACTCAAACACGTATTGTTTGGAAAAAATTTTTGTAAGTGATGGGAAACTCAATGGGAGTACCCAATACTCACACTTCAGTAAGCTGGAATCAAGGAATGGATTTCCGTGTGGTAGCAGTGGTGTAGGTCTGGCCCGGGAGCTGAAGGGTCCCAGCAGACGACAATGCAACGGAGTGGCCCATGGGAGGTAAGTGACAAATGTGTGGAGTAAACCATAGGCCTTCCATGTCTGTCCTAAAAATTACGGGTATAAATAATGTATATAGTATATAGTATATCATGTATGTAGAACGAAAACTGCGTAAAGAAATAATCAGATATTATGCACAGTGCAGGAAGGACTAGTATGATTGGTACAGTGAAGTGATGAGGAATGTGTCAGTGAGTGAAAGCTGTGAAAGAGGTGAGTGAATAGGGTGTAGAGAAAAGAAAGTGACAATGAGTGAAAGAAAGTGTGAGAGATGGGGGTGGTGCAAAGGGAAATACCAAAAGAAAAGGCAGAGCTGACATCCAGCAATGGAGCAACTACAGTGATTATATAAAGTGAGGATGTGGGATAGTATGTGAAGAGTGCCGGAGACCCACAAGATAGGGGATGAGAGAGAATAGTGCGATTATGAGGAAAGTACTTACCAAGTGGAGTAAATGAAAAACAAGTGACGTGTGTGGGATAAGAAAGGAAAGAGTACCAAAAGTCATCCTATCCATGGGCATAGTCTGCCGATGTCGTCTGTGGGGCCCTAACGTCATACACCGGGTGGAGCAGAGACAAGCATCTGCAGCCTCGTGGGGGAGAGGACGCAACGATGCGGACCTCCCCCATCTATAACCCGTAGATGTATAGCACGTGGACGTAATGACGGCGCGCATGGGCGCCGGCGTGACGTCGGGTGTGCGGCATGACGCCGATGTAGGGGTGGACCCGTCCGACTGAAAAGAAGGGCGGGTGCAGCAAGGGAGGAGGCTCCTCCCTCTTTCTACATCGCAGCTCCTGGGGCACAGGCATCCACCAAGCCAGCCAACATAGATCCCTCCAAGAAACCAGTGTATTTGTGACCTTCCTCTGAAGACATGCAGATCCATTCCAAAAGATTTAACACAAGGATAAGGATCAGCTAGGCGCTTCTGAACGGAGAAAATTTGGGAATATAAGAGGAAAGAGGGTCCAGTGTCCAGCTTGACAGCCGAGTGGTGGAGATTTTTGAAGGATCTTTATTCACCGTGGTCTGGTGAGTTTTGAGTATAGGGGGGGGGAGCACAAAGCGGTGGTGGTAATCTGGTGTTGCAGTCAGGATCTCTCACACCCTTACCTCACCTAAAGGACTGTGTATAACCCACTTGCTCTAGGACCGGAATACCCATCTGTATGATGAAGGACTTGTGTTAATTCACCAAAGTTCGTTTTATAGCGCTGCTAGTGTTTGAATATATTTTATTGACCATTCAATATCCTCAGACACCTTTGTTCGATTTAAAGATCAATATATATTTTTTCAATTACTCATATATTTTTTTGTTATTTCCAGTCACATGTACCCACCTCACATAAAGTCCCACGGGCCAATTTTCTCTTCCATTGATGCACATGAAGAGCAAAGGCTGGCCTGTGTAGTCCAATCCAATAGAAAAGCTACTGTAGCTCAAGTTGTAAAAAAAAAAGTGAATACTGGTTCCGCTAGAAAGGTGTCAGAACACACAGAGCATCACAGTTTCTTGTGTATGGGGCTGTAAAGTCACAGACTGGTCATAATGCTCATGCTGACCCGTGTCCACAGCAAAAAGTGCCTACAGTGGGCAGGTGAACATCAGAACTGGAGCATTGGTAGAAGGTAGCCTGGTCTGATGAATCCTGTTTTCTTTTGCATCATGGGGTTGGTCGGGTGTGGGAGTAAGTTACCTGTAGAAGAGATGGCCCCACAATGCAGTAAGGTAATAAGGCAAGCTGGCGGAGGCAGTGTGATGCTTTGGACAATGTTCTGCTGGGAAACCATGGGTCCTTCCATTTCTGTGAATTTCATTCAAAATTCATAATTTATTAATCAAAAATGTTAAACTATCAAGATAATCGCATATGTAGTCTTAACATGTGTCTTGTTGTTCTGAAACGGGCAAAAGGCGATACATGCTGGGAGTTGATACCGTGATACCGCTATGGAATTAAGAACAAGACAAGACACATGTTAAGACTACATATGCTTTTACCTTGTTATGTTTTTAATGATAATATTCTTTTCTCCAAGTCTACACCATAAAGACTCTCCTGCCTCTCCTCCTATTTTTCATGCACCCCAGGTCATTCCTTGGTTCCCTAACTTTCTCCCTCAGTTATACCCCATTTGACCCCTGATGACCACCACCACACAAAAACTTTTTTTAAGATGTTTGAGCACAGGGGACCTTAGAAAACCACTAGATTGTATTGCACACAAATTTTCCCCTGATGAAATCACGTGGCGTGTGACGTAACGCGTAGGGCCGAGCCTGTAGGAGCGTGGACCAGAAGTGACGTCATACCAGGAAGAACGGTAACCCTGATATGCTTGTATAATTTTTATTCATGTAAGCAGCATTTTTTTAAAGCATATTACACTATTGTACTATCCTCTCTGTCCCTGCCTCTGTATATGAGTATGTTCTAGTGCATGAGCCGCACGTTCCTAAAGCCCCCATTACTAAGAAGCATGATCTAAAGTGGACGAGAGCGCCCTGGTGAGTGCCATGCCATACTACTTGGGATCTTGGAATGCCAATCTGACGAGAGAGAAGAAGCTTGCTGGATATTACTATACATGCGTGTATACTACACCATTAAGGTGAGAGCACTGTGGTGATTGGGAAGAGGCTTGAAGATGTTTTTAAGTGGAAGTCACATATATTTCACATTTATGAACTGTAGTTACATTGTTTTATTATTGGACTATTTATCATTGTTTGAATACCATTTTTGGTACTCTCACTGTATTCTCAAAAGTATTGGGACCACCCTCTTTACACACATGAACTTTAATGGCATCCCAGTCTTAGTCCGTAGGGTTCAATATTGAGTTGGCCCACCTTTGCAGCTATAACAGCTTCAACTCTTCTGGGAAGGCTGCCCACAAGGTTTAGGACTGTGTCTATGGGAATGTTTGACCATTATTCCAGAAGCACATTTGTGAGGTCAGGCACTGATCTTGGACGTGAAGGCCTGGCTCATAGTCTCTGCTAATTCATCCCAAAAGTGTTCTGTTGGGTTGAGGTCAGGACTCTGTGCTGGCCAGTCAAGTTCCAACACCCCAAATTCGCTCATCCATGTCTTTATGGACCTTGCTTTGTGCACTGGTCCAAGTCATTTGGTGGAGGGGGATTATGGTGTGGGATTGTTTTTTACAGGGGTTGGGCTTGGCCCCTTAGTTCCAGTGAAGGTAATTCTTAAGGCATCAGCATACAAAGACATTTTGGACAATTTCATGCTCCCAACTTTGTGGGAACAGTTTGGGGATGGCCTCTTCCTGTTCCAACATGACTGCGCACCAGTGCACAAAGCAAGGTCCATAAAAACATGGATGAGCGAGTTTGGGGTGGAGGAACTTGACTGGCCTGCACAGGGTCCTGACCTCAACCAGATAATACACCTTTGGGATGAATTGGTGTGGAGACTGTCTTTTCGTCCAACATCAGTGCCTGACCTAACAAATGCGCTTCTGGAAGAATGGTTAAACATTCCCATAGACACACTCCTAAACCTTGTGGACAGCCTTCCCAGAAGAGTTGAAGCTGTTATAGCTGCAAAGGGTGGGTCAACTCAAAATTGAACCCTACAGACTAAGGCTGGGATGCATGTAAAGGCAGGCGTCCCAAAAACTTTGGGAATATAGTCCGGACCTCAACTCGATAGAACACCATTGGGATCGAATTGGAGCGTAGACTGCCTTTTCGTCCAACATCAGTGCCTGACCTCACAAATGTGCTTCTGGAAGAATGGTCACACACTCCTAAACCTTGTGGACAGCCTTCCCAGAAGAGTTGAAGCTGTTATAGCTGCAAAGGGTGGAGCCAACTCAATATTGAACCCTACGGACTAAGACTGGGATGTCATTAAAGTCCATGTGTGTAAAGGTAGGCGTCCCAATACTTTTGAAAATATAATATATTAATGGTGATACACTTCTTATTAAATGAAAATATGTATATTCTTGGTAGCGCTATTTTGTTTTATATTGCAC
This sequence comes from Pelophylax lessonae, assembly GCF_965119305.1. NCBI lineage: Eukaryota > Metazoa > Chordata > Amphibia > Anura > Ranidae > Pelophylax > Pelophylax lessonae. Next base: position 288,339,844 of record NC_138774.1, read on the forward strand.
TAAGAGCTGTGAATAGTGGAAATGTTCTTCTATTGACCGTTTTTAAGATGATTTCCATTCAAAACTTAGAGAGAGCAACTGACTTAAAAAAGAAAAACCGTATTCAGGAAAAGTAAGGGTAATATATGGTAATAAAACTTTTTTAAATGGATGTTGCTTAGCCACAACAAAACATAGCAAATAACTCAGAGCCAGACATTAACCACAGATATTGGAACCATCTGCAGAACATCAGGAGAAGACCCAACACAGGACCTTGTTTATTAGTCACTGGAGCTCGTAGTAGTGCGTCTGGGTTGCTGCCTGCAGTTTAAGTGATTTGGTGTTGATATCTTTGAACGACTCTAATACATCAAGACAAATATATACAAAAAAGACAGAATAACATGTACAATTTAAACAGAAACCACAAACCTGCTATCTTTCCGTGATGTGTTGGTTCTGTGCAAGACTAACAATTTATTATCTGTGAAATGTTAACCCATCTTCATAAAACACGGGATGGGACACTGAAGGCTAGACTAACAAATGAGGCAATAAATAGTACATCGCTAAGAAAAGTAAAACAAATATCCTAAATCGCCATGAAAAGTCCACGGTCTACCAGGGAGAAGCCAATATAACCTATAAAAATAAACACTAACCTGGTTTTTACGGCACAAGCCAAAGACTGGAACCAACAAATTTGAGGTACGACCATCCAAGGCTAGCCTCTTGACAAACACCATGACGTTTCAAGACCACACAGGAATAGGAGCTGCTCCCTCAGTTTTACCACATTTGACCCATGAGGACCACCACAACACAAACACAAATTATTTTAAGATATTTGAGCACAGGGAACCCTAGAAAACCACTAGATTGTATTTCACTAAATTAAACGAAATCACGTGGTGAGTGACGTAACGTGTAGGGCCGAGCCTGTAGGTGCATGGACCAGAAATGACGTCATACCAGGAAGAACGGTAACCCTGATATGCTTGTATTATTTTTATTCATGTAAGCAGCATTTTTTTAAAGCATATTACACTATTGTGCTATCCTCTGTGTCCCCGCCTCTGTATATGAGTATGTTCTAGTGCATGAGCCGCACGTTCTGAAAGCCCCCATTACGTAAGCCTAGTACATACGCAATGATTATCGGCCGACCGATCGTCCGTCTTTTGTCCAGAGTGGTGTTTTGTTGGTTGGAATGTGCCTAGACTGCACACGAATTTTCTCGCCTGACAAAATTCTACTTCAGAAGTGATGTCATGTGTTGGGTTGCTTTCTTTGTGTTCTTTCTTCTCTGACCATGCCCAGTCTTGCTCATCAGATTTTTCCCTGTCGAAATCTGTACTGACTGCACGAAAATCGGCCGTGTTTTGACGGCGGACAAAAATTTTATAGCCTGCACACCAGATTTTTTTCGGCCGAAAAGTCGGAGTCGGTTGTCGGAAGCATCATACTAACAAGCCGAAAATCGGCAGATCGGTCCTCGGGCGAAAATTCCCTGCCAATTTTCGACGCGTGTGTACGAGGCTAAAGAAGCATGATCTAAAGTGGATGAGAGCACCCTGGTGAGTGCCAGGCCATACTACTTGGGATCTTGGAATGTCAATCTGACAAGATGGCGGGTAGTTTAATTAATGTGTCCAAAAAGAAAAGTAAAGAAGATGATGAGCAGACATAGGCTGCTGTGCATTGCACTCGACGAGTAAGAACACACGCCAAAAATTAGTTGAATGTAGCCGAAATTGAAGCACCACACACTGTGAAGAGGATTAGATAGAACTTTATTCCAATACAAGTCAGGGGGACAATCCAAAACCCAGCCAACGAGTTTTTGGGGTCCAAGAGCGCCCCCCCCTTTATCAAGGCCTGTGCTTGCAATGACACTGGAATCATTAACATTAAAGGTCCAGTTTACTTCTAGTTCGTAGCCCATGGACCTCCGAAACACATTGGATCATTTTTTAATTGTCCACCTGATTTTTTTTGTGTAGCACTGCCCCCTAGGGAGCTGCTGAGTGTGGATTCCCCTGTGTTACCCATAGCAACAGTCTGTAAAACTTATCACTTTAAGACTTGGCTCAGACCATGAACAGTCCAGGGGATTTGGTTTTTGTGTTTTATTTTAGAACTTGGGTGGGATAAGAGCCCGTTCACATCGCGTCGCGGTCCATTGATTAGCACTGGACCCGCTCTAATAGGAGCGACACAAGTCGCTCTGACTTAGAAAAAGGGTCCTGTACTACTTTGGGGCGACCTGGAGGCAACTTGCATAGACTTCCATTATGTGAAGTCTCTGCAAGTCGCGCCGAAGTCGCGGTGCACCGCAACTTCACAGGTCGCCCCCCCAAAGTCGTGTCGCGCTAGTCTGAATGGGCTCTTAGGGATGAGTGGGATACTCCAACTTGAACTATGCACAATTTCTGAGGACTACTGACTGTAGTGTGTGCGGCAAGGCCGCTGGTTCACCTTGCCACTGAAGTGAAGTAAAAGATATGTTCCTGAATGAATTCCTCTTCAGGGTCCTAATCTGGCACCCACTTTCTCACTTTCCTTGCATGCGAGTCCTTGTCCACTGACTCTGCACTGGAGTGGTTCCCTTCCTGGGCAGACCCCTGGCAAGCTTCCTGGTACTCACGGACACAGTTTTTTCCCTGGGTTGCTCTGCCTTCAGCTCCACTCGTCAGTATCCTGGACCTCCTGGCTCAGCATCACACACTTGGTCCACTAGGCCGACCGCCTGTGACCACCTTCCTTGCTGACAGGAGGAGAGACAACCGTCACCCTCATCCTGGGACCTGGCTTCCCGCCCAAAGACATCTTGTCACATGTGCCCTCGGGTTTTACGAGCTATCCCAGGATACACCACTGTTGTGTCCTCCCACTGGGACAGCCACAAAAGCCTGTGTGTCACTGGCTGGGTTTCCTCCACTGTCCAACAGGCTCCCCTATTGGATACAGTGGGGACACTCCCTCAGACCAAGTGAATCACACATGGACAAATGTAACAGGCAAAACTACTGATCAGGCTCCCCTGATAAGCAGGTGGAGCAAACAATGCTTTTATCTAGCACCCACCTAGAAGGGTTTCCCGATTTGAATTCATTTTTTTTTTTTTATTGAAGAGTTCACCTTCCTAACCTACAAAACAAAGTGCTTCTCTTTAAACCCTGCTTTACCCTGATTAAAAAAAAAAAAAAAAAACTTGCTTTCCCAAATGTCTAAACCCTTATTAAATATCAGCTAAAATGTTACCAAAATTTTGGGCAATTTTACCCATCATTTGATTGTATGTTCGATGATATTTTTTTTTTTTTAATAAATGACTAAAAATAGAAAAGATTTCCCTCTAGTTATTTCCAATACCATTTTTCTAAACAAATTTTCGAAAATAAATTAACTTTTAACCACTTAAGCCCCGGAAGATTTTACCCCGCTTCCTGACCAGGGCCTATTTTGCGATTCGGCACTGCGTGACTTTAACGGACAATTGCGCGGTTGTGCGACGCTGTACCTAAACCAATTTGACGTCCTTTTTTTCCCCACAAACAGAGCTTTCTTTTGGTGGTATTTGATCACCTGTGCGATTTTTTTTGATCATGCGCTATAAACAAAAAAAAGAGCGTCAATTTTGCAAAAATAACAATATTTTTCACATTTTTTTATATGAAATTCCCCCCCCCAAAAAAATGTAAAAATCTAATTTTTTTAACATTTTCGGCCAATTTGTTTTATGCTACATATGTTTGGTAAACAAAATCGCAAAAAGTGTATTTTGATTGGTTTGCGCAAAAGTTATCGCGTTTACTAACAAAGGGAAAGATTTTTGTCATTTTTGTTGTTTTTTTTTTTTAACGCGTAATGGCTGCGATCTGCAATTTTTTTTGCGGTACTGCGACATTGCGGCGGACAGATTGGACCCTTGACTGACATTTTTGACACTTTTGGGGTTACCAGTGACATTTCTACAGTAATCAGTGCTATACATATGCACTGTTACTGTAAAATTACACTGGCAGTGAAGGGGTTAACTTTTTTTGAGAGGGAGGGGTTATGTGTGTCCCTAGGGGCGTGATTCTAACTGTGATTGGCTGTGGCTTGAGGTGTAGGAACAATGATCAACGGTCCTACATAGTAGAACCGTATGATCACTGTTTCTACACAGGGGAGAATGACAGCCGGCTTGTTTACATCAGCCGCCTGCCTGTCTCCCTCTGCACCGACGATCGCCGAGTTTACACTTGACAAAAGAGCGCGCATGCTTCCCATGAGCTTGGCGCACGCTCTGAAACGCATCGTGTGCACTTTGACCCTGCCTACGTCACGCGGTCGACGCTGAGTCCCAGCCTGCCTCGAGAGTTCGGTCTCGGAAGAGAGAGCCGACATCTCCCCGCTATTCATCTACCGGATAGGATTACCATCACATCCTTCCTCTCGGCAGCGGCATCACGGACAGTTTGACCTCATGACTTCGCATTTGAGCCTACATTCATCTTATCTCTAGTGAGTTACCATTTACTGTATGCTTTAATCCAACAAACGTATTGCACTTAGAGGCGCTCCGCTTGTCTTTTGCTACACGCGCGGGGGGGTCCGTGACCGCGCGGGAACGCGCCTCCGGCGGCGCGCGCTCGCTCCCCAGAGCCTCACAGGCTAGTGACGTGTATATATATATACGTCACTTTGCCTGTGAGGGGCTGACCGCCGCAGTATATGTACTTGCCGCGGTCGGCAAGTGGTTAAATGAGATTCTAATTTTATGAGATGAACTTGTATTTACTAACGGTAGCGGCTTAAGGATTACAAATAGTTCATGTCGATTGAGAAAGTTCCCCTTTAATTGGTCCAAAATAATCCAGTTTTGTGAGAGACGGGGGAAGATTAGGAAAACGCTCTCTTAGCAAATATTTTAATTCCGTTGGCCAATATCCTCAGCAAGGAGCTTATGTTTCTGTTAGTCGATGCTGAGAAAATATTTGAGAGAACAGACTGGATTTCCTTTGTTAAACCTTTAGAGCCAAAATGTTGTCAACACATCGTAGGTGCAGGAAAAATGATGAGCTAGGTCTTCTTTTTTTTTTTTGTTTTTAATTCACCGGTTGCCGACCGCCGCACGACTATTTACTGCGGCGGTCAGCCCCGTACAGGCAAAGTGACATAGAGCTACATCGCTTGCCTGTGAGCCTCTAGGGGGTGAGCGCGCGCCGCCGTAGGTGCGCTCCCGCCCCCGCTCGTTCCCTAACAAGTCCGCGAGTTTGACCAGCGGACCCGATGTCCGCCGGTCACTCGCTTTCGTCCGGTGCAGAGGGAGAAAGGCAGGCAGCTAATGTAAACAAAGCCGCCTGTCATTCTCCCTTGTGTAACTGCAGAGATCATACGGTCCTGCTATGTAGGATCGTATATCTCTGTGGTTACACGAAAAGCCACGCCCCTTTACAGTTAGCAACACGCCCCTAGGGACACATTTACAGCACTGATTACTGCAGTAATGTCACTGGTAACCCCAAAAGTGTCAAAAATGTCAGTCAAGGGTCCGATCTGTCCGCCGCAATGTCGCAGTCCTGCAAAAAAAATCGCAGATCGCCTCCATTACTCGTTAAAAAAAAAACACCAAAAATGACAGAAATCTTTCTCTTAGTTAGTAAACGCAATAACTTTTGCGCAAACCAATCAAAATACGCTTATTGTGATTTTTTTTTTTACCAAACGTATATAGCAGAAAACAAATTGGCCAAAAATGTAAAAAAATTTTGATTTTTACATTTTTTTGGGAATTTCATATAAAAAAATGTGAAAAATATTATTTTTTCAAAATTGTCGCTCCTTTTTTGTTTATAGCGCAAAAAGTAAAAATCGCACAGGTGAACATATACCACCAAAAGAAAGCTCTGTTTGTGGGGAAAAAAGGACGTCAACTTCTTTTGGGTACAGTGTCGCACGACCGTGCAATTGTCCTTTAAAGTCACGCAATGCCGAATCGCAAATTAGGGCCTGGTCAGGAAGGGGGTAAAATCTTCCGGGGCTTAAGTGGTTAAGGTAGCCACAACATGAATAGAAAAGCCAGTCCCTCGCTGGCTTGCTGTAAAGAAGGCCTCTTGCTCTTTGTGGAAGCAGCTGCCTCTCTACAGAGGTCCAACACTCCCAGTACCGTGTCAGACCTTTAGCTCTATAATCATCAAAACTCGATCTCCCTGCTGATTGGTAAGCTCTAGCAGTTATTTAGCTGGGGGGCTGTCATACCTCTGCAGAGAGACCACTGCTTCCCACTGGGAAGTCCAAACTTGAGTCCCGTGCCAACAAGCTGCAGAGAAGGACCCTTCCTTTGTGTGTGTGTGTGTGTGTGTGTGTGGAAGCAGTAGTCTCTCTACAGCAGTCCAACTTGCCCCCTGCTGAGTCAGAACTAGAGCTCTGCCATCTGCCTCCCTGTTAATTGGTAAGCTCTAGCTTACTTGTCCCCTGCCAGCTTACTGTGAGGGAAATCTCTTCTAAGACTGTTGTCTCCAGAACAAGTGTCTCTATTGGAAGATTTCCCTACTTCCACTGTTCTGGTGGCAACTCTAAGAGGAAAAAAAAAAGAGGGCGCACCGGCCAAGCGCATTATCCCACCGATACTTTATTATTAAACTATATAACATTTACTCACAGACCGTGAAAGTAAACAGCACTGTAGTAGGATTGACCCAGAGCATTCCAAAGCCAAATAGACCCCATCCGGGATCAAAAAATGACTAATGCGTTTCTAGGGTCAACCCTCTTCTTCAGAGCCAAATTGGCTCTGAAGAAGAGGGTTGATCCTCGAAACATGTTAGACTGCTCAATCGCACCAAATATATCCAGCAGTGTTCGTATATCCAGCGTTATTAGTTAGGCTTAGTAACTCTGTGCAAATATCTTGAGAAATCACTCAATTACCACACTTCCGTGTTCCGTGACGTCACCAAAGTCTTGCCCCCATGCGTTTAGTCACGCAACACGTGACTTCCTCGTTTTTTGGAATATTTCTCCATCCTCCGGCTCTCTTCTATCAAGGTAAGTATAACATGTTTGTTTGTTTTTTTTTTTTTTTTTTTAGTTTTTATTAAAAAGCCGAACGTTTTAGAGCCCATTCAGACTAGCGCGACACTACTTTGGGGGGCGACCTATGAAGTCGCGTGCGCCGCTGTGCACCGCGACTTCGGCGCGACTTGCAGGGACTTCACATAATGGAAGTCTATGCAAGTCGCTCCCAGGTCGCCCCAAAAGGACCCTTTTTCTAAGTCGGAGCGACTCATATCGCTCCTATTAGAACGGCTCCTGTATTACTCAATGGAGCGCAACCGACCGCGACTTGTCAGGCTGACAAGTCGCGCTAGTCTGAATGGGCTCTTAACACCATCAGGAGCAAGAGAATTTATTTCGGATTCTTTGGTGGAAGGTTATGGTAGTAAGAAATATACAGCTAATTTAAAACAATATATATTTATTTTTTATTTTTATTTTTTTTTTGTCCAGTTTTCCTTTGATGATAAAAAATAATCAGGAGATATCCATTACCATTTACCACCAAATGTAAGCCCAATTTATCCTGAAAAACAAGGTATGATCCACCTGGATGCACAAAGTAGTCGTGATGATACAGTGGGGGGAAAATAATGATCCCCTGCAGATTTTCTAGGTTTTCCCGCTTACAAAGAAATGAAGGGTCTATAATTTTTATCATAGGTGTATTTTAAATGATAGAGACCGGATATCAACCAAAAATCCAGAAAAAAACACGATACAAATATTATAAATTAAGTTGAAGTTCATAAATAATTTATATTAATAAAAATATATTATATATATAAATATATATAGTGGGGATAATAATTATTTGATCCCCTGCAGATTTTGTAAGTTTCTCACTTACAAAGAAATGAAGGGTCTATAATTTATATAATTATGTAATTAATATATATTATATTCATATTATATTATAATATTTAATATTATATTTATTCAATTATATTAATAATATAATTTTAAATGATAGAGACAGAATATCAACCAAAAATCCAGAAAAAAACACATGATACAAATGTTATAAATTAAGTTGCAGTTCATAAATAATTTATATTAATAAAAAAATATTATATATATAAATGTATATGTATATATATATATATATATATATATATATAGTGGGGATAATAATTATTTGATCCCCTGTAGATTTTGTATGTTTCCCAATTACAAAGACATGAAGGGACTATAATTTATATAATTATGTAATTAATATATATTATATCAATATTATATTATAATATTTAACATTATATTTATTAAATTATATTAATAATATAATTTTAAATGATAGAGACTGAATATCAACCAAAAATCCAGAAAAAAACACATGATACAAATTAAGTTGCAGTTCATAAATAATTTATATTAATAAAAAAATATTATATATATAAAAATATATTTATATATATATATATATATTTATATATATATATAGTGGGGATAATAATTATTTGATCCCCTGCAGATTTTGCAAGTTTCCCACTTACAAAGAAATGAAGGGTCTATAATTTATATAATTATGTAATTAATATATATTATATTATATTATAATATTATAATATTTAATATTATATTTATTAAATTATATTAATAATATAATTTTAAATGATAGAGACAGAATATCAACCAAAAATCCAGAAAAAAACACGATACAAATATTATAAATTAAGTTGAATTTCATAAATAATTTATATTAATAAAAAAATATTTATATATATATATATATATATATATATATATATATATATATATATAGTGGGGATAATAATTATTTGATCCCCTGCAGATTTTTGCAAGTTTCCCACTTACAAAGAAATGAAGGGTCTATAATTTATATAATTATGTAATTAATATATATTATATTAATATTATATTATAATATTATAATATTTAATATTATATTTATTAAATTATATTAATAATATAGTTTTAAATGATAGAGACCGAATATCAACCAAAAATCCAGAAAAAAACGCGATACAAATATTATAAATTAAGTTGAAGTTCATAAATAATTTATATTAATAAAAAAATATTTATATATAGTGGGGATAATAATTATTTGATCCCATGCAGATTTTGTACGTTTCCCACTTACAAAGAAATGAAGGGTCTATAATTTATATAATTATGTAATTAATATATATTATATTAATATTATATTTATTAAATTATATTAATAATATAGTTTTAAATGATAAAGACTGAATATCAACCAAAAATCCAGAAAAAAACGCGATACAAATATTATAAATTAAGTTGAAGTTCATAAATAATTTATATTAATAAAAAAATATTATATATATATATAGATATATATATATATATATATATATATATATATATATATATATATATATATATATATATATATATAAATATATATAGTGGGGATAATAATTATTTGATCCCCTGCAGATTTTGTAAGTTTCCCACTTACAAAGAAATGAAGGGTCTATAATTTATATAATTATGTAAATAATATATATTAATATTATATTATAATATTTAATATTATATTTATTAAATTATATTAATAATATAATTTTAAATGATAGAGACAGAATATCAACCAAAAATCTGGAAAAAAACACGATACAAATATTATAAATTAAGTTGAATTTCGTAAATAATTTATATTAATAAAAAAATATTATATATATATATATATATATATATATATATATATATATATATATATATATATATATATATAAATATATATAGTGGGGATAATAATTATTTGATCCCCTGCAGATTTTGTAAGTTTCCCACTTACAAAGAAATGAAGGGTCTATAATTTATATAATTATGTAATTAATATAAATTAATATTATATTATAATATTTAATATTATATTTATTAAATTATATTAATAATATAATTTTAAATGATAGAGACAGAATATCAACCAAAAATCCAGGAAAAACAAACACATGATACAAATGTTCTAAATTGAGTTGCAGTTCAGTGAGTAAAATAAGTATCTGATCACCAAACATAAAAATGACTTGGTAGTTGGTGGAGAAACCCTTGTTGGCAATCAGAGGTAAGACGTTTCTTGTAGTTGGTGACCAGGTTTGCACACATCTCAGGAGGGATTTTGGTCAACTCTTCTTTACAGATCTTCTCTAACTCCTTAAGGTTTCTTGGCTGTTGCTTGGCAACCCGAAGTTTCTGCTCCCTCCAAAACTTTTCTATAGGATTAAGGTCTGGAGACTTATTAGGCCACTCCATGACCTTAACATGCTTCTTCTTGAGCCACCTCCTTTGTTGCCTTGGCGGTATGTTTTGGGTTATTGTCATACTGGAAGACCCATCCATGACCCATCTTCAGTGTTCTGGCTGAGGGAAGAAGGTTCTCATCCAAGATTTTACAATACATGGCTTTCACACATCTCAGGAGGGATTTTGGTCCACTCTTCTTTACAGATCTTCTCTAACTCCTGAAGGTTTCTTGGCTGTCGCTTGACAACTTTATGTTTATGCTCCCTCCATAAATTTTCCATAGACATGAAGGGTCTATAGTTTTTTATCTTAGGTGAATTTTAAAAGATAGAGACAGAATATCAACCAAAAATCCACAAAAAACACGATTCAAATGTTATAAATTGAGTTTCAGTTCAGTGGGTAAAATAAGTACTGGATCCCCTACCAACCTACAATAATTCTGACTCCCACAGACTGGCTACAGTAGGGGCTCATGTGGTACACAGATTAGTCCTGTCCATGTAAGAAGGTGCTCCTAACGACAACTCGTTATGTGTATAAAATAAAAATGTCCACAGAATCTCTGTCTTCTATTCAAACCTCACCATCATGGGCAAGACCAAAGAGCTGTCAAAGGACGTCAGGGAGAAGATTGTAGATCTGCACAAGGCTGGAATGGGCTACAAGACCATCAGCAAGAAGCTTGGTGAGAAGGAGACAACTGTTGGAGCGATTATTCGCAAGTGGAAGAAATACAAAATAAACCTCAACTGCCCTCGGTCTGGAGCTCCATGTATGATTTCACCTCATGGGGTAAGGATGATCATGAGAAAAGTGAGGGATCAGCCCAGAACTACACGGGAGGAGCTTGAGTGGTCTCAAGGCAGTTGGGACCACAGTCACCAAACAAACCATTGGTAACACAATACGCCGCCATGGATTGAAATCCTGCAGCGCCCACAAGGTCCCCCTCCTCAGGAAGGCAGATGTACAGGCCCGTCTGAAGTTTGCCAGTGAACATCTAAATCAGGGATCTCCAAACTATGGCCCTCCAGCTGTTGCGGAACTACATGTCCCATGAGACATTGTAAAAATCTGACATTCACAGACATGACTAGGCATGGTGGGAATTGCAGATCCTGAACAACTGGAGGGCCATAGTTTGAAGACCTCTGTCCTAAATGATTCAGAGAAGGATTGGGAGAAAGTGCTGTGGTCAGATGAGACCAAAATTGAGCCCTTTGGCATTAACTCAACTCGCCGTGTTTGGAGGAAGAAAAATGCTGACTATGACCCTAAGTTCTCCTCTCTCCCCCCTGGACTGAGTGCCCAGAACTCCCCCAGCACAGACAGCCTGGTCCGAGAGAGAGAACCTCCCAGCTTCTGAAGATGCTTCCTGGGTGGAGCGAAATACATTAACCACTTTAGGACCGGAGGATTTTCCTGCTTTACGTCCAGGCCACTTTTTGCAACTTGGCACTGTGCGACTTTAACTGACAATTGCGCGGTCATGCAACTCCGTACCCAAATGAAATTTACGTCCTTTTTTTTCCCCACAAACAGAGCTATCTTTTGGTGGTATTTGATCACCTCTGCGCTTTTCATTTTTTGCGATATTAATAAAAAAATGCGACAATTTTGAAAAAATAATAATATTTTTCTACTTTGACAGTTAAAAAATATCCAATATATTCAATTTTTGTCATATATTTAGGCCAAAATGTATTTAGCTACATGTCTTTGACCAAAAAAAATTCTCAATCAGCGTATTTTTAACTGCTTTAAGACCGGAAGATTTTACCCCATTCCTGACCAGGCCATATTTTGCGATTCGGGCAATCGTTACTTTAACTGACAATTGCGCGGTCGTGCAACGCTGTACCCGAATTCAATTTATGTCCTTTTTTTCCCCACAAATAGAGCTTTCTCATCTTGGTGCCAGCCGTCCTACGACAGTTTTTCTCGCCTGATCTTTGTTTTTCAAAACTTAACCACTTTACCACCGGAGGATTTTGCTGTCTTACGTCCAGGCCACTTTTTGTGATTCAGTACTGTGCGAATTTAACTGACAATTGCGCAGCCATGCAACGTCATACCCAAACAAAATTTACGTCCTTTTTTCCCCACAAACAGAGCTTTCTTTTGGTGGTATTTGATCACCTGTGCGATTTTTACTTTTTGCACTATAAACAAAAAAAGAGCGACAATTTTGAAAAAATAACATTATTTTTCAAATTTTTTTATATGAAATTCCCCCCAAAAAATGTAAAAATCTAAATTTTTTAACAATTTAGGCCAATTTGTTTTCTGCTACATATGTTTGGTAAAAAAAAATCACAATAAGTGTATTTTGATTGGTTTGCGCAAAAGTTATCGCAGCTACTATCTACAGGAAATGTATGTCATTTTTATTGTTTTTTTTTTTTTTTAACGAGTAATGGCAGCGATCTGCGATTTTGTTTTGCGGGACTGCGACATTGTGGCGGACAGATCGGACCCTTGACTAACATTTTTGACAATTTTGGGGGTACCAGTGACATTACTACAGTAATCAGTGCTATAAATATGCACTGTTACTGTAATAATGACACTGGCAGGGAAGGGGTTAACTTTATTGGTGATCAAGGGGTTAATTGTATGCCTGGTGCTTACTGACGTGTGTGGGGGGAGGGGACTGTGTGACACAGGGACAGATCGCAGGTTCAGCTATGCTGAATCCTGTAATCTGTGACTGTCTGTCACATAGGAGATCAGCGGGAGTCGGCCAGGGGAGAAGAGGCGGTGATCACCGCCGCTCTTCCCAGATCGTCGGGGATTGGGTGAGGAAATCCGCCCGCTTGTGTAAACAAAGCGGGCGGATTTCCTCACTCGATCCCCGACGATCGGGGAAGAGCGGTGGTGATCACCGCCTCTCCTCCCCTGGCCCGACTCCCGCTGTTTCTGAATACAGCGGGTGCGAGCCTCCAGCGGCGCGCGTGGCCGCCCACAAGGGGAGGAGTCCAGCGACGTAGGTTTACGTCGCTGGACGGAATCGAGCCACTTTGCCACAGTACGCTCCATGTGAGCGGTCGGTAAGTGGTTAAGCAGGTGGATACTTCTGGTTATGTCACATCCGCTCTTTGGAACCCAATCCGCGACTTTTGAATTCCAGACCGGCGTCATTACATGCTCACATGCAAGAGGAGAGTTTTGTAAGTGCGCAATTGGCTTTTATATTTTATTTTTTATTTTTTTAACAATAAAAACTGAATTACACAACAGATTTATCCTGATTCTATCTCTCTAAACTCATGTGAGGTTCTTGGACCTACCTGCCGGAGTCACAAAAGAAAGAAAAAAAACAGTTTTTGCCACGGGAGGATTATTTTTGAAACACAGGCATTTAACCTATCACTAGTCGGTGAGTAAAGGGCGCACAAGGAGGGGAGCACAACGGCACCTGTTGGAACATACCGGCACTGGAAGAATAAGATAACCAGAACTTCAACTACTTCTGGACCAGAAGATTTTCCCCCTTAATGACCGGGCCATTTTTTTGCGAATTCGGCACTGCGTTACTTTAACTGACAATTGTGCGGTTGTATGTATATAATGTTTGGGGGTTCTAAGTAATTTTCTAGCAAAAAATTCTAATATAAACTTTTAAACAAAAAGTTCCAGAAAAGGCCTGGTCAGCAAGTGGATACTCTGCACTGATGTTGGCTACAAAAACCTGAAGCACTTTGCAATATTTGGTTCTATAATATTATGGCGCTTTTCCACTGCATAGAACCGTACCGGCTCGGCACGCTTTTGTGCTTTTCCACTGCTGGTACCGCATGGTATAGGGTCGGAACGGTTCGGTATGTTACGGTATAGGTTTGCTTTTCCACTGCATGGAACCGAACGGTACGGTACGGCTCTGAAAAAACAGTACCTACTCGATTGTGGTTCCAACAGGTACCAAACTGGTACCATATCCCACAATCCTTTGCATGCAGTCACTACTAGCCACTGATTGGTCAGAGAATCACACCCACCCCGTTGTTATCCCACCCACTTAACTTTAGTACTACTTTAGTGGAAAAGCAAACCTATACCGTACCGAACCGTTCCGACACTATATGCGGTACCAGCAGTGGAAAAGCAAACCGGGCCAAGCAGGGCCGAGTAGAGCCGAGCCGGTACGAGCCGGTACTTGCAGTGGAAAAGTGCCATTAGACGCCAGCCGTTCTAGATGTCCATTGGGCTGATGAGGAAAGAAAATAAATAATAAAAAAAGAAAGAAATAATAATCATGATAAAGAAACAATTTGTGTGGCTCCACCCACTGTCCTGAAATGAGGAATAATCCTTATTTTTGGGATATGTGATGAAATGAGACATGTGGATACCTTCTATTCCAAGAAGGCTTTGCTGTGCTAAAAAAACATAAAAATGTAAACAAATTAAGGCATATGTAAACTTTAATTTCCTTTAAATCCTGCAATTTTGTTGCCTAAAACAGAACTTAAATTTAAAAAAAATAAAACCCAATGGCTGTAGTGCACTAAAAACTTGTTTTACTCTAATTTAAACAGAAGCCAACACCTTCTTTGGGAACTGCAATTGGAACCTTAAATAAAACAAAAGCATTAAAAGAATTGGCAGCAGTACGAAATTGGATGTTTTTAATGACATCCAAAATATTCTGACGTAGACGAGGTTTCCAAGCAACTCCAATAAAAAATAAATACAAGATTAAAGATATTTTTTAAGGAGTGCGAACAGGATGCCAAAGCAAGGCAGCATTATAATCCGCACCAACTACCGAGTCCTTAATATGATGCATTTCGCTCGTTCCAGTTTATCCCAATTGAAAATTAAAAAAAAAAATTTAAAAAAGAT
Source organism: Pelophylax lessonae (assembly GCF_965119305.1). Taxonomy (NCBI): domain Eukaryota; kingdom Metazoa; phylum Chordata; class Amphibia; order Anura; family Ranidae; genus Pelophylax; species Pelophylax lessonae. Next base: position 288,354,955 of record NC_138774.1, read on the forward strand.
AGAAAAGTAGCTAAATGTATTTGCAGGATATGCAATGTGTATGTTAGAGGCACTCTAAGAATTACAATCAATTAAAAAGAACTTGGATATCTTTTCATCGCTGATAAGCTTAAGTCAATTTTATCAAAACTTTTTCAGTTAGAGATTCTAGATAAGTAGCTCTCCTCCAAAATGGCTTGGGGTGGGACGCTGTTCCTGAGAACCTGCTTAAGTTTTACGAGCTTTGCTAATTTTTTTTTTTATTATCTTTATTAATAAAAAATGAACCCTCATGTCAACCTAAAGTTGATTCTATTGAGGCAGCTCATTTATCATTTTTATATGTTAATTTTTTTACATTATTATACTATTATATACATTATATGTTCATTTTTTTACGTTATACTATTATATACAGTATATTTTATAATATACATAATATTACTATTATTAATAATTTTTCACTATTCATGACAACTATAATTGGTAAAAACCCTTAAATTTAGGTTGATTATGATCCATATTTCATACAGGTTATCAATAAATTATAAATTGGTGATTACAGTCTTGATGACCCAGTTTTATCATTTTTTTTAATACTTTTATTGTATAGGTTATTATATTATATATTTTATTATATACATTGGATTACCGTTATTATTGAAAATATTTCACTATTCATGACTATAGATGGCTGAAAACACCTAAATTTATATTGCTTATTATTCATATTTCATATAGGTTATCAATAAAATAATAATTTGGGGATTACGTTCTTGATGACCAATTTGATCATTTTTAGATGTTAATTTTATACATTATTATAATATTATATATTTTATTATATACATTGGATTACTTTTGTTATTATTGATATACATTATTTTTGTTATTATTGATCATATTTCACTATTCATGACAACTATAGATGGCTAAAAACCCCTAAATTTATATTGCTTATTATTCATATTTCATACAGGTTATCAATAAAATAATAATTTGGGGATTACATTCTTGATGACCAATTTGATCATTTTTATATGTTAATTTTATACATTATTATAATATTATATATTTTATTATATACATTGAATTACTTTTGTTATTATTGAAAATATTTCACTATTCATGACAACTTAAGTGATATCATTTTTTTTTTACCATTTTAAGTTGTCATGAATAGTGAAACATTTTCAATAATAACAAAAGTACGCCAATGTATATAATAAAATATATAATATTATAATAATGTATAAAATTAACATATAAAAATGATCAAATTGGTCATCAAGAACGTAATCCCCAAATTATTATTTTATTGATAACCTATATGAAATATGAATAATAAGCAATATAAATTTAGGTGTTTTTAGCCATCTATAGTTGTCATGAATAGTGAAATATGATCAATTATAACAAAAATAATGTATATAATATTAATGATTAAAATGAACATATAGAAAAATTATAAAATTTGTCCTCAAGAATGTGATCCTCAAATTTGATTGATAACCTGTATAAAAAATTGATCATGTGATATAATTTTTATTTATTTTTTTACCATTTTATGATCAATTTTTAATACAGGTTATCAATCAAATTTGAGGATCACATTCTCGATGACTAATTTTATCATTTTTCTATATGTTCATTTTAATCATCATTATATACATTATTTTTGTTATTATTGATCCTATTTCACTATTCATGACAGCTATAGATGGTTAATGCCCCTACATTTATATTGCTTATTATTCATATTTCATATAGGTTATCAATAAAATAATAATTTGGGGATTACGTTCTTGATGACCAATTTGATAATTTTTATATGTTAATTTTATACATAATTATAATATTATATATTTTATTATATACATTGGATTACTTTTGTTATTATTTATATACATTATTTTTGTTATTATTGATCATATTTCACTATTCATGACAGCTATATATAGTTAAAATCCCTAAATTTATATTGCTTATTATTCATATTTCATACAGGTTGTCAATAAAATAATAATTTGGGGATTAAGTTCTTGATGACCAATTTAATAATTTTTATATGTTAAATTTATACATTATTATTATATATTTTATTATATACATTGGATTACTGTTATTATTGAAAATATTTCACTATGCGTGACAAGTTAAAAGTGTAAAAAAATTATATCACTTATGATCAATTTTTTATACAGGTTATCAATCAAATTTGAGGATCACATTCTTGATGACTAATTTTATCATTTTTCTATATGTTCATTTTAATCATCATTATATACATTATTTTTGTTATTATTGATCATATTTCACTATTCATGACAGCTATAGATGGTTAAAACCCCTAAATTTATATTGCTTATTATTCATATTTCATACAGGTTATAAATAAAATAATAATTTGGGGATTACATTCTTGATGACCAAATTTGTAAATATTTTATTCTATCTCTTCATGTGACAACACCGCTGGCAACAAAAGTGAGTACACCCCTAACTAAAAGTGTCCAAATTGGGACCAAAGTGTCAATATTTTGTGTGGCCACCATTATTTTCCAGCACTGCCTTAACCCTCTTGGGCATGGAGTTCACCAGAGCTTCACAGGTTGTCACTGGAGTCCTCTTCCACTCCTCCATGATGACATCACAGAGCTGGTGGATGTTAGAGACCTTGCGCTCCTCCACCTTTCGTTTGAGGATGCCCCACAGGTGCTCAATAGGGTTTAGGTCTGGAGACATGCTTGGCCAGTCCATCACCTTTACCCTCAGCTTCTTTAGCAAGGCAGTGGTCATCTTGGAGGTGTGTTTGGGGTCGTTATCATATTGGAATACTGCCCTGCAGCCCAGTCTCTGAAGGGAGGGGATCATGCTCTGCTTCAGTATGCCACAGTACATGTTGGCATTCATGGGTCCCTCAATGAACTGTACCTCCCCAGTGCCGGCAGCACTTATGCAGCCCCAGACCATGACACGCCCACCACCATGCTTGACTGTAGGCAATACACACTTGTCTTTCTACTCCTCACCTGGTTGCCACCACACGCGCTTGACACCATCTGAACCAAATAAGTTTATCTTGGTCTCATCAGACCACAGGACATGGTTCCAGTAATCCATGTCCTTAGTCTGCTTGTCTTTGGCAAACTGTTTGCGGTCTTTCTTGTGCATCATCTTTAGGAGAGTCTTCCTTCTGGGACGACAGCCATGCAGACCAATTTGATGCAGTGCGCGGCGTATGGTCTGAGCACTGACAGGCTGACCCCCCCCCCCACCCCTTCAACCTCTGCAGCAATGCTGGCAGCACTCATACGTCTATTTCCCAAAGACAACCTCTGGATATGACGCTGAGCACGTGAACTCATCTTCCTTGGTCGACCATGGTGAGGCCTGTTCTGAGTGGAACCTGTCCTGTTAAACCGCTGTATGGTCTTGGCCACCGTGCTGCAGCTCAGTTTCAGGGTCTTGGCAATCTTCTTACAGCCTAGGCCATCTTTATGTAGAGCAAAAGCTATTTTTTTTCAGATCCTCAGAGAGTTCTTTGCCATGCCATGTTGAACTTCCAGTGACCAGTATGAGAGAGTGAGAGCGATAACACCAAATTTACCACACCTGCTCCCCATTCACACCTGAGACCTTGTAACACTAACGAGTCACATGACACTGGGGAGGGAAAATGGCTAATTGGGCCCAATTTGGACATTTTCTCTTAGGGGTGTACTCACTTTTGTTGCCAGCGGTTTAGACATTAATGGCTGTGTGTTGAGTTATTTTGAGGGGACAGCAAATTTACACTGTTATACAAGCTGTACACTCACTACTTTACATTGTAGCAAAGTGTCATTTCTTCAGTGTTGTCACATGAAAAGATAGAATAAAATATTTACAGAAATGGGAGGGGTGTACTTTTGTGAGATAGTCTGTGTGTTTGTGTGTGTGTGTGTGTATATATATATATATATATATATATATATATATATATATATATATATATATATATATATATATATATATATATAAAACACACATACAGAGGGGAAAATAATTATTTGATCCCCTGCAGATTTTGTAGGTTTGCCCAATTACAAAGAAATGAAGGGTCTATCATTTTTATCATAGGTGTATTTTAAAGTGTAACTCCACTCTCTGGGTGATCTCTGGATTGTAACAAACTTTGTTGCAGATTCCTACTTTTTGTTATTCTGAAGAAATCATTGTTTGTTCCTCTGTGCTGAGTGGGTCTAATGGGAGTGGTTTCCTAGTTATCAATCAGCTGTGGCAGCTGCAGAGCTCTAATGAGAAAAGCTGCTGGGCCTGCGTCCCTTTAGACGTGTTCCTATTGGGAGGATCTCACCAAAAATGACATTAGTGGGGCAGGGGATGCCAGAAATCTGACTTGTATCTTAGGCAGACTTCTGGGAAAATCAGTGAGCCAATCACACAAGCAGGAAATTATGTTTCTGGGGGTGGGGTCAGTATACATTCTGTGTACAGAGCGCCTCCCGGTGGCCATATTGTATTGCATTTTTAGAAAATTACAACAGCTGCAGACTGAAAAGGAAAGGTCATTTTTAATGACATTCAATTACAATATGATTTGTATCGCAATTGTATACGCTATATTGTTTTTTCTTTATTTGCTTCTTCTTTATTTTTTCCTCCCCACGAAAGTGACGTTGCCATTAAAATGACAGAGACAGAATAGTAACAAAAAATCCAGAAAAAACACATATTACAAATATTATAAATTGAGTTGCAGTTCAGAGAGTAAAATAAGTATTTGATCCCCAAGAAAAACCTGACTTAGTAGTTGGTGGAGAAACCCTTGTTGGCCAGCACAGAGGTCAGACGTTTCTTGTAGTTGGTGACCAGGTTTGCACACATCTCATGAGGGATTTTGGTCCACTCTTCTTTACAGATCTTCTCTAAATCCTTAAGGTTTATTGGCTGTCGCTTGGCAACTCGAAGTTTCAGCTCCCTCCATAAATTTTCTATAGGATTAAGGTCTGGAGACTAACTAGGCCACTCAATGAACAATTAGTACTTGGTGGAGAAACCCTTGTTGGAAAGCACAGAGGTCAGACGTTTCTTGTAGTTGATGACCAGGTTTGCACGCATCTCAGGAAGGATTTTGGTCTTCTCTTCTTTACAGATCTTCTCTAAATCCTTAAGGCTTCTTGGTTGTTGCTTTGCAACTCGAAGTTTCAGTTCTCTCCATAAATGTTCTATAGGATTAAGATCTGGAGACTAACTAGGCCACTCAATGACCAGTTAGTAGTTGGTGGAGAAACCCTTGTTGGCAAGCACAGAGGTCAGATGTTTCTTGTAGTTGGTGACTAGGTTTGCACACATCTCAGGAGGGATTTTGGTCCACTCTTCTTTACAGATCTTCTCTAAATCCTTAAGGTTTCTTGGTTGTCGGTTTGCAACTCGAAATTTCAGCTCCCTCCATACATTTTCTATAGGATTAAGGTCTGGAGACTAACTAGGCCACTCCATGACCAATTAGTACTTGGTGGAGAAACCCTTGTTGGCCAGCACAGAGGTCAGACGTTTCTTGTAGTTGGTGACCAAGTTTGACCATGCCTGTTTTTGAGCCACTACTTTGTTGCCTTAGCGGTATGTTTTGGGTCAATGTCATGCTGGAAGACCCATCCATGACCCATCTTTAGTGTTCTGGCTGAGGGAAGAAGGTTCTCATCCAAGATTGTGCAATACATGGCCCCGTCCATTGGCCCCTCAATGTGGCAAAGTTGGCCTGTACCTTTAGCCGAGAAACAGCCCCAAAGCGTAGTGTTTCCACCTACATGCTTGACTGTAGACATGGTGTTCTTAGGGTCAAGGTCAGCATTTTTCTTCCTCCAAGCACGGCGAGTCGAGTTAATGCCAAAGAGCTCAATTTTGATTCAGATCAGAATTGGAAGAAAGTGCTGTGGTTAGATGAGACCAAAATTGAGCCCTTTAGCATTAACTCGACTCCTCGTGTTTGGAGGAAAAAAAATGCTGACTATGACCCAAGAACACCATCCCTACAGTCAAACACGGAGGTGAAAACATTAATCCTTGGGGCTGTTTCTCTGATAAAGGTCAAGCCGACTGTCGCATTGAGGGGCCAATGGATGGGGCCATGTATTGAAAAATCTTGGATGAGAACCTTCTTTCCTCCAGAAGTTACAGGCATATCAATAGGACATTCTTCCTCCAAACACGACAAGTTGAGTTAATGCCAAAGAGCTAAATTTTGGTCTCATCTTGGATGAGAACCTTCTTTCCTCAGCCAGAACACTGAAGATGGGTCATGGATGGGTCTTCCAGCATAAGAATTGCCAAAAACTTACCACCAAGGTAACAAAGGAGTGGCTCACGAAGAAGCATGTTAAGGTCATGGAGTGGTCTAGTAAGTCTCCAGACCTTAATCCTATAGAAAATTTATGGAGGGAGCTGAAACTTCGGGTTGCCAAGCAACAGCCAAGAAACCTTAAGGGTTTAGAGAAGATCTGTAAAGAAGAGTGGACCAAAATCCCTCCTGAGATGTGTGCAAACCTGGTAACCAACTACAAGAAACGTCTGACCTTGTTTGCGAACAAGGGCTTCTCCACCAAATACTAAGCCATGTTTTGCTTGGGGATCAAATGTTCTATTTTACTCACTGAACTGCAACACAATTTATAACATTTGTTTTATGTGTTTTTTTTTCTGGATTTTTGGT